>NC_143525.1:5492687-5808187 GCF_031878675.1 Megascapheus bottae | reverse complement strand
GTTTGTACGAAGAGGATCTAGGGTTGTGTAGAATCGTGGCCGTTCTTTCTTGAGAGGCAGAGTGCTGACACTTGCTTGTGGAATTAGTGTACGCGTGGGTTTAATGACTTGCATGCTGCTCAGAGGGCCCATACTGCGGACTGCCCCTTCAATGGAACTCGTCAATGGTTCTTTACTCCTTAAGCTGTCAGAGAACCTGGAGATAACCATGGGTTGGGGTATGGTAGACTGAATATTGGGACTATGCAAAGAGTTTTTCAAGTTGGGCTGCAGTTTCTGGATTTTAAGGGGTATATTGGTTTGTTTCACATCTAGGGAAGGATGGCTTGACTTCAACTGATCAATTGCATGTTGAATTGATTTTTCTTTGAAATTTAGGACCTTCCTTGGATATGAAATTGAAGATTGTAAGTCATCAATGGTTTGGATTTGGGGCCTATGAGGATAAGCAAATTCCCCCGAATTATGAGCTTTTTGAAGAGCGTTGACAGTCAAGAGAAATCGGTCAGGTGTCATTGGGATTTTCCATGACTTTTTCTTTAGCTGACTCTCCAGGTCAATGGAAGTTTTCATATCTGATTTTAAAGACAGAAAAAGGAAAAGGAAAGGAAATCAGCATTCTGTAAGATATATTAAGTACTTAGTCATGAAAACAGAAGCATTCTAGTTGCCTCTCATACTGAAGACTTGTTCAACAGATATGGATCAGATGGGCAAAAATCCCTGAAGAAGTTAGACATGGTGAGCAGAAGAAATGATTGAACAAACTAAGTTCTTAAATGCATATGCTAGCGCTTATGTAACGTATAGCTTCTAGATGTGTGGGTTTTTTTCTTTCTGTCAGTCCTGGGGCTTCAACTCTGGGCCTGGTCACTGTCGCTGAGCTCCTTTTCTCAAGGCTAGTGCTCTACCACTTTGAGCCACAGCTCTACATCTAGTTTTCAGGTAGTTACTAGGAGATAAGAGTTTCATAGACTTTACCACCCAGGCTGGCTTGAATCCTCAGATTTGAGTAACTAGGTTACAGATGGGAGCCACCAGTATATGACTTAGGTGTACATGATTTTGAAAGCAACATAAATAATTCCAGTGGACTACATCTTTCTCAAACTTCCCATGGAAATGACTTTCACACAAAACAGATCTTATAGGGCTGGGAGTGTGGCCTAGTGGTTGAGTGCTTGCCTGCAATGAACGAAGACATAGGTTTGATTCCTCAGTATTACATACACAGAAAAAGCCACAAGTGGTGATGTGGCTCAAGTAGTAGAGTGCTAGCCTTGGGGAAGCCCAAAGACAGTGTCCAGACCCTGAGTTCAAGCTTCTGGACTGGTAAAAAAAAAAGACCTTATAGATTTATAATAATGTGCTTGATTTCCAACAGTAATTATATCTGCCAGTGCTTGAACTCAGGGCCTGACCACTATCCTTGTGCTTTCTCAAGGCTAGTGCTTTACCACTTGAGCCACAGCACCACTTCTGGCTTTTTCTCTCTTCCACTCTTTCCATTTCTCATGAAATTTTTCTTCTGCTGTGTCATTTACTCAGACTGATGATTCAAAATGGTGCCAGAAATGAGAAGATGGGGTGACAAAGAATAAGGCAGGTTGTGAACTAGAAACTAAAAGGGTAAGTTTTACTGTGTGGTCTCAAGCTTATATGGGGACAAGAAACCAGTGGAGACAAGTTCCTCTTGGAATCTAGGCATTGTATACATTCTGAAAGAGAAGCAAAGGTATTAGCCTGCTGAGAACAAAGATTAAGGAGGAAGAAGATGAAAAGGAAGAAATTAGAGTCAGGTGCTAGTGATCACGCCTGTAATCCTAGCTACTCAAGAGGCTAAGATCTGAGGACCCCCATTGAAAGTCAGCCCAGGCACAAAAGTCCATGAGACTCATCTCCATTTAACTACCAGAAAACCAGAAGCACCACTCAAAGGATAGAGCGCTAGTCTTAAGCTAAAGAGCTCAAGGAGAGCCCCAGGCCTAGAATTCAATCCCCATGACTGACGAAAATAAATAAATAAATAAATTAGATTTTTATACTAATTCAGAATAAAGTATCACCAAGAATACTATCTTCATCCTTGCATTCTCCCAAATTCTTTTGCCCACCATCCTTGGCAATTTCTTCCTTATGAACAGAACCACCTGTCTTCTTGCCATCTTTTGGGGATGATTTGTCTTTTCCTTGGCTTTCAGTTGTCTCTGTCAACATAGCAAATTAGGATTGAAGAAACAATAGTCACTATATAATTCAATAATGCCTGGCTAATGGAGGAACTGCTAATATAAATCAGTAATACTGGGTGCTCATAACCATTGATATTTTTACCCCAAATATCACTGTATCATTCATTACTGATTGCCATATGAAGTCTAAGCTCTGGGTCACATCCTGACTCCCCTCTCACACACTTTTCCTACTAATTATCATGTTTTAAAAAACCCTCTAAAACTGTTAATTCCTCAAATAATAGCAGGCTATTTATAGTGTGATATGCTTACAGGTCAACTATTGGTGTTTTCTATATAGATCTGTGAATCCAATTTCATGTACTTTATAGAGCAGATCAAAGGAGAGACTCTTGGTAGTGTAAACCACATATAATTCAGCCTGTGTATGAGTGTGTGTGTGTGTGTGTATGTGTGTGTGTGTGTGTGTGTGTGTTTGAGTTCTGAAACTTACCACTTGAGTCACAGCTCCACTGTTGGCTTTTTACTGGTTAACTGAAGTTTAGAGTGTGGACTTTCCTGACCTAGCTGGCTTTGAATTGTAACCCTCAGATCTCAGCCTCCTGAGTAGCTATAATTACAGGCATGAACCACCAGCAGCCTGGCTAATTCATTTTTTTTCCAGTCCTGAGGCTTGAACTCAGGACCTGGACACTGTCCTTGGACACGTTTTGCTCAAGGCTAGCTCGCTGCCACTTGAGCCACAGCACCACTTCTGGCTTTTTCTGTGTATGTGGTACCAAGGAATCCAACCCAAGGCTTCGTGCATACTAGGCAAGCACTCTACCACTAGGCTACCCTCCCAGCCTCCTTAATCCATTCTTTAGATGTTATAAGTGGCATAAATCATATGATCTATACCTTAGCTCCTACCTTCCCTATACAGCCACATACACACACACACACACACACACACACACACACACACACACACACACGCGCACACACCTTTTTATAAATGATATCTTTTTTTTTTTGCCATTCCTGGGGCTTGAATTCAGGGCCTGAGAGCCATACTTGGGCTTTCTCAAGGCTCTACCACTTGAGCCATAGCACCATTTCCAGCTTTTTACTATGTATGTGGTACCAAGGAATCAAACCTAGATCTTCATGCATGCTAGGCAAGCACTCTACCACTAGGCCAAACTCCTGGCCCTATAACTGATATCTTCCAGGTACACATTATGTTTCAGAAATAGAAAGAGAACACATTCTGTAATACATTCTTAGAGTATTTTTTAGCCTACAGTTTTGTGGTTTTTGTCTTTTTGTGGTACTGGGATTTGAACTCAAGGCTTTATGCTTGCATTCTACCAGTGAGCCATGCCTACAATCTTTATTTTGCCAGTCCTGAGGCTTGAACTCAGGGTCTGAGCACTGTCCTTGGATATTCTTAAGACTAGTGCTCTACCACTTAAGTCCCAGTACCACTTCTGGCTTTTTCTATGTATGTGGTACCAAACAATCAAACCCAGGGAGTCATGCATGCTAGGCAAATGCTCTACCACTAGACCACACTCCTGGCCGGGATTAAGATTTATACTGCAAAGAAATCCTTGGTCAATCGACCAAACAAAGAAACCATCGTTATCATTACATTCCTTTACCTGAAGGTGACTTGGGTGGCTTCCCATGAGTACGGGACTTAGGTTTTTTTGCTGGTAACTCCTGGGTTTCTACATGTTTACTAGATGCAGACTCTTTTAGGGTCTGAACATGAATGTTAGATTTGGAAACAGTATCACCAAGGTTGTCTTCCTTTTCCTCCTCTTTCTCCTTTTTCTTTGGTTTACTTCTTTCCTGGGAGTACTGCCACTTCACATCCTCAAAGTGGAACATGAGAATATTGCTCGCTGTGTTGACTACCATCCTGGAACAAAAATAAGATTGCCCATGAAAGGAGCATGGAGCCCACCAAAATATACAGTGCAAAGAGAAGAGAAAGACAGAGACACAGCAGAGATGGAGAGAGAGCGAGAAAGAGAGAGAGAGAGAGAGAGAGAGAGAGAGAGAGAGAGAGAGAGAGAGAGAAATTGAGATATAGGCTGAAGTTTGAAGGCCTTAATGTATACCCATGCCCGAGGAAAGTGGTTCTTCAGGTTGGAAACTCTAGAATAGAACTCAAGGAATCAAATCCAATAAAGAAACCTCTTTCTGACTTATTTGTACTTAAGTATAAAGGAAATAATCTAAAGTGGGAGTGTAATCCAACTTGGGTGCAGAGGCTAAGGCTGGGGGACTGTGCATTCAGGTTAGCTTGGAGCTATGTACTGACACCTTGTCTCAAAAAAATTATTTTGAGGGCCACGAGTTTGGCCTAGTGATAGAGTATGTTCCTAGCATGCACAACGGCCCAGGTTCAATTCCTCAGTTCAATTCCATATACATAGCAAAAGCTACAAGTGCTGGTGTGGCTCAAGTGGTAGAGCTTTAGCTCTGAGAAAGCCCAAGGACAGTGCTCAGGCCCTGAGTTCAAGCACCAGCAATTTTTTTTTGCCAGTCCTAGGGCTTGAACTCAAGACCTTGGCACTGTCCCTGAGTTTCTTTTGCTCAAGGTTAGCACTCTACCACTGGGGCCACAGCACCACTTACAATTTTTTTCTGTGTATGTGGTACTGAGGAATCAAACCCAGGGCGTCATGCATGCTAGGCAAGCACTCTACCACTGAGCCACATTCCCAGCCCTCAAAATTTCTTTTCAAAGGATAAATCACCTGTCTGGATGAATAAAGGTGAGAACCAAGAGTTTTTGTTTTTGTTTTATTTGGGTGCTGGGGATAGAACTGAGGACCTCAGACATAGTGGCATGCACTCTACTACAACACTTTATAGTATTATCATTTCTTAAATGAAAAGCATTTATTTGCTGAGCCTTATTGCCAGTATCTTTCTTTTCTTTTAAGATAGTAAATAGTAACAGTGAACTTCCATTAGAAGTTAGGCTAATTCTGTTTAGTTGCTTTCTGTCCTGTCATGCTAAACCTATTCTATTTTTTTCTTTTTTTGTGTTGGTCCTAGGACTTGAACTCTCTGTCCCTGAACTCTTTTGCTCCAGGCTAGCACTTTACCACTTGAGACACAGCTCCACTTCTGGCTATTTGAGGATTTTCCTGGGGAAATCCTGGACACTCCTATCCAATTTGAACTGCTTCTCATAACTCCATCTCCTGAGAAGTTAGGATTACAGGTGTGAGCCACTGGCAACATTGCGTGTAAAAACTATTCTTAAACACAGAAACATATTCAAGTGGACTTCAGCCACGGTACTGGAGCACTAACTTGCTCATCTCTCCCTTACTGGACTTTGCTACTGTGACACCCACTAGAAATGACAACAGAGACAGTTGATGGCATTCTGGGCTGTTTGATATGTGATCAAAGAGTATGCAAAGGCAGCCTCTGAGCAGAACTATGGTTCTAAAAGACGAGCTGTATTACACTCATTGATTGAACACCCAGAAAGAATTAAGAATGAACTCCAGGAAGTTTTGTGCAAAGCACAATTGTTTCCCACAAGACAGCCCAAATCAGAAAGAAGCACTAACCCCTCTCTTTAGCTTGTGATTCTAGACTAGTGTCCCAGAAGGAAAAAAAAAATTCATCCAAACAGAATCAATCATGGCTTTGACCTCTGCACTACCACTCACCTGTTGCCATGACAAAAGAAGGACAGCACGGGATCAGCTCCGGCTTCAACCTTTATCAATTTCAGACAGTTTCCATTGAGGAAGTTGTAAATGCGTATCTTGCCATCTGCACAGGCGCTGACAATCCTGAGATAGGTGAGGAACACTTGCAACACCTCCCTGGAAGGGAACGAAACATTTAGGTAGTACCTACCTTCTGGGAAGCTGCTTGGGTTTGCTTGTACTTTGGGTATTTTGTGTGTGGTTGGGAGAGAGTGGCCACAACTGTCTTCGAACTAACGTTTTTTAACTCTAGATATAAACCCTTAACATTCAGACAGACCTCTTCTCATTCTGCAGTTAGAACTTTGTCTGCAAACTAAGTCATAGTGACACAAATGACATAAAAGGCTGCTGTCATCATTGTTTGAGGGAAAATTTGGCTCCTAGCTATTTACTTATACAGAAAGTCACTCAAAGAATCATTCAATGTTGTTTTTTGTTTTGTGTTGGTACTAAAGATTGCACTCAGGTCCTAGACTTGGTTCCTTAGCTTTTTTGCTCAAGTCTGGCACTTTACCACTTGAGCTAAGCACCACTTCTGCTGGGGCTGACTTTGAACCTCTATCCTCAGATCTCAGCCTTCTGAGTAGCTAAGATTACAGATTTGAACCACTGGTACCTATCTTTTTCAATGTTTTGATTCTTTCTAAATAGTATTAATGTATAAGAAAAAAAGGGGGGGTGGGAGCGTAGCCTAGTGGTAGAGTGCTCGCCAAGCATGCATGAAGTCCTGGGTCCGATGTCTTAATACCACATATACAGAAAAAGCCAGAAGTGGTACTGTGGCTCAAGGGATAGAGCACTAGCCTTGAGCAAAAAAAGTCCAAGGACAACAGTGCCCAGGCCCTGAGTCAAACCCCAGGAGTGGAGAGAGGGGTAGGGGGAAGGGAGAGAGAGATTATAAAAAACAAAAATCTTAAACTCAGACAGTATCATTTTGGACTTAAATTAGTGGTGTTAATTATTTCAGTGAATAAACATTCATAAGAAAATGTGCACCCCAGATTAGATTTATAGGTGTCCCCTTGCAATGGTCAGTAGGAAAGAGGGAGATGAGGAAAAGACCTAGAAAGATGTTTTCAATAAAATCCTCATGACATCTGGTGTAAGTTGGGTCACAGATATATAGTCTATTCAATCCTGATAAGCCTAATTACTCCATTTCTGGGGATGGAATCCAGGGCCTCAAATATGCTTAGCATATGCTCTACCACTAAGCTCCCCTAGCTCTCAGCAATGGTATTACTTGTTAGCAGGCTTCAGTATAACTTTGCTGAGAAGGTGACTGCCTGCTCCTATTTACAGAGTATGATAATTAGTTCACAGTATTCAAAGAATAAATGAGGATTTGGCAAGGCCTTGGCTACTTACAAAAGAGAAAAAAACAATAACCTCAAAAGACAGAGCATGCTTAGTATATTTTTTAAAAAAGAGCAAGGAGCACAATGTGGCTTGAATCCTTATTTGGTGGATGGATGGCTAGATGGATAGATAAATAGGTAGGTAGGTAGATAGACAGACACATCTTCTGGCTTTTTTGGAGGGAGGGTTTTAGTTGGAAATAAGAGTCTCACTGACTTTCCTGGCCAGGCTAGTTTTGAACCATGATCCTCAGATCTCAGCCTCCTGAGTGCCTAGCAATTGGTACCTTTCTTCCTATGAGGTAGTCACATACTGGGAAAGGGACATCCTGAGATAGAAGGATTTACTTCTTTGTGTGTCTCTTTTGTCTTTGCTGAACTGGACCTATACTTTACTTAGGATCCTGTGACATATGGTCGTTCAGTTTCTATCACTGAGGCCTAGCATCCGAAAAATCTGATATTGAGCATGCCTATAATCACATCCACCAGGAGGCATTATTAAAACAATCAAGGTTTAAGGCCAGGTTAGGAAAAATGTTGGCAAGAATCCATCTCAACCAATCACTAGATATGGTGGTACATACCTCTCATCCCAGTTACCCAGGGAAGAATGAATAGGGAATATTGGGCACTGGTGGCTTATACCTGTAATCCCAGTTACTCAGGAGGGTGAGATATGGCAATCAAGGATCAAAGCCAGTCCAGGCAGAAAAAATCCATGAGACTTTTAGTTCTAATTAGCCAGCAAAAAGCAAGAAGTGGAGGTATGGTTCAAGTACAATGTCAGCCATGAGCAAAAAAAAGCCAAGTGAGAGCTGGAAACCTTGAATTCAAGTCCTAGTACTGGCACACACACACACACACACACACACACACACACACAGTTGGGATAGCCAGGGCAAAAATGCCAGGCCCTATTCCTGAAATAACTAAAGCAAAATTTAAATGTCTCAGGTGGTAGAACTTGCCTGGCAAGTTTGAGACCCTGAGTTCAATTTCCAGTACCACTAAGAAAAGAGAAAGAAAACCTGATCTTGAAATGTGACTACTATTTACTGTTTACCTGCTCAGTTTTCCCTCCCTATGAAAAGGAACATTGACTTCTGCCTTACTTGATTGCTGACAGGATTAAACTAATGAAGATATTTTTAAAAGCAGCTCGGTACCTGACACATTAGTGTTGGAATAACTCAATCTTCTATCAGCTTTTATCTCTATCCTAGAAATAAATTGCCTCCTTCCTTGCCTTTTGTTTATCCAAGGTACCTCAGAGGATGGCGTCAGTGGGAGCGTTGGAGAAAAGAACTACAAAATTCTATTATTAACAGCAACAAAAACGGACAAAAACTGTCAGAATAAACTTCTTCAGAATTTTAGAAAATAACTGAAACGTGGGGCCTGGACTGTGGCCTAGTGGTACAATGCTTGCCTAGTATGCATGAAACCTTGGGTTTGATTCCTCTGTACCACATACACAGAAAAGCCAGAAGTGGTGCTGTGGCTCAAGTGGCAGAGCAATAGCCTTCAGCAAAAGTGTCCAAGGACAGTGCCCAGGCCCTGACAGTCCCCAGGACTGGCAAAACAAACACAAAAACAAAACAAAAAACCCACTGAAATCTTACAGTAAGTCAAGGAACACTTCAACAAGCAAAATGGTCTTGATGTCAGTGAGAACAGTATGCAAAGGCCAGTTGCCAGTGGCTCACATTTGTGATGCTAACTACTCTGGAGGCTGAGATCTAAGGAGCCATGAGACTTTTATCTCCAATTAACCCAAAAGCCAGAAGTGGAGCTATGACCAGCTTTGCACAAAAAGAGTTGGAGTCTTTTTTTTTCTTTTTTTTTGGGGGGGGATGGGGGTGGGGGTCAGTCCTAGGGCTTAAACTCAGGGCCTGGGCACTGTCCCTGAGCTTCTTTTGCTCAAGGCTAGCACTCTATCTCTAGAGCCACAGCACCACTTCTGGCTTTTTCTGTTTATGCAGTACTGAGGAATCAAATCCAGGGCTTCATGCACGCTAGGCAAGCACTCTATCACCAAGCTACATTCTCAGCCCCACTTTTTTTTAATAGCACCCAAGCCCTGAGTTCAAGCCTTAATACTGGCAAACACACCACACACACACACACACACACACACACACACACACACACACACACACCACCATTACCACTACTACCACCACCACCACCACCAACAACAACAACAGTATGCCTTGTGGCCTATTAACTGACTAGTCCCGTGCTCCACTTCCAAGTTTAATGGTAGCTGTAAAAATAAAACTCACATTCCTGGCTCCAGACAGAGCAAAACAGATTCATTTTCAATGAGTTATTTATTCTGTCTGGTGGCTTACTGGAAGACTGTCTCAAAAAGTTTGTCTTTGTTTTGCTTAAGAATACAAGCAATGCTTAAGCTGCTACCTGAAGAGCATGTGTTAAAAATACTTAACAGGTAAAATTTCAGTCCCTATTACTTAAAGCAATAGAAATCCAGGTGAGCAAATACACCCAATAGAAAGCCATGGAGGAAATGCTGGGAAAATTAATGCCATGAAAATCTCAGATATATTCCCAAGCAAGTGAATATGCTTAGGAAAGACCTGAGGAAGCCATAAACTGTCATCCTTGGTAAACCTTGATGTTTAAGCAGGCAGGCAGGGAGGGCTAAAGCCGGTCAAAGAAATCAGAAAGAAAATTAGTGATTATTTTCAGGCAAAGATAAAAATACAACATATTGAAACACACTGACTGACACCTATAAATCCAAGAACTCAGGAAACTGAGGCTGGAGGATCCTGAATTCAAGACCAGCCTGGACCACATCACAAGACTCTATATCAAAGACAAACACACAGAGCTGGGTGCATAGTCTACTGGCAGAGTACTTGCCTAGCATGCATGAAGCCCTGGGTTTAATTCCTCAGTACCACATACACAGAAAAAGCCAGACGTGGCTCTGTGGCACAAGTGGCAGAGTGCTAGCCATGAGCAAAAACTGTCCAAGAACAGTGCTCAGGCCCTGAGTTCAAGCCCCAGGACTGGCAAAAAAGAAAAAAAGACAAACACACATACAGAATACAGTTACATTAGTACCTGAGCAATTTTATAGCCCTGGCTGTCTATACTTCTTACCTTAAGAAACTTTAAGATACATCTCAGCCCAAATCAAGACAATGTTAAGAAATAATACAGCTTATAGCAAAATAAATAGAGAACTCAGAAAGAGTATATAAGGGCCAGAAGTGTAGCCCTTAGAGTGCTTGCATGTAGCCCTGGGTACACATACACAGAAAAAGCCAGAAGTGGTGCTGTGGCTTAAATGGTAGAGTGCTAGCTTTGAGAAAGCTCAAGGACAGTGCCCAGGCCTCAGTACTGGCAAAAAAAAGAAAAAGAATATATACAATCAATGGAGCAAAATGTTGATTCTTTGAAAAGATAAACTAATCATTAGCTACATAACTAAGAAATCTTTCTTTAAGTTGACCAAGATAGCTGGGCTTGATGGTTCACACCTGTAATCTCTAGCTACTCAGGAGGCTGAGATCTGAGGATCGAGGTTCAAAGCCAGCTGGAGTGTGGAGATTCTCGTCTCCAATTAAGCAGCAGAAAATAAAAAGGAAAGTGGTGCCATGGCTAAGTGCTTAAGGGCAAGGCTCAGACCCAGAGTTCAAGCCCCAAGAAAGAAAGAAAAGGAAAGGAAAGAAAAAGAAAATATTGAGATGAACTGGGTACTGGTGGGTGGTTCTCATCTGTAATTCTAGCTATTCAAGAGGAGAAATCTGAGGATCACTATTCAAAGCCACCCTAGGCAGAAAAGTCCATGGTACTCTTATCTCCAATCAACCATCAGAAAACCTGAAGTGGAGTGTGGTTCAAAGTGGCAAGGCACTAATTGAGCTCGGAGACAGTGCCCAAATTCTGAGTTCAAAGCCCCATGACTGATAAAACAAAAAAGAAAATAAAAAGTGAGCTGATGGGAAAGTACAGCTCAAGGGTTAGAGTGCCTAATATGCATACAGCTGTGGATTTAAATCCAAATATCAACTAAATTAATTAACTCATTGGTCTGAATGAATCTAACTGATCAGTCCCTGTTATCAGTTAACTGAACAAGTTTACAGAATGTTTATGCCTACAGACATTATTACTGAGGAGTGGGGAGAAGGGACCTACAGATGAAGGCATTGGCCACATCTTCTAGATATCTGGCTTTTCTGTGACTATGCCAGGTTACAGGGCTCAATAAGAATGGTAATGTTTGGGGCCCGGAGTTTGGCCTACTGGTAGAATGCTGCCTAGCATACATAAAGACCTGGGTTCGATTCCTCAGTACCACATACATTAAAAAAAAAAAAAAAGCTGGAAGTTGTGCTGAGGTTCAAGTGGTAGAGCTCTAGCCTTGAAAAAGTCCAATGACAGGCCCTGAGCTCAAGCTCAGGACTGGGAAAAAAAAAAAAAGAATGGTAATGTTAGTGGAGACATCACATGGGAGATCTCACAGCAGTGATAGAAAGCTCATGGATTGTTGAGATGGCAACCAAACTATCAGGTTTGAAGGAATAAACTATTTTATAGTAACCAAATCCTCATAAATCTTTTTTAGTGGATTAAAAAATCAGAGTTACAATTTCAAAGTGTCATCATAAAATTTGACTCCCTTCTAGAGAGCAAGGCTTTGATAGACTAGATGACAAACTAAATGGCTTACTGATATAAGCCAGGGATTGGATAAATTTGTGAATACAGCTATCTCCCAGCACCTACCTTGCAAAAGATCATGCACATACGTTCCCATGTCCTCATACCTGTTATAAGACCAGTGTTCTTGATCATATTGTGGCTGGAGGTGTGGCTCAAGTGGTAGAATGTCTGCCTTACTTGTGCATGGCCCTGTTTAATCCCCAGTACTGACAAAAATAAAATAAATCCTGTACCATGCCTGTAATACCAGCTACTAAGGTGGCTGAAATTACTGGGGTGGCTGAAGGGTGACAATTTGAGGCCAACCTGGGTAGGAAAGTTCTTCAGATTCCATCTGTAACATAACCAGCTAAGTTGGAGTCATAGCTTAGGTGGTAGAGTGTCAGCTAAGCAAGCAAACCAAGCAAATAGGAGGTCCTAAGTTCTATGAGGACATCTAAAGCTGTAACATATTAAACAATTGTCCCCTGGTACATTCCCCTGGGAAATCCACATATTCTTTTCATCAATTAAGATGCATTTAGCTTCCTGGAAGACAAATATTCATATAATCTAAGAATAGCATCCGGCAGCCTATGAAACCGTATCCATGACAGAATCGTAACATCCTTTCCAAACAAACCAGGCTATGACCTCTGAACATGTCTTAATTGGTTCCAGGCAGCCATCATCATTAAATTTAAGTTGGAATGAAAAATGAAATCCATTCACTCTCCTGAAATAGAATCTAGTCCTCAGACTTATAAGTATGACCTTAAAAAAAAAAAAGCCCTCTATTAGCAGAGTTGTTGGGTGACTCATGACTGTAATGCTAGCTACTCAAGAGAATGCGATCCGAGGATAGCAGTACAAATCCAGCCTGGTAAAGTTGATGAGACTCGTCTCCAATAAATTCACAAAAATCCAGAAGTGGTTCTGTGGATCAAGTGGTAGAGTGCTACCCTCGAGCAAGAGAAGCTCAGGGAAGGGATAGCACCCAGGCCAAGTTCAAGTCCAGAACCAGCCAATCAATCAATCAATCTATCTATCTATCAATACAAATAGCCTTCAGGATTTTGTTTTTGTTTTTGTCAATTGTGGGACTTGAACTCTGGGCCTGGGCATGGTCCCTGAGCTCTTCAACTCAAGTCTACCTTCCTTGAGCCACAGCACCACTTCTGGGTTTTCTGGTGGTTAATTGGACATAAGAGTCTCATGGACTTTCATGCCCAGGCTGGCTTTGAACTATGATCCTCAAATCTCAGTCTCCTGAGTAGCTAGGATTACAGGCATGAGCCACCATGCCCAGGTAGCCTTCAGTATCCTTTACGTCTTTAGCACATCACTTTAAGGCTTTGTGAATGCACGTTTCCTGGGATAAAGACCAATGGCAAGGGAAGTTGAAAGGTGGCATTGTTTTACATCTAAAATCAGTCTTCTATCAGCATTCATACATTTGACAGGTGCCATACAAACTTTCACATGTGTCACAAGTACACAATTTGAATAACTGTAATCTTGGAACTCAGGAGGCAGAGGCAGGAGGATCATAAGTTCTAGAGTAGCCTGAGCTACATTAGCAAGACCTTGTCTCAACCCCTTGATCCCAGGGTCCTTTTTAATAACTTCTCCATATTATTTCTCAAGAGTATCAAATGAAGGAAAGGGAGAGACTGGCTGGAAGAATGGGAGGGAAAGAAAGGGCTAAGTGGAAGAGGAGGAGAGCAGAAATATGTGAAATGATTAGAGAGGCCCAGTGACCAGCCAGGAACCCCAGGGGACTATTCTGCTGAAGACTGCAGTCTAACGCACACTAGTAAAGAGAGAGAATGTCACGTTGCTGGTCCCCACTTCCCTGGCACCTACTTTGGATGCTTGAAGGCCATTAGGCACCGCTCATACTTCCCCACCATACTCCAGCCCATGACCAGGCCATCAACACCTCCAGAAACAAGATGCCACTGGTCAAAGAACAGGCACCTCACAGCTCCTTCATGCCCCATGAAAGTCTAGGAGAAAAAAGGACACAGTTTTTAGACCCTCTTTAACTTGGATTTTTATTAAAGAACTTATTAACATTGATTTTTACATCATATTTCAAATGACAGGTTTAACAAACAAGTGTTCAGGAAGGGAATCTCTATATACAATCACTGGCACTTAGTTTTTAGAACTTAATCAAAATTAGGCTAAGGATTTGAATGTCCTAGATATATATATCAGTTTATGAAATAAAACATTGTGTCTATAGAGTCATAGGTTTTTATGTCTGTATAGTTATGTTTATATTTCCCCATTACCATGTCCATAGCATTGGGTATGCAAATATTGAGTCCTTGCTCTTGTACTGTTTGGATCTAATAGCCACATATTAAGAATACCATGAGCCTTTTGTTCCTTAGGTCGTGACTTGTCTCTCTCAACATGATTCCCTCTAGATTCATCCACTTCCCTGCGAATGCCATTATTTTATCTTGTCTGTTGGCTATGTGGAATTCCATTGTTTAACTTGGATTTCTGAACTCCTACAAGGTCAAGAATCCCAAAGCCACTCTACCCATTAAGACTGTTACTTGCTTGGCATGTCCCTGAGCTGGCTATTTTTGCTCAAAGAAGGCTGGAAGAGTCCCTGCCTTCCTCTCTGCAGAGCTCTCTCCTCAGCTCAGCAGGAATATGACCAGGGACAGGCCTTGTGGGTCTATGTCTAGGGCAGCCCCATCTTCCTGGAGCACCAGAAGGGTTCAGAAATCCTTCTCCTCTGCTGTCAGGGGGTGAAGGATAAGATATTCCATACTCCAACTCTTGCCAGGTCCTAGTGGGTTCAGGGGATGTCATTGTCCCTGCAGTTGAGGTTCAACTACAAAGACAAAAATCCGTGTGGCAAATCCCTTTTATTGTGATCCTGTGTTCCAGCCCACTAAGATCAAGGAATCCAAATCCAGTAAACACATGGTGATGAATATCTGCTACTGTCTGTGGAGTCCCATGGAATTCCTGTGTTGGAAATTTAATCTCTAAAGTCATATACTAATGGTGTCTGGAGCTAGGTAGAACCTTTGGGAGATGAATGTAATTGAATGTCAATTCATGGATTATCATGGCAGTGGATAGCTTTGTTTAAGAAAATGAAAAAATAAAAAACAGTGCTGTCTCACATGTTTTGTTTCTGAAGCCTTCAAGCAAGTGCTAGTGCTGTGGTCATTGTCTTCTATAACCCAAATAAACCTCAAGTCTTTTTTTTTTTTTTTTGCCAGTCCTGGGCTTGAGCTCAGGGCCTGAGCCCTGTCCTTGGACTTTCTCAAGACTAGAGCTCTACCACTTGAGCCTCAGCACCACTTCCGGCTTTTTTCTATGTATGTGGTACCAAGGAATCGAACCAGGTCTTGGTGCATGCTAGGCAAGCACTCTACCACTAGGCCAAACTCCCGGCCCCTAACTTCAAATCTTTATAAATTACCCAGGCTCAGATATTTTGTTAATGCAACAGAAAATGATCTAAAGTAACATCCAATGTACTTCAAGGCAGCGAGTGTGTTCTTTCTTCATCAGAGGGTAGTGAGGAACTAATCCAGTCCTTCATGTTTTCTCTCTATGGAAAGAGTAAAGGGAGCTGGGCACTGGTGGCTCATACCTTTAATCCTAGCTACTCAGGAAGCTGTGATCTGAGGATCACAGTTTAAAGCCAGGTCCAGATAGGGCATCTAATATCTAATATCAAACCAGAAAAACGTTTAAGTGGTGCTGTAGTAGTAGAACACTAGGTTTGAGCAAAAAAGCTCAGGGACTGTGCCCCGACTCTGAGTTCAAACCCCACAACTGACCAAAAACAAAAAGTAAAGGGAAGAAAAGAATAAGAAAATGAAACACATGGGGCCGGGAGTTTGGCCTAATAGTAGAGTTCTTGCCTAGCATGCACGAAGACCCGGGTTCAATTCCTCGGTACCCCAGATACATAGCAAAAAGCCAGAAGTGGTGCTGAGGCTCAAGTGGTAGAGTGCTCGCCTTGAGAAAGTCCAAGGACAGTGCTCAAGCCCTGAGCCCAAGCCCAGGACTGGCAAAAAAAAAAAAAAAAAGAAAATGAAACACAAAAATCTGTTCAGGTATCCATAAAAGGTACTTTAACTCTGTGTCTGTGAAAAGGCCCTAAGGTTCATATGGAGTTCTGAGTTATAATGCTGCCTTCTCTTCTTACCCTTATGTCAATATGGTCATATTGTAGGGGGGGGGACTTGAATTGAGAATAACCTCCTGGGGAACCTTTGTGGCTGCAACTCAGTTGCTCTAAATTGGTCTGGGGAGCTCCAAGGAGGGGGACAGATCATCCATCTCTTCTCATCAGTAACCACCAGAGCTCCTGGCCCTACTCCCAGCCCTCTGCTTGCTCACCTTTACCAGCTGCGTGCTAACAATGTCCCACACATGGATGAGCCCTCTCTCACAGCTGCTCACAATGTAGGTATCACTGATCTGGACGGCAGAGATGGGGTCTTTGTGTTTAAATGTCCTCAGGCAATTCCCTGTGTGTAATTCCCACTCTAAATGGGAAAAAGGGGAGAGGGAGGGCAAGAGGGGAAGACAATGTATGAAGCAGGGTTAAAGGAGAATTTTCCTCTGTATCACATAAGCAAAAGTTAGATGAGCCCATGAAGTCAGACCCCAGATGTCGCTTCTGCAGGCTCCTCCACAGTGGGTCCTTGGGAGAGCCACCATTGCAGAGGACCTTGGCTCTGATGCTGGAACTGAGGCCTGGGACCCGATTGCTAAACAGTTTATGTCCAATAAGCCTAAATGAAAACCGTAGAAGATGTCCAGTGTTATCTCTTCCTGACCCATACCTAATATCTCCAAAAAGTAGTCTATCTCTACTAGGGTTTGAATTTGCAGGTGCTCTAGCACTTGGTCCATATCTTCAAACTCTCACCTGGGCCATTTTCACCTGTGCTGTTGTATTCCCTAAAGCAATTGGGAGAAAGATAACAAAGTCAAGGAGTAGGATTTCTTCAGCAGATCTGTTCCTTTCCTATATTTCGCCCCCCCTCTCCCCATACCATCTGCCTCTGACATAATATAGCTTCTTGGGTCCATGGCTTGTCATTTCAATCTTCCTTCCTTCTTTTATAGGGAACCCATATTTTTACATGGTTGTTTTTAAATTTTAAAATGGTTGTTGAGACAGGATCTCCTTATGTAGCCCATACCATCCTTTAACTTATGATCTTTCTGTTTCAACTTCTTGAGTTCAGAGATTATTGATGTCGACTCTCAGGCTCAGTTCACATCCTCCCATCCAAGCAAGTACAAATTTTTAAAATATCATGGAAAACAGTACAGCATCAGGCTGGAGATATGGCCCAAATGGAAGAGAGTACTTGTCTACCAAGCACGAGGCCTGTGTTCAAATCCCAATATTACACGTATACAAATATATAAATATATATAATGTATGCATATGTATAGTATAGCACTTATTCAAAAAACATTTGCATTGTATTCAGTATTGTAAGTAATCAAGAGATGTTTAAATTACAGGTGAAAAGTGTGAATGTATATGCACAAATACTTTGCTTTGAGTATTCATGTAGTCTGGGAATTGATCCCTTATAGACACAGAGGGATGGCTGTATTTATTTAATAACTGCCTGGAGCCCTAGATACCTGTGTCTGCTTCCAGGATACTCTTCCTTATGTGTTCTCACAACTTCCTCCTTGTTGTGTTAGTTTTCTATGGATGCTAGACAAATTACCACAAGCATAGCAACTGAAAATAACATAAATATATCATCTTACAGAAGTCTGACATGATGTCAAAGAGCTAAAGTCAAGGTGTCAGCTGGAATTTGCTCTTTTATGAGGCTAGAGGAGGTCCATTTCCTTGCCCTTCCATATGACCTTATGGAAGGCCATCCACATTCCTTGGCTCACACAGCCCCTTCCTCTACCACCATACATGTCAGCAATGTTGCCTATCTCTGATCATTCTTCCATAGCTACATTTCGCTTTGCTCACAGCCAAGAATGGTTCTCTGAGGACCAAGTGAGGTAATCTCCTCATTTTAGGTTTTTTTATTTGATCACATTTCAAAACTTTATGTACATATCTATCTATCTATCTATCTATCTATCTATCTATCTATCTATCTATCTACGACAGCCATTGTGCTTCCCCTCTAACTTGGGATGTCAGGTGCACACTAACATATGTAACTATTGCTGGAGAAGAAATCTGAACTTTCATGCCCTGGCTAGCCTTGAAAGACAATCCCCATATCTCCACCTCTCGAGTAGCTAGGATTATAGACCTAAGTCACAAGTGCTGTCCCTGAGCTCTTCAGCTCAAGGCAACTGTCCTACCCTTGAGCCAGGCCCCACTTCCTCTCTTCTAGAGGTTAACTGTGCCCAGGCTGGCTTTGAACCTTGATCCTCGGATCTCAGCCTCCTGAGACTCTTATCTCCAGTTAAACACTAGAAAGCCAGAAGTGGTGCTGTTGCTCAAAGGGTAAGGCAGTAGCCTTTCGCTGAAGAGCTCAGAGACAATGTCCAGGCCCAGAATTCAAGACCCACAACCAGCAAAATAAATAAATAAATAAATAAAGATAAATAAATAAATAAAAAGCAGTTCTCACCTTTTACCTGGCCATCTTTTCCTCCAGATACAAGCGTGTTCTTGTAGACATTCATGCATGTGATTGTCCCCTGGTGGCCATAGAAGATTCTTATGCAGGCCCCAGTTTTGAGATCCCAGTATCTGCAGGAAATTTTTTTTTTTAATATTGAGACTTTTCCAAGAGCCCAAACGATCCTTGAGAACAATAGGTGCTTGAAAGCCAAGTTCCCTGTTGTAGCACTATTAGTCTAATTTGAGGGCAGTTATTAATAGTAGTCGTAGTAGTAGTAACATTGTAGATTTTTCTGTGAATAATTAAATACATAAATATGGTGGTTGTCAATCAGCAGTGATTCCTATTCTCAAAGGAAATTTGGAAGTATGTAGAAAGATTCTTGGTAATTACAAGCAGGGAGGGAAGAGCTAGTCCAGGATGCTACTCAACGTCAGATAAACCCCCACAATGAAGACTTTTCCAGTCTTATATGTCAATAATGAAGCCTGGCACCAGTGCTGAGCTACCCAAGAGACAGAAATCAGAAGGGCTGTTGTTCCAGGCAGGCCTAGGTGAAAAGCTCATAAGACCCCATTTCAACCAATAAAAGCTTGGTTGGGTATCACAGCATGCACCTGTCATCCAAGCTATACAGGAAATCAAAAGTCATATCTAAAGGATCGTATAATAAAGATGAATAGGAAGATGGTGATCCAGGATAATCTGAGCCTGGTAAGCACAAATCCTGGAGTTTAAAACCTCAGTGCTGAGACGAGAGTATGGCCTACTGGTAGAGTACTTGCCTAGCATGCATGAAGCTCTGGGTTCAATTCCTCATACCACATACCCAGACTAGGCCAGAAATGGTGCTGTGGTTCATACGGTAGAGCTCTAGCCTTGAGAAAGCTCCAGGACAGTGCCCAGGCACTGAGTTTAGTCCTGAGTTGAGGACTGGCAAAAAAAAAAAAAAAGTAAAACCTCACTGTTGCCAATACAAAAACCAACCAAACAAACAAATTCTCCGGCATGTGGCCACCAAATGATACAGGCAAGATTATAGTAGCATCCCTGGGGAAAAAAATATGAAGTAAAAGTGATGCAAATATTCCTAGCCAGAGGAATAAATGAGCTATGACATATTCATCCTATAAAATACTATATCTATTGAAAATAAATTAATGGCTGTCAATGTCATTCAGGCGTATCTCAACAACAAAGTTCAGTGGAAAAAGTAGGTACCTATAACTTCTTTTCCTTATGCTGATATTGGGGCTTGAACTCAGGACTTGGGTATTTGGGTACTGTTCCTTAGCTTTGTCCCTCAAGGCTAGCACTCTGTCACCTGGGCCATAGCTCCACTTCTAGCTTTTTGGTAGTTAATTGGAGAGAAGAGTGCAATGAACTTTACTGTCCAGGCTGATTTTGAACTGTGATCCTCAGATCTCACAGCCTCTTGAGTGATTACAATTACAGACATGAGCCATTGATGCCTGCCTGACTTTTTAAAATATGATTTCATTTATGCTGACTTCAGAAAACAGCAAAAGTAGCTTATATATATGCAAAAACAAAACAGCCCCCTCAAACTGAAAAAATAAAGAGCTTGGCCCTGGAGGCTCAAATCTGTACTCCTAGCTACTAGGGGCCTGAGATCTAAGGATCATGGTTCGAACAGTCTGAGTATGAATGTCTATGAGACTCTTATCTCCAATTAACCACCAAAATTTCAAAAGTGAAGCTGTGACTCAAGAAATAGAGTGCTAGCCGGGCACTGTGGCTCATGCCTGTAATCCTGGCTACTCAGGAGGTGAGATCTGAGGATCAAGGTTCAAAGCCAGCCGTGCACAGAAGGACCTGAGACTCTTATCTCCAATTAACCTCTAGAAAACGAGAAGTGGGGCTTGGCTCCAGGGCAGGGTAGAAGCCTTGAGCTGAAATGCTCAGGGACAGTGCCCAGGCCCAGGGGTAGGGACGTAGGTTTGAGCTGAAGAGCTCAAGGACATTGCCCAGGCCGAGTTGAAGCCCCATGACCCACACACACAAAAGCCAAGGGAATAAGAATATGAAATTGAAAAAAAAAAAGAATATGAAATTGAAGGCAATATTACAAAGTGTTGGAAAGAAGGAAGAAGCAATGAGGGGGAAGATCTGGAGATTAGGGTGAAGGAATGTTATATGTATCGGTCTGAGTAAAGGGAAGATGGGTGTTTATTGTATTGTGTATAATGTATATATGTATTCAGAGTAGAATGCCATTTTGTTCTATAGTATATTATGTTTCATACACATAAAAATTACTTTCTGCTGAGTAAGGAGAGGGGAGGAAGGGGAAGGGGAGGAGAAGAGGGAGGAGGAGGGGGGAGGGAGAGCGGGAAAGGAAGAGGAAGAAGTAGAAGAGGAGGAGGAGGAGGAGGAGAGGGAGAGGAAGAGGAAGAGGAAGAAAAAGAAGTGGAGGAGGAGGAGGAGGAGGAGAGGAAGAAGTGGAGGAGCAGGAGGAGGAGGAGGAGGAGGAGGAAGAATCAGAAGCATCAGCCACTGCTGTGGCCATTATAGGTATTCTAGAATTCAGGATAACTTTTCCACAAATACAAAAAGGAGGAAGTAGACACACTTTTCCCTTGACCTCCTTTTTGGCCCTAGGTGGGATGACAATCATGACTCCTTGGACTAGTCACCTGATACTGAGGTCATAACTCCCAGTTAGGAGAAACATTTCCTCTTCACACAGGAAGATGGTCCGGATGCTCCCAGCATGGCCTCGGAACTCGATGGGCAGCTCCTTAACTTGTAAGATATCCAGAAGGTAGACCTTCCGATTTGATGCCACAGCTATCAGATTCCCCCCAGCAAAGTGGATGATTCTGCTTCGGTCCCATCTAAGTGTAGAGGGTGGGGGAGAGGTGGATGGTACATGAAAAAAGTTAGTGTTGCCAGGCACTGGTAGTTCATGCCTGTAATTCTAGATAATCAGGAGGCTGAGATCTGAGGGTCACTGTTCAAAGCCAGCTCAGGCACCATGAGACTCTTTTCTCCAATTGGCCACCAGAAAACTGGAAGTGGCACTGTGGCTCAAGTGGTAGCATGCTATCCTTGAGCTCAGGGACAGGGCCAGGTCCAGAATTCAAGCCCCACAACCAACCATACCTCCCCCCCCCAAAAAAAAAGAATGTTATGGCCAGAACATAACCTCGCCTGAAGTAATGGAATAATGGAAAGTTCTATGCCCTTCCATGAGTGAGGATGCAGAAAAGGGAGCCAAATATTAACAGGTCACACCATGATAAAAGCCCATTTCAGGCAGATCTAAATCTAAAAAGTACATAGGTGGGGCCGGGAGTTTGGCCTAGTGGTAGAGTGCTTGCCTAGCATGCACGAAGACCTGGGTTCGATTCCTCGGTACCACATACATAGAAAAAAGCCGAAAATAGTGCTGAGGCTCAAGTGGTAGAGCTCTAGCCTTGAGAAAGTCCAAGGACAGTGCTCAGGCCCTGAGCTCAAGCCCAGGACTGTCCAAAAAAAAAAAAAAAACATCGGCAATTAAGAAAATAGGCAAATAAAAATAATAAAAAAATAAAGGGAACAATGTTCTACTAATATATGTTAATCTTTGAGGGTAGAATATATGGCATAGAATATATGGCACTTCCCAAACTTCTTTGGCCATGGAATCTTTATTCATGAAAAACCTCAGAGGACCCTAGTTGAAAAGCCTGTGGGCACTGCATTTCTTTTACCCTTTTCTTCCTTTCTTTTCTTTTTTGCTTAACCAAGCTCCAAGTTGCCTTCCTTATGTTCAAATGTCTGTGCTAAGTTGGGTTTTAGGGGAAATACAAAGATAAATCAAACACGGACCTTGTTCACAATAACCTCATAGTCCAATAAGACCATCTAAGTTGAATTACTTTTCCAATCATGGGATTATTAGCAAATAGGTAAAATATGAGTAGGAAGCCCAAATGATTGTCTAGGTTGAGACTTTTTGTGTTGTTGTAGGTCATAGGGCTTGAACTCAGGGCATGGCCACTGTCCCTGAGCTTTTTCACTCAAAGCTAGCACCCTATCACTTTGACCCACAGCATCATCCAGTTTTCTGATAGTTAAATGTAGATCAGAATCTTACAGACTTTCCTGCCTAGGGTGGCTTTGAAGTGCAACCTCAGATCTTAGCCATCTGAGTAGCTAGGATTATAGACATGAACCCCAGTGCCTAGCTAAATTGAGACACTTTTTTTTTGTAAAAGAAGATACTATTACTAAGTACACTAGGACCACAGAATAAAGTGAAATTGTCCCAAGAAGCAGGAATCATGAGGAGTAATTCTTGTTATTTTTGCTCTCATCCCATATGTTATATCTAGAATTTAATTACTCATCACCTAAAGAACAATTACCACCATATAAACTCCATAGCAGCTTGTCTGTTTGCAAAATACAATTACTTAATAAGATCCATGGCAAAAATAAGTAACCTTGTGACTAAAGAGTGAAGGACAGCTAGACACTAGTGGCTCATGCCTATAAGCCTATCTCAGAAGGCTACAATCTGGAAGACTGAGTTTTGAAGCTAGCCTGGGCAGAAAAGTCTGATAAACTTTATCTCCAAAATAACCATCAAAAGTCAAGCTGGAGGCATGGTTCTAGTGGTAGGGCATTAGCCAGGCAAGTAAGCTAATTGAACACGAGGCCCAGTACAGGGCCTTTTAACTGTGTCATATCAAAATGATGTCACACAACTCAATTTTATAATGATGATATTCATGGATAGCTTTGCTAGCTTGGGTTATAAAAAGCATGATCAAACCCCATTTCTATTTAAAATATGAACGTTCTAGAGGGGAGATCTCAATGTTAAGGGTGTTTATCTCTAGCTGACAGGATTCTAGAAAATCATTAATTTTCTCTATATATTTTCTGGCATTTGTACTCTCCCCATCCCCCCACCAATAAGCATGTATTAGTTTTCAAATTGGAAAAAATATTTTAAAGTTTCAAAAAAGGATTTCATTCATGTTTACATGTGCAAAGGTTCTTAGTCAAAATATAAATTATAAGGGGGAAAATGTCCTCTCCCAGCTGAAGGGGATGATACAAAATTAAACTCCTGCTGTCCTAGTGCCTGGAAGGATCTTGACAAGGACAAAAGAGGGATGTCTTTCCAAGTCAGTGATGGGGTGGAGGTGAGGTATCAGGAGAATCCCAAGTTGCCAGTGAGGGTGAATCAAGAGTCCCTGAGGCCCTAGATTCTGAGCCTGATACCCACATGTCAGAGATAATGCGGATATTGTAGGTGCCACAGAAAACATTTCTCTCCTCCATCTGGACCATCTGTGTTTCCTGGTTCTGGTAGGCAGTCCACAGGCTGTAGTCAGTCTAATGAGGGAATACACGAAGTCAGCTTTACTCAGGGTCCCAGATGCCCCCCATAGGCTTCCCTATGGTGGGGGTGGGAGGGTCTTCCTTTTAAGTGCTTTCCTTTGGGTACTGCTTTGTGGTGATAGGGGGGAATGCAAGACTAGGCACCATCCCACAGATAGAGACATCAAGGTTAATGGAGGGGCAGTGGATTGCATACAGGTAATAATACAGGACTCTCCCTCAAGCCCTGGTACCTCCCATGAGCCTGTGTCCTGACTTGTGGGCTGAGTCTGGGTGTCAGTCTGAACTGACCAATAGGAACACAGAGACTCCTGTGCTACTTACCCCAGATGCCATGGAGACCCACCTTTGTTCTCAGTTTCCACTTTGAATTTTTCACACGCATGCGCTTTCCATCGTCTATTATTTTAGGAATAGGGATAGGAAGCTTGTTGGCATAGTTAGGATCTACTCCTTTTGTGTAAGATCCCTGGTTGGAAGAAAAGATACTGTGGCTCCTACATTGGGACCTCTGCATTCTTATGTACAGAACAGAGTGCAGCGCTATTCCCAACTGCCAAGGTCTAGAAGCAATCTATGTGTCTGCTTGCAGAAGCATGAACATAGAAAATGTGGTATATGTACACAATGGAATACATTTGGTGGTTAGAATTCAAGGTCTCATGCTTTTGCTTGGCTTTTTTTTCTCTCAAAGCTGGCCCCAACCACTTGAGTCATACTTCCATTTTGAGCTTTTTGCTGATTAACTGGAGAGGAGTCTCAGGAATAAGTTTTTACTCCCATTTCCTGCATGGAGAATGTGTCTCTGTCTATGTCTCTGTCTGCCTGCCTCTATCGATCGATCGATCGATCGATCTATCGCTCACTTCTTCTTTGCCATCACTTAAAAAACAAAAACCAGTAAATCTTGTGGATTTGTCTGCCTGGGCTGGCTTCTAAACTCAATGCTCAGATCTCAGCCTCCTTAGTAGCTAGGATTACAGGTATGACACCCACCATTCATAGTTTTCTTATTGTGTGAGCTCCAACAGAACTCCTTGCAGGGAACGAGAATGCTCTGTTTCTAAAGATTTTGTTTTGTTTGGGTTTTGAGGTCCTGGTGATGAAACTCAGGATCTTGTACATGTTGGGCTAGTGGTCATGAGGGTTTGGAAAGGTTCTGTCTCACTCTGTTCCTAAGAGATTTCTATACCTCATCCCTGCTAGGTACATTGACAAGGGAAAGACAGATGGTGAGCAATGGAGAGTGCAGGCTTCAAAGGGGAAATAAAGGTGGTCTCCAAACATATCCCTTCTAGATCAGAAGTACCTGCAATATGGAAATCTGGTTTTGAATGAAGGTATGCATGGACAACTCCATCTTGACCTGCTGGGCCAAGGAGGCCCAGTGCTGGCTCACAAGAATACATTTGTTCAGGCTATTTTTATCCAGCATTCCTGGTAGGGGGAGGAGAAAGACCCATAAACCTCAGAATTTGGCCAACATGAGAGGTCTCTGAGAAGTCCCCTAATCTACCCAGCATACTTAGAATGTACTTGGAGAGGTGGACGGGCAGTAGACGGATGAAGTCCCTGTATTTACTGCACCCAGAAACCAGACCTCTGACATCCTTCATGTCTACCAGCAGACTGCAGGGATCGTCCCCTAGCTTAACCAGGCCTAATTTTTTAGACAGCAGATTGCTCATCTCAGAAATACAATGGAACGTTCTCTTCCGTGGTTTACCTAGAAGAAAGCCAGAGAAGGTTGTGTGGTTCAGTTCTCTGCAGTAACTCCAGAACAAATCCTCAGCAAAACTCTGCCCCCAAAACAACACTTTTCAAGTTTACAGTGCGGTAAATTACCCTACTGATTTTTTTTTCTCATTTGTTCTCCCACATGAAAATAGAACCTCCTGTATCAAATACACAACTACATTTTAGTCTTCTCAAGTCTGAAATGGTATCATGTCCGGAATTTCCTTGAAAATACTTCAACAAGAAAAAAACTAAAAAATTTCAAAAAAGAAGATGGGTAACATTGGTAGGAATAGGGATGGGGCTCAGTGGTAGAGCACTTCCCTCGCAAGCATGAGGCCCTGAGTTCAACCTCTCACACCATCATATCTCATCATCATCGTTATCATCATCATCATCATCATCATCATCATCATCATCCTAGTAATGATAATGGCATTATTATCTCTTGGTGCTAGTAGCTCATACCTATAACCCTATTAAGGAGGCTGAGATCTGAGGATTATTTTTCAAAGCCAGACTGGGCAGGAAAGTTGGTGAGACTCTTATCTCCAATTAACTACCAAAAAGATGGAAATGAAGCTATATTTCAAGTGGTAGAGTGTTATCCATGAGTGAAAAAGCTGACAGAAAAGAGGAAGAAGAAGGAGGAGGAGGAGGTGGGGGGAGGAAGGGGAGGAAGAAGAAACCAGACATTGGTTGTTGTTAAAGCTGGATGATGGTTATAGAGGAGGTTATTACAGTTTTATCCACTTTTAAAACTTGAAAATTTCCATGTAAAAAGCATTTTAGGCTATACACCAGTTCCTCATACCTGTAATCTTAGGTATTTGGGAGACTGAGATAAGGTCAAAGTTTGAGGCCAGCCTGGCTAGAAAAGTTCTTGAAGACCTCCTCTGAACTGAGAGTTGTTCACAGTGGTACATGCTTGTTATTCTAGGTAAGCCTAAAGTAAGTGAATGGTGGCCCAGGCGTATGCTCAGGAAGGAGGTATGACTTCCTTTAAAACAACCAATGCAAAAAAAAGTGGCTGAAAGTGTGACTCAGATATACAGCACTTGCTAGCACGTCTGAGGCCCGGACTTCAAACTCCAATACACATAAAACAAAAAAGCTAACAAAACCCAGTGGCTTTAGAATCTGTGTTTTGTGTTTCCCATGGTTATTTCATGTACAGTCACATGCCACATTTTCCTCAATAGTAAACCACATGTTTGATTGTGGGTATACTACATAGCCTAGGCTTTTTCCTGTCACTAGGTGACTGACTCATGAATGCATATCTTTTGCTTTAGAAAGCAGCTAAGGAGAGCTTTGAGAGCCCATGTTCCCTACTCCTTAATTTCCCCTTGAAGACTAAATCAAACGTGGCAAAAATAGCCACAGGTGAGGTGAACCCTAGAGATGGGCCACCATGCTGTAGCTTAGTGGATTATGGACTGGAGCCAACATCAAAGAGAGCTCTTGAAAATGTCCTTTATGATCCCTAGTTCAAAGTGTATTGTAGAGGCACTATGGTAGAGAAGTGAAAACATGACCAATTTTTACCCTACTTTTCCCCTTACCACTTATGAGGGTTAAATGAGGAAAAAGAAGAAGAAAAGAAAATCACAGAGCCTAACACATTGCAGATGCTAAATGAATGATAGTTCCCAAAATCATACATCCCAGATTCTATTGCTCTGTCCTTCCCCCCAACGACACTAAGACTTCCCACTTTATATGTACAAGGGTTATGCACCCTCCCCCCGCCTTGGCAAAAAAAATCATAAGTAAAAAAATACTATAAGCTAAAAATGCATTTAGGCCAGGAATGGTGGACAAACTTGTAATTTCACCACTTGGGAGGCTGAGTCAGAAAGATTTTTAAAAAATCCAAAGTCAGACGGAGAAAGTGCCAGGCACTGGTGGCTCACACCTGTAATCCTAGCTACTCTAAGATCGCAATTCACAGCTAGCCCAGGCATGAAAGCCCGTGGAAACCCTTATCTCCAGTTGATCAGAAAATTGGAAGTAGTACTGCAGTAGAGCAGACATTAGCCCTGAGCTGAAGAGCTCAGGAGTAGCTCCCAGGCCCAGAGTTTAAGCCCCATAACTAACAAAAAATAATAATAACTTGATACCTTACAATCCATTATAAATTCAAAAAGATCCCAATTCAAAGTATTGTGTCCATATGTTTTCTGATGCAGCATGTAGTTTGGTTCCAATAAGCCCATCATAAAATTAAAAAAAAAATTGAAAGCTGAATCATCTAAGTCAGGGACTGTCCATATTGGGTTTTATTTTTGGTGTGTTTGTTTGTATTTTGTTGATAGCTGATTTACCAGCTATTATTCCAAGATCTCTAAGCATGACTTACCAGTTACTTTTCCCAGATCTCCAAGTGTGTCTTTTCCTGAAGCTTTGGACAAGGGGAATGAGATACATCTAGGTTTAGTGTCCCAAAACGCCTGTGGGAACTCAGATCTGGTGCTCAAGTTTTTCTTAGGAGAAAATGGCACATTAGTGGTATTTGGAAGCACTGAAAAAGAAAAGCAAAGATGAAGTGGCTTTTCTAGCAGGTGTGTAGAAGAAAATGAAGTTGAGGGAAAAATGGTTTAATTTTTCCTTTTTTTTTTTTTTGGTCACTCCTGGGGCTTGAAGACAGGACCTAAGCACTGTCCTTGGGCTTTTTCAAGGCTAGAGGTCTATCACTTGAGTTACAGCACCACTTCAGGATTTTCTGTGTATGTGGTATCAAGGAATCGAACCCGGGTTTTCATGCACGCTGGGCAAGCAGTCTACCGCTAGGCCAAACTCCCAGCCCCCTTGTTTCTTTTAAATATAGTTGTCCCTCTGTGTATGCAGATTCTACCTCCTTGGATTCAAACAACTACACACTGAAAACATAAAGAAAAAAGTTTCATCTGTGTAGCTGTGATATTTTTCTAAACACTATAGTATAACAACTCATGCCATTTGCAGTGGATTTGGAATTGTAACTGATCTAATGACAATTAAAAGCATATGAGGGCATTGAATATTCTAAGCAAATTACATATCACTTTAGATAAGGTACTTGAATATCCATGGATTTTTGGTATCCAAATGTGGTCCTAAAAATAATTCCTCACAAATACACAGGCACGACTATACATACAAAATAGATTCGGGAAGTTATGTCTGTTTTTAACAGGGAACTTTGAGTTACTATGCAAAAATCTCAGAAAACTTCCAATTGTTTAACTTAGCCAGGCAATCAAAAAAATACAAAATCCATTGGAGTTCTAGATGTAAGGAGACAAATGCATGAATGGGAGCTACAAAAGGGATTGTCTCTCTAAAGTTCTCCCTGAGTTTCCTTTAAAGATATGAATTAAACCAGGCACAGGTGGCTCATATCTGTAATATTAGTTACCCTGGAAGCTAAGATTCAAGGATTGTAGTCCAAGGCCAGCCAGGACAGGAAAGTTAGTGAGACTCTTATCACCAATTAACTACCAAAAAGCAAGAAGTGGGGCTATGGCTCAAGTGGTAGAGCACCAGACTTGAACAAAAAAAGCTAAGGGACAGCACCCAGGGCTTGAGTTCAAGCCCCAGTAATAGCAAAATGAATGCATAAATTAATAGTAATTTTTTTGGTGGGTCATAGGACTTGAACTCTGCCTGGGTGCTGTCTCTGAGCTCTTCAGCTCAAGGCTACCGCCATACCCTTGAGCCAAGCCCCACCTCATGTTTTCTAGAGGTTAATTGGAGGTAAGAGTCTCGGGTCCTTTTGTGCCCAAACTGGCTTTCAATCTTGATCCTCAGATGCCAGCCTCCTGAGTAGCTAGCTAGGATTACAGACGTGAGCCACCACATCCAACTTTGAAGGAGGAATGGACAAGCTAAGAAACCCCCTCTTGTTCCCACCTTGTTCCCACCTCGACTTTAGGGTCGAGTAGTTATGGTAAACATCTATTCCAGGAACACAATTAATGTACATAAATTCCAGTAACTAGCCTGTTTACAGGGTCCAGCGGTCACCAGGACCCAACAGTGAGTCACCTACACCTAAAACAATCAGAAATATACTCATGAATCAAACTAAATGTCAAACTAAATGTTATCCAATCATGAGCCTGTAGCCGTAACTTGTTTGTACATGATTATAAAAGCTGTGTAAAATCTTTGCTCAGGACCTCTCAGCGTCACTGGCAATGAGTGCACGGAGGTCTGGGTGTGAACGACCCTTGCCCTTTTGCTTTGGCCTCGACTTCTGGTGGTTCTTTCGGGGGTCCCAGGAGTTCGGGTACAACAGCTTAAAAAATGTTTTTAAAGGACCCAGCTCTGCACTCTGAACAGTCCCCATTTGTCTAAGTTGGTGTTCACCTGCAGCTCCTGAAATCATGCTTTCTTATCTTTTTTTTTTTTGGGGGGGGGGGGTCCTCTGGCCTCACTCCCTATAGCCTTGTTTACCTGAGCTCTTGTTCCACTCTCTCAGAAACAGGACTCTGATCACATTCGCAGCAGTGAGCAGTAGTTTTTCGTTGCACATCTGCAGTAGGAAAGTAGTATAATTTTCCTTGGTCCAGTAGGTGCTCTCACTAAACCAGTACAAGATTTCCTTCATCTTCTCCTCTGCAGTTTTCTCCAACAACTGGTTCAAGGAGGACTTCACAGTCTTCTCCTTCTTCCTCTGCAGCCTGTTGAGGTTGATCCGGGATCTGTTATAGATAAAGTCCTTTCCCTGGATGGTCTGCAGGATACTTTGGAAATAATGTAGTAAGTATAAGCTATTTAACTGACGTAGAATGCTAACTAGAAACCTCCTCTGTGTTAATTCGCTGACCCTTTGGAACCACTCTTTGGTAGAAAAGATCTTCCATGCTAAGATACACGTTTCACACTTCTGGCACACGGGGATCGAATCATTTCCCTTCTCACAACGAAAATAAGGAGCTTGGTTAAGATTCTGGTCCATGTTCTCCAGGAGCCTGAGATTACCAGTTCATTTTATCCTTGTCAGTTAGCAACACCACAAAACACCAGGGGACAGGAGAAATTTTAAAAATGAGCTAATCAAGCCTTTATATTATAAATACATGAAAAAAATAAGCTACTGCAACGGGCAGAAAACTTATCTGTCCCAGAAACTGCCAGTAGAAGTATAGCTTTCTATACAGACCTCCTAGGAAACATAGCTTTACCGTAAATCTTCTAAACCTAGTACTGTGTAATTGGAGGCAGTTGCTGTATATTCTGAAAGAGCTGTTCATCTCATTTCTAGAATGTTTTTTAATCAAATGTAAGTAGTACATGGACCCTCTTTAAATGAAAAACAAATCATGGGGACTGGTGTTGAGCTTCAGTTGCTTTTTAGTAATGACTTAAATATTCAAGAATATAAACAGATATAAGTTCTTTATATTTATAGTTGTTCAGGTATATCGTAGACATCCCAAAGGTCCTGAATATGTTTATATTGTTTCTTACGTCACCATTGAAGTAAAATCACAAATGTTTACTATAAATTTAGGCTAGTTAATTGATCCAGAATGTTAATCAGAAATCTCTGCTAGTCTTTAAAATTAAGATCTGCATATTATTTTAGCTCCTAGCCATTGGGACATTGCTTATTTAAAATTCTTCTGTTGATTATACTGGGGCATATCTGATACATGTCTATGTTTGTACATATATATAAGATATACTTAATCATATTCTATTGCTCCTCTTTGAACTTTATAACCTCCTTCTCATACAACACATTAGAAAAATTAATTAGAATAAAGCCCCTGGACTACTTCCATTGCAAATCTGCAGGAACACACAGCTTCTTGTCTTCAGGCTAAAATGTCTTCACTTTCTCTTCTTCAATAGCTCCCCAACTCACTTGGTCCCTATCCAGTTCTTTCTATTCCCTTTTGGAGGCTGATTATTTCAATCGAATTATTTCTAATAAATTTCCCATCATTTCAGATTCACTAGCATGGAAGTCTTTTTAATATACTTAGTTGTTCTCTACATACTATTTGTTATAAACAAGCTTCAAGGACATGATAGTGTTAAATACAGTGAACATTCTGTTCTGTGGCAATGTGATAACCTTTTTGACAGGTTTTCCTCTCCTACTCCTCATTGATTCAAACAAATGGCAATTGACTGTTTCAGCCATTATGGTTACTTCTAGCTTCATTGCTACCCACGCACTAACATAAAAGTCCAGATCTAGTAACTATACATGATGGCCAAAGCCTTATCTTTTTTTTTTTTTTTTTTGCCAGTCCTGGGCTTGAGCTCAGGGCCTGAGCACTGTCCTTGGACTTTCTCAAGGCTAGAGCTCTACCACTTGAGCCTCAGCACCACTCCCGGCTTTTTTTTCTATGTATGTGGTACCGAGGAATCGAACCCGGGTCTTCATGCATGCTAGGCAAGCACTTTAACCACTAGGCCAAACTCCCGGCCTTTAAAATGTTTTTTTTTTTTTTTTTTTTTTTTTTTTTTTTGCCAGTCCTGGGCTTGAGCTCAGGGCCTGAGCACTGTCCTTGGACTTTCTCAAGGCTAGAGCTCTACCACTTGAGCCTCAGCACCTCTTCCGGCTTTTTTCTATATGTGGTACTGAGGAATCGAACCTGGGTCTTCATGCATGCTAGGCAAGCACTTTAACCACTAGGCCAAACTCCCGGCCCCCAAAGCCTTACCTTTCAAAGCAAAACAATTTGATTTTGCCCCAGTTTTATCTGACTCCAAATCCCACATTAATAACCATGCAATCCTAGGTATCCTTTTGTGGACACAAGTGTAGTATCTGTGTCTTCATCTGGAGATCAGAGCAACCTGATTTTAAATCTTTTCTCAGAATTCTTCCTGAAATTGTTATAACTTTTTTTAGTAAATACTGAAAAATTCTTAGTCTAAGGTCTCAGAGTTAGTTTGCCAATTAAGTCCTCACCTGTTTACAAAAATCTGTTAAGTATCTATTTCCCCAGTGCTGTATTATTTTCCTGGTGTGACATACGAACTCCTGCCCCAGTTGCAACAGCCTCATACACTCCTTGGAACGAGACTCTTCCCCCAATTCCGTAGCCCACATAACATCTTCATAACACCTTCTTCTCAGAACTGACTCTACCCCCGCCCCCGCAAATCCCCATAGTCCATGTAATATGCCCATGTGACTGCCCCTAATTTTTTTCTTTTTTGGTGGGTGATGGGGCTTGAACTCAGCCTGGGCACTGTCCCTGAGCTCTTCAGCTCAAGGCTATGGCCCTACCCTTGAGCCAAGCTCCACTTCCCGTTTTCTAGGGGTTAATTGGAGATAAGAGTCTCAGGTCCTTTTGTGCCCAGGCTGGCTTTGAACCTTGATCCTCAGATCTCAGCCTCCTGATTAGCTAAGATTATAGGTGTGAGCCACCGAGCCCAGTCCCTAAAATTTTGTTTAAGTTCCACTTACACCTGTCCACTGCTATTGCCTCCACTCCTGCTTCGAACAGCCCAGCAGGTCTGGCCCTCAATAAAGCCTTGAGCCAGTACAGGTCATTTGCCTTTCATTTCTTACACTGAGCAAGCATAAAGTGGTATGATTTATTATAGTGTAATCTTCACTTAAATAAATATTGGTGAAATAAATATTATACAACAAATGTACAAAAAAGCATTTTATATTGAGAATAAATGATAAAATTCTCAGCACTTGCAAACTTTCTCAACTCTTTCTGTGTTAAGAATATGGATTGCATAAAGGTCTACAATTCTTTGTATTACATGCAACATAAATCAAGGCTCCTATGGCTTCTAAAACTCTCAACAAGCCAAACCTTGCCCAACTTTCCAAACTCAACTATCTCTAGTTTACTTCATTCATCTCAGTTAAAGACATTGCTGAAACACATCAATGTTGTGATTACTTCAGTTTTCTTGGAGGCTGCTTTACTGTATCTGATTTTGTTCATTTTGGCCTTAGAAATAAATTATATTGTAAATGTATCAAGAGTAGGTGAATCATAGATGGTAGCATGTGGTATGAATAAATACAGTGCATGATGTTTGTTAAAAGACAAAATTGGCAAATGATATGATTTATTTACCAAAATGAATCTTTGTTATTAAGCATGTAGAACTTAATATATATCTAAGTATTAATAAACATGAAATTAGTAAACTAAGATTTTAAAAATCTCTGCGGGGAACAACTCCTTGGTGTATGCACATGCACATGTGCTCATGCACACACACGTGTACACACACACACATACACACATGCACACACACACACACACACACACACACACACAAATGGACCAGGGCTAGTTGCTCATGCCTATAATCAGAGCTACTCAGGAGGCTGAGATCTAAGAACCATGATTTGAAGCCAATCCAGACAAGAAAGTCCCTGAGACTCTTTTCTCCAGTTCTCCACCAAAAAAGCCAGAAGTGGAGCTGTAGCTCAAGGGGGAGATCTCTAACTTGGAATGAAAAAGCTCCCAGGACAGGAATAAAAAAAAATCACTTGACCTAAGAATATGTTAGATCAACTTCCAACCTCAATTATATGTCTATCCTTGTATAAGGAGGACCCCATCTCTCTTTCCTCCCCCCCTTCCCTTTCTTGTGAACACTGGTAGGTTATTTAATCCTTTGTGCTTTCAGTTTCTTCATCTGAAAAATAATGACAGCAATAGTCTCTACTTCATAGAGTTCTAGTAGAGACTAAATATGATTCTATATTTAAAGTGTCTTATTCTTGGGGACACATTCCACGACCTCCAATGAATGCCTGAACCTTCTGATAATAGCAAGCCATACTAATCTTTATGTTTTTCACACACACACACACACACACACACACACACACACACACACATGCCTGTGTTTTCTACACATATACTTATAATAAAGTTTAATTTATAAATTAGGCACAGTAAGAGACTTTCAACAATAGTTAATAATAAAGTTGAACTATCAAACAAGGCAGTAGTGGCTCACACCTGTAATCCTACCTACTCAGGAGGCTAAGATCTGAGGATTGTGGTTCAAAGCTAGCCCAGGAAGAAAAGTCCCCATGAGACTCATGTCCAATTAACCACTCAAAAGCCGGAAATAGCACTGTGGCTCAAGTGGTAGAATGCTAGCCTTGAGCACAGAGACTCAGGGATGGTGACCAAGGCCCTAAGTTCAAGACCCACAACCGACAAAAATAAATTGAACTATGATAACAATATAATGTAGTAAAAATATGTAAATTTGGTTTTTCTCTCAAAAGATGTATTCTACATTCACCCTTCTTCCTTTGATGTTATTAATAGTTCAGACTCAGTTTGATCTGAAATGACTAAAACTTTGGAAAGCAAAACTATAGACCTATTGAAATACTATATTGTCAGTGGGATTGTTATTTTGAGCAAGCAATCCATGTCCACTATAGTATGTATGTGCATGCATTCTATATTGATATGGATGTAAAAGTATGTATGTGTATGGATAGTTTTAAAAACAAAATGACACAAAAAATGTAAGTCTAACCTGTTTTCTGAGAGTTTTACCTTTTGGCTCTGGCTTATGATACATTCACGAGCAATGTAGGGCCCAACCAGTGACTACCAGTCTAAGTTTGACTAAAATTATGCATACCTCTTGCTCCTACTTCATCTCTTCTGTTTAAACTTAGAGCTTGTCAGACACCAGTGGCTCATACCTGTAATCCTAGCTACTCAGGAGGCTGGATCTAAGGATCGTGGTTTGAAATAATTCCATGCAGAAATGTCCTCCTGACTATCTCCAATCAGCCAGCAAAAAAAAAAGCTGTGCCTTAAGTGGTAAAGTACCAGCTGTAGGCAAGCAAACTGAATGAGGATATGAGGGCCTGAGTTCAAGCCCCAGTATTAGGGAGGGAGGGAAAAATGAAGGAGAGAAGGAAAAAAGACAAGAAGGGAGGGAGGAAGGAAAGAAAAATGTCAGGGTCATGTCAGTACCCTGAAGGACTAAAATGCTCACTTTTCTTCTTCCTTTGGCCATGTGTTATATTAAAAGACCTCTTTCCTCTGCCCTCTGTCTCTTTATTAGCATACTGGGATGGGTGATAGAAGCCAAACCTGTTGGGACTCCTGTAGCCAAGGCTTTTGCTCTGAAATGCCAGTTGTAATACAGGCTAAGAGTATCCCTAAACTTTCCAAAATCTAAAACATTTTGAGCATTCAATTATATCACAAGTGGAAAACTTCCACCATAAAATTTTATTTCATACACAAGATTATATTGTATATAATCACTTTCAGAGTATTAAGGTGTACATGAAACATCAGTGAATTCTGTGTTTAGACTTGAGCCTGTCCATAAGAAACCTCACTGTGTATGTCCAAATACCCTGAAATGTAAAGATCTGAAATCTGACACACTTATACTTATGAATAAGGATCTCTCAACCTACAGGACACTCGTTGGAAAAGGCAAACAAAGAGCAGCTGTTTCTATTTTTTTATTATTATTAGGTAAATCTATACAATGGAAGAGAAGATAAGAACTTGAGGAAGGGCTGGGAGCATGGCCTAATGGTAGAGTGCTTGCCTAGCAGGTACAAAGCCCTGGGTTCGATTCCTTGGTACCACATACCAGAAAAAGCTGGAAGTGGTGTTGTGGCTCAAATGGTATAGCACTAGCCTTGAGCAAAAGTGCTCAATGACAGTGCGCAGGCCCCTGAGCCAAAAAAAAAAAAAAAAAAAAACCTTAAGGGAAATGCCAGGAGACCCATAAAATAGGCCTCTGTTCTCTCTTTTTGGTTTTTTTTTCGTTCCTTATTTTTTTGTTTTTAGTTTTAAGACAAAGGAAAATGATATATGTGTGTCCATCTCTTGAGGCAGGGACAGAAACAAAACATGCCCAACTTTCTAAATTTTATTCCCTACCCACTCCACCCCCCACGTGTTCCACTTAGGCCCAACTCTTTATTTTGCCTTTGCACTATTTTATAAAAAAGGACCTATAACCTGAAAACAGACCAACGGAATAAACAGTTGTCCACCAAATCGTCTGTGAGAATTAAGAAAATGGTAAGCAACATAATCCCACAGGTTCAAGTGAAAACAAAGCTGAGCTGGGAATGTGGCTTAGTGGTAGAGTGTTGTCTAGCATGCATGAAGCCCTAGGTTTGATTCTTCAGTCCTACATAAGCAGAAAAAGCTGGAAGTGGTGCTATGGCTCCAGTGATAGAGTGCTAGGCTTGAACAAAAAAGCTCAAGGACAGTGCCCAGGCCCTGAGTTCAAGCTCCAGGAATGGAAAAAAAAGATAGCTGGAAGAATCTTAAATGTTCTCACTCCTAATAAATAAATTATTCTTATTTAATCGTTATGTATTGCATATATGTCTTTAAAATACCACATTGGACTCCATCACTGTATATAATTACTATTTGCCAATTAAAAATAACGATTTCTGGGGCTGGGAGTTTGGCCTAGCGGTAGAGTGCTTGCCTAGCATGCATGAAGACCCAGGTTGGATTCCTCAGTCCCACATACATAGAAAAAAGCAGAAGTGGTGCTGAGGCTCAAGTGGTAGAGCTCTGACTTTGAGAAAGTCCAAGGACAGTGCTCAGGCCCTGAGCTGAAGCCCAGGACTGGCAAAAAAAAAAAAAAAAAAAAAAAAAAAAAAAAAAAGATTTCTGGCCTGGGAGTGTGGCCTAGCGGTAGAGTGCTTTTCTGGCATACTTGAAGCCCTGGATTTGATTCGTTGGTCCACATACACAGAAAAGGCTGAATGTGGTGCTGTGGCACAAGTGGTAAAGTGCTAGCTTTGAGAAAGCTCAAGGACAGTGCCCAGGCCCTGAGTTTAATCCCTGGACTGGCAAAAATATATACAGGGTAGAGGGATGGGTGGGAATGTTGACAGGGGTGACATTGGTCAAGATACATTGTATTCATAAATTTCCTTGTTAAATGACAACTCCTTTCCACAACTACTTGAAGATAATTTTAAAAAATAATAAAAATTTGGATTAAATGTATGGAAAAATCTGAAAGTTGAAACAGAAGAGCCAAGAAAGCATGGCGTATTGTTAAGCACAATATACCATGTTTCTTCTAAACAAGAAAAAAAAACAAGACAAATCAAACTAATACCATTTCTGTTTTAAGAATATTATTTGACAGATCAAAAAAATTCTGACATAGCATGTATTGATTTCTGTCATAAAGTCCTTCATTATGATCAGTGGAGAAAAGAACAAAAGATAAACTACACCATTGTATAGTTCTGTCAATGAATAACTTGTATAAAACCCAAAAGATATTGACCTAGAGTGCTGCAAGATTGTTGATTTGGCCCTATCCCAATCAATGTACACATCGCCAAGGGTCACACTCAAGAAGAAAAGACTGGATTTGGCAGGTGACAGTAGGCTGGAAAGGGAAACTAACAGAGTGGATGCAGAATCATGAGCCTTAAATATCTCAATACATAACAACAACGTGAGGAAATTAAAGAAAAAACATTGACATTCTATACTGCATAAATGCAGGACAGAGTCTCTAGAAACAAGTCAATGCAAAGGGAACACACTGTTGAGATAGGATAATCAAACTGGTTGGATAGGAAGACATTTGTCTTAACACAGATCACAGTAAAATTTCCAGTAAATCCCACAAAAGATTTCAGGATATGCTCTCAGAAACATTATTTTTTTTTCTTTTTGCTAGTAGAGGAATTTAAACTTTGGGCCCCCCACCTGTTCTGCTTTTCTTGCTCTACCACTTGAGATGTAGTCTCAATGACTCTTCTACCTGTTGGCTTTGAACCACAGATCCTCCAGATCTCAGCCTCCTGAGTAGCTAGGATTACAGGCATAAGCCCCTGGTGCTGGGCCAGAAACACACATTTTTTAACTATTATTTTTTGAGGTGCTAAGGATCAAACCCAAGGTCTTTCGCATTCTAGGCAATAGTTATACCTACCAATGTTCTCAGCCCCTCGGAAACACATTTAAAGATAGTTTGTCATTTGTCTGAAGGCTTGATTAAATGTTTGTTATTAAACATAAGGAGGTTAACTGTCAAAAGGAGAATAAAATTATCAAAAGGGAAGGGAAAAGGCGGTAGCCTTGAGCTGAAGAGCTTAGGGACAGCACCCAGGCCCAAGAGTTCACGCCCTAGGACCCATAAAGGAAAAAACAAACCAACAACAAAACAGTGTATGAGAGCTATCCACAAATACTTGAGATCACTCCCTTGAATGCTAAATCAGCTAATACAAGTACAGGTGACTTTAGAAAGTAATCATACCTATCATTTTCTGTTCTAAGAGACCAAAGGGGCTATGACATGCACTCTATTAATGTTTGCTATAATTTTAGTAAAACCAGAAAGAGCTGGTGAAGTGGTTAATTTTGGGTGAATTCATGGCTGAGTGGGCAAACCAGGCACAGTACATGCAAAAAGATGTGCAAACTGTTATGAAGTAGGTTTAGAACACTGTTTCTTGGCAATACAGTTCATCATGTGGTTTAATCCTGTATGTAAAATATTCATGATCTAATGAAAACAATATATTGTATAGTGGTTGAAAGTTTAGCAACAGCCCACCCAGATTTGAATCTCAACTCTTACCCAAATTAAGGGTAACTACCTTGGACTTCCCTGGACCACAATCTCCCCATTTGCATAAGATATATAATATAATCATTACCCCCTGGGGCCGGGAGTTTGGCCTAGTGGTAGAGTGCTTGCCTAGCATGCACGAAGACCGGGGTCGATTCCTCAGTACCACATACATAGAAAAAAGCCAGAAATGGTGCTGAGGCGCAAGTGGTAGAGCTCTAACCTTGAGAAAGTCCAAGGACAGTGCTCAGGCCCTGAGCTCAAGCCCACAACTGGCAAATAAATAAATAAATAAATAAGCATTACCCCTATGGTTCTGGCATAAGGAATTACTCAACAGGAAGGACTCAATGTCTGCCATATAGAAATGTACAGTGAAGCTTCAATTTATTGTTATTCCTCTGCAATCTTTTTAGGGTTTTGAAGAATCCTGGTTATTACTTCTGGGTGAAGTGCAGGATTCACCCGAGCAAATAGAAGACTACATATGACTAGAAGATTATGGGGGAGACTGATGCCTTAGATTTAATGACTTCAAACATATATAAAACAGTGCTGTCTGCAGTAAAGGAGAGCCGAAGAAGAGCCTCAATCACAGACTCATTTCTTTAAAGCCAGCTACAATTGGCAAACATTTCTGCCTTAAAAACAGCCTTAACATGAAAGTTGTTGCCTCATCATGATTATCTAAGGCCTGCAATATGGATCCTGGAATCTAGGGAGCAGCCTCCACTGAGGACATCACTGGCTTCTCTGGTTCCTCGCCCAGATCCACGATCCGGATAGCATTTTCTTTCTTGGAAAGCCAGAAGGCAGCATAGACTGGCTCTGAAAACTTGCAGTCAAACTTGTGAATTAGAGTCATAGCGTCATACTCTATGCCATAAAAAGAAAGGGTTCCTCCTGGGAAGTCAGTGTAGATCCCCAGCCTCCGGAAAGGGCCAGCTTTGAGTGGGGTCTCCGTGTCACTGTGCCACGCTGTGAATTCCTTCCCATTCCAATGGAGGCTCCAGGAGAAGTTGTTTCCAGAAATGCAACTGTTGCGTTCCTCCCCTTTCCGGTCAATGCCTTTGCAGGTCAGGCCAACATAGGTGCCTGCTCCAGAGATTTCCACCTCAAAATAGTACCTGTGCAGGTACAGACTTTGTTGAGACAGCACCTGCCGCCAATACACAAACCTGCTGGGGAGGTCTGGGTAAGGGTGTTCCCAAGGTGTGGTGTTGGTGACCTTGCGATTGTCCTCCTGCAGCCGGAGATACCTATGTGCTGTGTCTGGGTCAAATGTGATGTCACATGCATCTGGGGAAACAAGGAACAGGAGAGTGTTCAGGAACTGACAGCTGATTCAGATAGAATACTTTAAACCCAGTTAGCCTCCCAGGATGGTGTGAGGAAACATCCATTTCCCTATTCTCAGTTTTCTAAGCCTCTGTTTCCCTGAGAATAGGGAAATGGAGGTAGTATTATTCTGAGTGTGATAAGAGAATATAGGTTGGGGGAATGGTTAAAGTTCAGTATGCTATATACTGACTGAACATTTTTAAATGAATGAATGGATCATATGTAGGAGATGAATACCTATATCCCCAAACCTCTGTCAATCATAATATGCAGACTTGTTAATAAATGAGTGAATGAATACAGTAAGTAAATTACTCTTGATTCAGTTCACCAAGTAAATCAGTAACTATTAACTAATTTGGGCTTCAGAAAGGGAAGATAGTGAACAATTTGTGTTCTCCCTATTGTCTGGTCTTCACTACTTCCAGACATAGTTGCTTAAGTTAAACTCAAAATAACTTTTTTACTTTTTTTTGTGCTAGTGCTCAGGGCTTGAGCACTATCCTTGAACTTTCTCAAGGCTAGAGTTCTACCACTTGAGCCATAGCACCACTTCTGGATTTTTCTATGTATGTGGTACTGAGGAATAGAACCCGGGTCTTCATGCATGGTAGGCTAACACTCTACCACCAGGCCAAACTCCCAGACCTTTTTTTTTTTTTTTTTTTGGTCAGTCCTGGGGCTTGAACTCAGGGCCTGGGCATTGTCCTTAGACACTTTTTGCTCAAGGCTAGCACTCTGCCACTTGAGTCACAATGCCATTTCTGGCTCTTTCTGTGCATGTGGTACCAGAGAATCAAACCCAGGGCTTCATGCTAGGCAAGCACACTACCACTAGACCAGGATCCCAGCATTTTTTTTTTTACTTTTCTTTTTCCTTCATTCTTGCCCCTCTGTACCGATCCCTTTTCACACATAGACAGTAGAAAGTTCTATAGTTCGACTTCTCTACAGACTCTTGATTTAACCTCCCTAACAAAGTCTCACCTTGACTACTGCAATTGGCTCCTTATTAACTATCCATAATAACAATACTTCCAAAGGTATTATTTTGAATATTATATTGTTCATGACAATATTCTAAGAGGAAAGTTAATTGCATAAAATACTTGTAATGCAAAAGAAGTTAATACAAAAATACTTGTAATGTTAAAAGACAAATTACAGTAAAATTATGTCTAATTTTTATTTTAAAGTACAGAATACAGGTTATATGAGTTCTTGCATTATGTCTGTTTATAAAATATGTATGTGTTTCTATCAGGTAGCAAGAATAAAGGAAACTGTGGAGGGCAAGAGGTCCTGAGAAGCTGAAAAAAGGGAGATAGTAATTGGCACCTTGGTCCCCAGTAAGATTTAAAAGAAAGAAAGAAAGAAAGAAAGAAAGAAAGAAAGAAAGAAAGAAAGAAAGAAAGAAAGAAAGAGAGAAAGAGAAAAACCCCGGTGCTAATGGCTCACATCTATAATCCCAGCTACTCAGGAGACTGAGATCTGAGCATCACAGTTCAAAGCCAGCCCAGGCAAAGACATTCATGAGACTTTACCTCCAATTAATCATTGAAAAACTAGAAATGAACAGGCTCACGTGGTAGAGTGCCAGCCTTGAAAGAAAAAAAAAAGCTGTGTGAGAGCTCAAGGCCCAGTGTTCAGTGTTCAAGCCTGAGTACTCATCAAAATTAAAAAGGAAAAAAAACATTAATAGCTCAGGCCAATATCACATAATGACAACACAAGGGAATCCGGTCAAGCCAGATTTAGAAATGAAAAAGTGCCAAGGTCATGAAGGACAAACAAAGACTGACACAATGACCCAGACAAAGAGTTCTAAGGAGACATGGAAACAGCTAGGTTCCTAGACTGAACTTGGCCAGAAGAAGGGATAATGGAAGAATGACTGATGAAATCTAAATAAATTATACATGGTTATTAGCAGTATTGTACCTACATCAATTCCTTGACTTTGATATATATCAAGCGATAGCATTTGGAGAAATGGAGTGAAAAGTGTAAAGGAATTTTTTGTCCTCCTTTTGCAATGATTTTATAAGTTTTAAACTATTTCAGAAAAAAATTGTTTTAATTATTATTTTAAAGAAAATCATTTAGGGATAAACAAGAGGTGGCAACAACTTGAATCTTCTACAAGACAAGGTAGCTATAGCTTCAGTAATGCCCTGCATTGATACCAACTACCAGGGGAAGGCTGTCACAACTTACATTCCAGAAACTGTTCCCTGGTTTTAGGTTCAGGTTTTGAGGTCCGATATTTACGCTGAACAATGGCAGACACTTGAGTTCTGATGTCATACTCTTCTAGAAAACAAATAACTGTGAATGCACACCTGTCCAGGTGGTCAGAAGAACCAAAAAACTAGGTCATCTTTCCCTGGGCTTTCAGGAACGTGCTGGCCCTTAAAAACCTGCATCATATTTAATAACCAGACAAAAATCTGCTGAAAAAAGACCCCAGAATGAAGTTGGGCACTGATGGCTCACACCTGTAACCCAATTATTCAGGAAGCTGAGATCTGAGGATCAGAGTTCAAAACCCATCCAGGCAGGAAAGTCCCTAAGACTCTTATTCCCAACTAATCACTGTAAAGCCAAAAGTGGAGCTGTGACTCAGTGAAAGAGCACTAGCCTTGAGCCCAAAAGCTCATAGAGAATTCATATGTCCTAAGTTCAAGCCAAAGGACTGGTGCACACACGCACATGCACACACACACACCCACATGCACCTACGCACGCACACACGCACACAAATCACAGACTAACTTGAATTGCATTTAGAATACAGCAGCAACCTGAAAAGCAAGTCAAAAAATAGCCATGCAATTGCATGAGGCATGTTACTTACTTCTCCAGGTCTCAATTATAAAATAAAGTCAAAATAAGATTCTAAAATTACATTTATCCTGACTTGCCTCCCTTTCCTGGTTCTCACTTGCTTTCTCTACCAGTCATTCTGGACAAACATCAATCATAGCTCAGAGCCCAGAAAATAACTCACCTTCCTTGGCACACTCCTGAAGCTTTTCCTTAAAGTTCTCCAGCAACTGGATTATGTGCATGGTGGAGTCCGTGATGACCTTGCGGATGCCTGAGAGCTTATCCTTTAGCCCAATGTAAACACTAGGGAAAGCAGTGTCTTCAGCATTCTTAAACTTGGAGTACTCCTGAAGGAAAGGAAATAGGACTTGCTTTGTGTTCCATACTTCCTACATTGGGATGTTCTCTTCATTACATTTATGGGTTGATAAGAATGTGTGCTTCATGGGGCTGGGAGTTTGGCCTAGTGGTTAAAGTGCTTGCCTAGCATGCACGAAGACCCGGGTTCGATTCCTTGGTACCACATATATAGAAAAAGCTGGAAGCGGTGCTGAGGCTCAAGTGGTAGAGTTCTAGCCTTGAGAAAGGCCAAGGACAGTGCTCAGGCCCTGAGCTCAAGCCCAGGACTGGCAAAAAAATAAAATAAATAAATAAATAAATAAATGAAAAGAATGTGTGCTTCACAAAGAAAATAGATGTAAAATTCCTACTCATGGTCTAACAAGATAAAAAGCTGTGGGGCACCAGTAGCTCACCCCTGTAATCCTACCTACTCAGGAGGCTGAGATCTGAGGATCATAATTCAAAGCAGAACCAGGCAGAAAAGTCTATGTAAGATTCTTATCTCCAACTGACCACTCATAAAACAGAAGTGGCACTGTGGCACAAGTGGTAGAGCACCAGCCTTGAGCACAAAGAAGCTCAGGCACAGCACCCAGGACCTGAGTTTAAGTTCACAAATGACAAAAAATCAGAAATAGAGTTGTAGTTCAAGTGATAGGTCTTAAGCACAAAAGCTTAAGGACAATGACAAGGCTTTGAGGTCAAGCCTCAGGATCAGCATAAGAATAAAACAAAACTAAAAATAAAACTGGGTACAGTGGCTCACACCTGTAATCCTAGCTATTCATGAGGCTGAGATCTGAGGATCAAGGTTCAAAGCCAGCCTGAACATAAAAGGACCTGAGACTGTTATCTCCAATTAACTTTTAGAAAATAGGAAATGGGGCTTGGCTCAAGGGTAGAGTGGACCCTGTCCCTGAACTCTCCAGCTCAAGGCTACTGCACTACCCTTGGGCCTGGGTATTGTCCCTGAGCTCTTCAGCTCGAGGCTACCACTCTATTCCTTCTACTCAATGGGCACAGCCATGTCTGCAAAACACAGGGCTCTGCTTTCATTCTTTCATGTCTGCAGGGCAAGCCTCTATGCAATGGCTACTGTATCTGCTCTCATCATGGCTCTCCTAAAGTTCTTCACAGTGGGATACTTCCCCAAGTCCTGTTACCTCTCCTGCCATTATGGGCTCAGCATCCCATGCTCAATCCTTATGAAAGTACCTTGGCTCCCCAAGTCAGCTGTATGTCCTCAAATGTCTTTGTCTTTGCACACGCTCTTCCCTCTACCTGAAATGCTCTGCACCTTGAACCTGACTCAGCATCCAACCCCTTCTCAACTCTGAGCAGTTCTCCCAACCAATCAGCACTCACTGCTCTCTGTTCCTACGACTTCCTGAGCACCCCATTCATCAGTGCACTTACAGGTGCCTCGGATCCATGAAGCAAGGATGCTCCATGGTGAAGCTTCATAGATGTCCCCACTCTCCCCAGTTCTGTACCTCCAGGAAGAGAACAGTGTTGCTGATGGCCGCCAACCTGGCCAGCTCCTGCTTGCTTTTCTCCATCTCCGCACTCCTGTACTCCAGATGGGTTTTAATGCCATTAGCCTGGTTCAGGGCAGCTTGTTCCTTCTCCTCCAAGAAGAGCATGACATCGGCCTGAGCTTTCCTCACAGTAGCAAGGAGTTCTCCAAACTGCTCTTCAGCTACCACTTTGACCTCTGATACAGACATCTGGTGAGGGCAGAGTGGGAGAAAGACAATGTGAAATTTGGAATGTGAAAGACAGAAATGTGAATTTGAGAACGCTATAAATTAGGGAACAGTGTTCTACTGTTAAAAAAAAAAACAGCTTTGATTCTTAGGGTATGGCATCACACTCCCCAGAGTCCTCTCCAAAATCAAGCTGAGGCTGACCTCATGCTTATAAACCTCCAGGACTGTAAGCTAAACAAACTTCCTTTCCCTTATGAACTACTCAGCCTCAGGCACTTTGTTATAATAGTAGAAGATGGATTAATACAACCAACCCTCTATACTGCCTTGAAGTATGGCTCAAGATGGGGATCCTACACGGCTGCCTACAGCACAGAAGCTCAGCAGGCATAACCTGGACCAATCCTTGGGAACACTGGCACCCTCCAGAACAAGCACAGGAGGAGTGTGTAGTGTAGCTTAGCTTTCAGTCAATGGGCTGAGACCTGTGGGAGATTCATAAGAACACAGGAGCCCTGTCCATTAAGTTGATACTCTGTCAGGACCGGAGAGGGGACAAGACTTAGTGCCTTATTCACTGTGAGCAGCAGGTAAGGGCACATACTTTAAAAGCGTAGGCTGCTGTTGAACAGTAACCAACACACACACACACACACACACACACACACACACACACACACACACTCACACAACTCTATATACAAACCTGGAATTCCAGAACTGTTTGCAAGACATTGCTTCCTTGTTGTTGTAAATACTTTAAATTCTCAGACAATTAATCATAACTGGATTTAGATCTAAATGTTGAATTACACTTTTATTTTGTAAATGTGAAAAAAAGAGATGGAGAAATCCATCTGTAAACCACCAGCTATTCAGGAGGCTGGGATCCAAGATTTCATTTCAAAGCCAGCCAGATTAGTAAAGTCCCTGAGAAATTACCTCCAAATAGCTAGAAATGGAGCTGTGGCTTAAGTGACAGAGGGCCAACCTTGAGGGACAGCCTTACCTAAAGGACAGTGCTCAAAGCCCTAAGTTCAAACAAACAAAAAGCAGAGAGAGTGAGTGACAAAATGTACTCTTTACTTGGCTTATGTAACTGTAACCCCTCTGTACATCACCTTTGTAACAATAAAAATATTGTTTTTTAAATATGGAGAGGTCTAGAAGTGTGGCCTAGTGGTAGAATGCTTGCCTAGCATGCACAAAGCCCTAGATTTGATTCTTTGGTACCACATAAACACTGCACCAGCAGTGGTTTAAGTGGTAGAGCACTTGCCTTGAGAAAAACCCAAGGACAGTGCCCAGGCTCTGAGTTCAAGCCCCAAGACTGGCAAAAAAGAAAGAAAGAGAGAGAGAGAAAGGGAAAGAAAGAAAGAAAGAAAGAAAGAAAGAAAGAAAGAAAGAAAGAAAGAAAGAAAGAAGAAGAGGGAGAAGAAGGAGGAGGAGGAGGAGGAGGAGGAGGAGGAGAAGGAGAAGGAGAAGAGGAAGAAGAAGAGGAAGAAGAGGAAGAAGAAGAGGAGGAAGAGGAAGAGGAAGAAGAGGAAGAAGAAGAAGAAGAAGAAGAAGAAGAAGAAGAAGAAGAAGAAGAAGAAGAAGAGGAGGAGGAGGAGAAAAAAAAGGATGTACCTTAGAAAGGCAAGTTTTGCTTATTACCTTAGAGGGTATGGGTAGAGTTGTCTTATCCAAGCTCTGCATTAGATAAAACATTCTAACTCCTGGCTTACTCATCCTTCATGCTCCACCAGGCACTAGGTGCCCTAGCTGTATGAATCATCAAAGTAAGTGGGGCTTCTGGCTCTGCCCTTCTTCATTACCACCTTAAGAATCAGGAAGCGGAGGTATGGTTCAAGTGAGTGACAGCCTTGAGTGAAAAAGTCAAGCAAGAAACAAGTCCTTGAATTCAAGTCCCATTACCAGCACAAAATAAAATAAAAAGCAGAACCAGGACAAAACATGGGAACCAGGACTAGGAGTTTGGTCTAGTGGTAGAGTGCTTGCCTAGCATGCCCAAAGACCTGGGCTCCATTCCTCGGTACCACATACATAGAAAAAAGCCAGAAGTGGTGCTGTGGCTCAAGTGGTAGAGCTCTAGCCTTGAGGGAAAAAAAAAGCCCAAGCCCAAGGACAGTGCTCAGGCTCTGAGTTCAAGCCCCAGGACTGGCAAAAAAAAATGGGAACCATCGTAAGGGTGTCTTGGGAAAGCAAATATCCATAATTACAACATGAAGATTTCTCAAGAAGCAAGATCCAGAGCCGGGTGCCAATGGCTCACACCTGTAATCCTAGCTACTCAGGAAACTGAGATCTGAAGAATGTGGTTCAAAGCTCAGGCACAAAAGTCTGCAATTAACCACCAGAAAACCGGCTGTGGTGCTGTGGCTCAAAGTGGTAGAGTACTAGTCTTGTGCTGAAGAGCTCAGGGATAGCACTCAGGCCCAGAGTTCAAGCCCTACTACTAACAAAAAAAATTTTTTTTTTTTAAGATTTATGGATAGGGCCAGGAGTTTGGCCTAGTGGTAGAGTGCTTGCCTAGCATGCACTAGATCTGGGTTCTATTCTTCAGTACCACATACATAGAAAAAAGAGCCGGAAGTGGTGCTGAGGCGCAAGTGGTAGAGCTCCAGCCTTGAGAAAGTCCAAGAACAGTGCTCAGGCCCTGAGCTCAAGCTCAGGACTGGCAAAAAAAAAAAAAGATTTATAGATATAAAAATGGATAAAAAGGTGTATAGAGAGATGGAAAGTTACAATCATTCATTCTCAATATACAAGATGATACTACTAACTAGGCATTAGTAGTTCGTGCCTGTACTCCTAGCTCCTAAGAAGGCTGAGATCTGAGGATCATGGTTTGAAGCCAACCCAGGCAGAAAAGGCCATGAGACCCTTATCTCTAATTAACCACCAGAAAACTAAAAGTGGCATGTGGCTCACGTGTAGAGTGCTAGCCTTTAGTAAAAGAGCTCAAGGAAAATGCCCAGGCTCCAAATTCAAGCCCCATGACCAACAACAACAAGAACAACAACAACAAAGATGAATCTACTAACTCACTGCCATAAGGTAGGTGTTCTGCAATCTCTCTGACTGGTAGTTATTAGCTCAACACCAGTGAAAGGTATTTATGGAACTACTTATACCTCCTCAGAATCCATTCGGAAAGTGGTCATAAACCAGAGGGCCTAGAACTAAGCAACTTGCACACCACTGGCCTCATCAAGTACTACCTGTTGGTCCTAAAACTCTCAGCTCTTTATCCTAGTGTCCAGGACACAGTACTGGTGAGATGCAGATGCAGATGCAGATGTAGATGCAGATACAGATACAGAATGGAAAGAAGAAAGAATCATGTATCATCCCTGGAGCTCTGATTAAGCACACATAACACACACACACACACACACACACACACACACACACACACACACACAAAGTATGCATATGTTAAGACAAAGAATGCTGTTATGCCAGGACTAGTCTTTGTTCTACTCTGCATTATTAAATAGTAAATTACTTGCCAGTTTAAAAAATATAAATCACATTAACAGTAAATCCTGATTGAGATGAGGCTAGTGTGGCCAGCTATGTCTGTAATTCTCATTTGCTGACCCTGTGGTGGCAGTGAGGTGTGCTAAAGTCTGACAAGTGACTCACAAAGACAGGCTTACCAAAACGGACTTATGGTTGGCTTGCAGCCTGGCGATGGCATTTTCATTCAACTTGAGTTTCTGCTCCATGTTTAACTGGGTGCACTGAAGGTCAGCCTGAGAAGGAAGGAGAGAGGTAAAGAGGGAACCTAGCACACACAGGAGTTCCTATGGGCAAGAGTACTTTTCATCCCTCAAGGAGTTCATTAAGGGCAAGGGTACTTTTCATCCTTCAAGTCCTATCTTTCTTCTTGAAAGTTTGAAACTAACCTCAGAAAACCTATCTAGAGGCACAAAGGATTAGATTTATGCCAGCCTTCTTCTGGTACTGAACTCAAGATAAACCAGCTAAAAATACTGAGCACCTACATTGTGCTGGTCATTATTTCAAGCATTCTTAAGGAATACTTCTTATCCTTAATGTCCATATTATGGGCAAAAATGATTATTTCCATTTTATTAATGATAAAAAAATTGAGCCAATTATGGGAGGCTGAGTATTCACCGATGGGAGTGAGCCTAGACATTCTGACCTCAGAGTATCTAATAGTCGGTAGCTACATAACCAAGTGGGGAACTCAGCTTTTCAACCTAGCAGCTGAGGCTATTTTCTCATACTTAAAAATACATAAAAGTCTCCCAAACTGGTCCCAAGTCTCAGAAGTTTCCTTGCCCTGGATGGCTCTATCTCTTAAGAATTAGCTGCCCACTGAAGTCCATCATTTTTTAAAATGGTTAACTGGAGGTGAGAATCTCATGTCTCAAATGGTGATCATCAGATCATAACCTCCTAAGTAACTAGAATTACAGGTATGCACTAGAAGCACTCAGGTCAAATATGTCTTTATATCTTTCTGGTCTGTTATGGGGCTTGAACTCTGGGCCTGGGCACTGTCCCTGAGCTCTTCAGCTCAAGACTATCACTCTACCACCAGTGCCACTTCTTCAAATACATATTTCCGATTATTTTACAACATAATGTCTCATTTCTTCACCTTTAAGATGATAATAAGGTGCTTGCTTCCTAAGATTAAGATAATGAATTAAATAAGATATTGTATGCAATGATTGTATATTACCAGGCACATTGTAAGTATACCATAAATATCAATATTTCATTCTCAATGTCATCACCATAATCATCATCATCATCATCTTCCTTGCTACCCTGGAGGCTCTCTGTTCACTTTGTGCCTGCTACTGGCACTTCACTCCATCAATTTCTTTTCTCCATGCTGGAAAGCAAGTAACTAAGGTAAGTCCTTGGCTGAGAACCTTGGGTTTGCCTGCCTTGACCCCAAGCTCCTGAGACTCATTAAACAACTTCTGCCAAGATATGTGTCACCTCAGAAAACCTATATCCACAAGGGCATGAGATAGCAAAACAAAAGAAGAAAAAAGAGGGGGGAGAAGAAAGAATGGAAAAAGAAAAGCAACAATAATAGCTTTTAATAGCTTCTGTCTGTATTTCAAAACATGAGTCACTATGTACTATTAGGCTCAGGAGTTGTAAGTTAAGTATCTGATCATTACTCCCGCAAAGCCTGGGGGAATTGTAGCCACTGGCTCTGGCTACCCCTATCCTTCATCCCCACCCCCAGTGAGGGAAGCAGTTGCTAACACCACTACTGAATGTGGGTAACCTTTGTTCAAACTATAGGTCACTGATAAAGAGCTCCCATAGCCCCAGTGACTTCTCACTCCTAATGCCTGGGAATAGATGCTGGAGAGTGGGGAGTAGGAAAAGGGAGTGAAAGGAGAAAGTGAGAGGGAATTTAGCTTATTTGGAGGAACCCCTGGAATGTTATGCAATGACCCATTCCAGGGGAGAGGGAGGAAAAATGAACTGCTGATTTGCAAGTGTTGGAAGACACAACGGAACACACCCAGAACCTAGCTAACTCAGGCAGTGCTATAAGAATGCATTAAGGCAGTTATCCCCAAACAAACCCTAAAAGAACACCCATAATATCCAGAAAGGGGTATCTCTCTTCTGTCTACAGAGTGCTATAAAAGGAGAGAAGCATTTTTGAGCAGCAAACGGAGGCCTCTTCAGAGTGAATCACCCCAAAGGAAGGCACTCCCAATTACCACAGAAGGTGTGGCCACTTTGGAGACTTGTATCTCCAGTTATTCTTGTTCCTAGAAAATGATGGGTTGCCTTAGACTCTAGCTTTGGGGTTTCCCAAGATATGACCTATGCACACATCTCAGGCCAGGGTAGGTCTGCCTGAGAGCAGGACAGTGATACTGGGGGCACAGCTTTCAAGCAAAGAAAGAGAAGCCTGCCCTCATTCCACAAGGTAATGACAATTTTTACACAAAAGCAGAATGTGTGGGGTCTTCATACCCACTGCTTACTGTTTGAACTGTCAAATTATTTAGCTTCTCCTCTAATGTAAGGCCACATGTCTATCTATGTCTATGCTGAGAACATTTTTTCCCTCTTCTGGGTCTACAGGGGAAATGGGACGGAGAATGGTGAGAAATGCAAATAAGAACAGTAGAGGGACTAAGAAGAAAGAAGAAGCCAAGGACGAATCCACCCCAATAATCTCAAAACTTGGAAAACTAAAACAAGAAGATAGCAGGTTCAAGACCAGCCTGTGCTATATATATATATATATATATATATATATATATATATATATGGAAGAGAAAGGGAAGAGGGGAAAAGTGAAGGAAGGAGGAAGAAGGTGAGGAGGAAGAAGAAAGAAGAAAATTCCAGATAGTGTCAGTAACACATAAAGTTCACCCTTTGGAGACTTGGTTGTTGGCATTACCCAAACTACAACTCCGTTCTTCAGTCAAAACCTATTCACCGCATGCTGATCCGGTCAAACAAGACACACTCTTAGCTAAATATGTTACATAATACAGAATCAAAGATACTCTTAGAATTTCTGGGAGAAGCTCTCGTCCTCAGTAGCTCCATACCAACCCTACTGGTTGCCAGTAAACTAAATGCTATTTGTTAACAGCTCCCCAGACAAGTACCAAGACTTTTGGCTCTCAAATAGTTAGCTGTCGCTCTATATGGAGACCATATTCAGTCAGCATCTGGTACTGACCTGGGTAGCCCAAATACTAAAGTTGAAGGTCAGGACCTGACCCTAGTGGTCTTCAAATATCAAAGACAAGCCTTAGCTCAGGACTCTCTTTTCCAAGAGTACTACCCTTCTCTCACTCCCATAGGTAATTCCTTTCTTTAGATATGCTGCAGTTGTATCATGCCAGTCCTTTAGCATACTAGTCCTTTACCATGGTATGTGGTTCTCTTTCCTGATTGTAATGGAAGTCCTAGAGGGTAGACAGTAGAGCCTAGTACTCACACTAAATAATGTCAAAGAACCATGGAGAAGAACAAATAGGATTAGTGATCACAGAAGTTCACATTTTACCACACAAAACTATATACACACAGTGTCTCATTTCCATGATAGCAAACCTAAGATTTGAAGAAAATGAGAGACGCTAGCAGCCAGCAGGACCAGCTACTTTTAAGGCCAAAGAGCTCTCAGGAAGTTGAGCCATCATTCAGGGAAGTACTGAGTCCCCATTAGAAATTGATAGATCTGAAATTTCAATAGGAGAGGGTAAATTTAAAACAAAAACAAAAACATATACTGCCTGGAGCGGTGGCTCACACCTATAATCCTACCTACTCACGAGGCTGAGATCTGAGGATCAAGGTTCAAAGCCAGCCCAGGCACAAAAGGATCTGAGATTCTTATCTCCAATTAACCTCTAGAAAATAGGAAGTGGGGCTTGGCTCAAGGGTAGGGTGGTAGCCTTGAGCTGAAGAGCTCACGGACAGTGCCCAGGCCGAATTCAAGCCCCATCACACACACACACACACACACACACACACACACACACACACACACACACACAAACATTTACTGTCAGCCACTGGCAAAGCTAGTGGCAACCATGGGAGCTCAGGAAGGGCTTGATTAATGAGGAATATCACTGTGGGAAACTTAGGCAGGATGTAGCTGCCTTGAGTCTTCCCAGCTAGCCTTGTAATTTGTAAATTCTGGTATTCAACATCCCTGCCTGAGTAATTAGCCCTTAAAAAGCTTCAAAGTATCCTTTAGCAAGTAACTGCAGAAAGCTGGGTCTACCTGAAAAGAACACTGGGTATATGTAATAACCATTTCAAAACAATCCCTCTCAAAACCTCATTTCTTGGGCTGGTCTCTTAGGCTCCTTGCAAGAATTTTTTGGCTCCAAAAATTTGGTGGAGCCACTTTAGTATACTGGGCCTTAGAGTAAGCTTGCTCTCTGAGCTGAAACAAGGATACTGAATTATATAGGAGAGAGGTCTCCAGTGTGGGGCTGTGGCACAATACTTGTATCATGATTGCTTTTGGGCATAAAACCTCTACAGCCTCTCATCCAGATGTTTTGCACAGCTCTACTATCCTAGGATATCTGCATCTGGGACTCTACACATGACTGATACAGTCCCTCCTGCACAAATTATTATCACCCTAATTTCTAAGGTGCTTTAGGCTCCTACACTTAAATTTTATGTTGTATCTGTGCTGGTACATCTCTAAAGGAAACAGAAATTATAGGTAATGTTACCACCTGACAAGAGTGACTGGAGAGGGATCCAGACCTCTTCCCACTGCACTGCTTGGTGGAGATTTTTTTTCAGTACTAAAGTTTGAACTCAGGATTTCACACTTTCTAGGAAGGAGCTATAACACCTGAACCATACCTCTAGGCTGGAGATGAATTTTATGGGTTGCAGGGCTTGAACTGAGGGCCTGGACACAGTCTCTGAGCCTCTTTGTCCTCAAGGCTAATGCTCTACCACTGGAGCTATAGTGCCACTTCTGGCTTTTTAGTTAATTAATTTTGAGTTAATTGGAAATATGGGTCTCACAAGGGCTTTGAACCACAATCCTCAGATCTCAGCTTCCTGAATAGCTAGGATTACAGGCGAGAGCTACCAGCACCCAGCTTATGTTTTTTACATGCACTACTTTTCCAGTTTAGAAAAAAAAATGGTAAAATTCAGATATTATCTCCAAGGGGAAATACCATTACACTTCACGTTAATATCTCTAATTAAGAGTTTTGGCATAAAATTTTTTAAATTAAGGTTAAAATTTTATGATTTTTGGATCCTTCCCTCCCATTTCCAGTGAGATAGCTTTCCAGAAGCCTCCATATCTCATTCCAAGTCTCACTCAACTGTATATAACTGAACAAGCATGGTGAGATATTAAGAGTCTTTGGGGCTGGGAGTGTGGCCTAGTGTTAGAGTGCTCACCTAGCATGCACAAAGCCCCGGGGTTCAATTCCTCAGTATCACATACACAGAAAAGCTAGAAATGGCGCTGTGGTTCAAGTGGCAGAGCACTAGCCTTGAGCAAAGAGTGTCTAAGGACAGTGCCCAGGCCCTGAGTTCAAGCCCAGGACTGACAAAAAAAAAAAATCTTCACCCTGTTGAAGATTGAATGGGAAGATCTAAAACAATCACTTTGCAAATGACAATGTACAACAAAGTTTATTTTTCACAGTGTTTCCTTTGTTGATCTACCTACTTTCTGGACAGGACATCCTGATACCGGAAGCACTGGAAATGGTTGACAAATGACTTTCTGGGTGAAAAACAGTGACTCATTGATGGTTAGAATACAAAGCTTTCCAAACTCCCACAACAGTTATAATCTATGTCTAGAGACAGGCACAGACAAGATGCCCAGACAAGGAAACTCCTCTTCCCAAAATCTCTCCTGGGGCTGTGGGGAGTGGCTCAAATGGTTGAGTGCTTGTCTTGTAGTTTTAAGATATTGAGTTTGATCCTCAGTGCTAAAAGAAAAGAAAGAAGAAAGGAAAAGAGAAAGAGATAAAGAAAGGAAGAAAGGGAAAAGAAAGAAAGAAAGAAAGAAAGAAAGAAAGAAAGAAAGAAAGAAAGAAAGAAAGAAAGAAAGACAGAAAGAAAGACAGAAAGAAAGACAGAAAGAAAGACAGAAAGAAAGACAGAAAGAAAGAAAGAAAGAAAGAAAGAAAGAAAGAAAGAAAGAAAAGAGAAAGAAAGAAAGGGAGAGAGAAAGAAAGGGAGAGAGAAAGAGAAAGAGAGAGAGAGGGAGGGAGAAAGGGAGAGAAAAGGGAAGGAAGAAGGAAAGAGAAAGAGAGAATGGAGGGAAGGAAGGAAAGAAAGAAGGAAGGAAATGCTCTTTGGTGCCCTGAATCATTTGTCAGCCATGGAATAATGCAAATAGGGAACTATCGTGAGTGTGTATGTAAGAAATGTGGGCCAGGCACCAGTGGCTCATACCTGTAATCCTAGCTAATCAGGAGACTAAGATCTGAAGCTAGCCTGGGCAAGAAAGTCAGTGAGAATCTAATTTCCAATTAATCACAGAAAAAGCTGGAAGTTGCACCGTTGCTCAAGTGGTAGACCACTAGTCTTGAGCAAAAAAGGAGCTTTCTGTAAAGTCACAGTAGGAGAAACGAAGTGTATCACACTGCTAAATCAATCCCAAGGACTCTAGATGCTCAGCTTTAAGAGAAAAAATAAAATAAAAGCAAAAACAAGGTGTTCTAATATATGTTTTTTATCTAATGGAAGTAAAATTTGAGCAAGGTGCTTCTCAGTCTCTCCTGATGTCTCTAGCTGCTGAGGAACTTTTATTTTTCATAAATTAAGCTATCCTTGACATTATACCTAGATATAAGTTTCAAATTCTGTTATCATAGCCTTTTTTAAGTTCTTGGATTTCACATTCTAGGGGTTTTGTTTTGTTTTCTTGTTTTTTACTGACTTCTTGTATAGGATAAATACATTTGGGCATTTTACTCTTTCTCTTGAATTTCTGCCAAGATCTGCATTTCATTAATAATGGATATGCTTTGTAGATCCCACCAGAGGGAAACATTACTCCTCACTCCCAAATCTCCCAACTTCTACACCCCACTCCCAAATACGCATTGCCAAAAACTACATGAGAAATACTAGGAAACTTAAAAGCACAGAAACACAGAAGCTGCAATTTATGAAGACAAAGGTGCTAGGTGTTTACACTGAACCAACAGCAGTGAGGTACTGAGGCTAACCTCCTTTTCTATGCATTCAGAACACAAAAGAGATGTCAGTAGTCCAAAACTGGGAGTACCATCCTCCACCACCCTCCCTAGAGGGTCAGATCCCAAGTACTCACTTCCTTGTCCCTGCGGGCAGCCTCCAAGGAGACTGAAGTGTGACCCTTGTGCCCCTCCTGGCCACATTCCTGACAGATACACTGCTGGTCAGTGCAGCAGAAGGCAACCAGTGGACTGTGATGGGCAGTGCAGGTACGCAGGTCTTGGTCCTTTGCTGGGTCGGTCAGCTGGTGGCTGTGCAGTTTGCTGTTCTCCTGGTGTGGCCGCAGATGTTCCTCACAATAATTCACCATGCAAGTTAGACAGGACTTCACTGCCCTCACTCTGCTCGCCCCAAGGCAGAAGTCACATAGGATCTCCTCCTCCACTTCACCACTGGAAACTCCCTGTTCTGCCTGGTCATTGTCTTGTCTGTCAGTCTTCTCCACTGGCGTTCCCAGGAAGCCCACATCCTCTTCTATGGAGCTGGTTGACCCAGAGTCTGAGCTGACAGGGGCTAGAGGATGAGTGGTGATGGTGGGCAGTGGCCCTGGGGCCATCAGATCCAACTCTGACATCTGGGAGGTTCTGCTGCCTAAGTCTCGCCTCCACTGCCCGTTGGCCCAGGATCTGTGCTGTCCAAGTCAGATCGGAAAGCCACGCCTAGATGAATGCAGCTGTCCCAGAATTTTTAACTGTTGCCTCCCTCTTAAGGAAGCTCAGTTACTCTTGGCAGCGTTCTGGATTGGCTGGCATCCAGCTGCAGTGACAAGGCAGCTAAGGTTACTCAGCCTCAAGACTGGCTCAGAAGTCTTCTCTCAGACTCAGGCCCCTCCTCCTGTTCTTGGGTCCAGCCCTGAAATTTCTATTCTTATATGAATCATTTATCCCCAGTAGGCTCTGCAGGAGACCACATGTGTCTATGGTGGCTCTAAAAAAGGACTACAGATTCCAAAGTTCTGCTGTAAACCTACATGGCTTTATGTTCTCATAAGCTTAACTTTTCATCCACATGTTTTAAAGGGATACGCAATGTAAGGACTTCAGCAATGGAGCAGCAGCTCACCCCTTTCTGTCTCATAGAAATGCAAATGAGGCATCTAGTCAAAGAAAAAGAGCTCGAATTAAAAACCCCAGCTTGGGCTGGGCTGGTGTAGTAAGGACATTTTCCTGTTCCTTTTTTGTTTGCTGTGGGGCTTGGATTCTGGACCTGGGTGCTGCCCTAAGCTTGAGCTATAGCTCCACTCCCAGTTTTCTGGTGGTTAAGTAGAGTCTCAGATCTCAGCCTTTTGAGTAGCTAGGATTATAGGTTTAAGCCACCAGTGTCAAGCAGTAAGGACATTTTTTTTCTAGCACGGTGACCCTGGGTTTCATACATACATACCACAACAAAACCACCAATGGCTAAACAAATCACTAATTTTGGAAGTCACATAGTAATAACAGCAGTTAGTCGTTACCTCCTCCCCTGAGTATGTAACCATTTTTGGAAATAGGGTCTTTAAGTAAGTATCTAAGCTTTCTGATGTAGAAAACATCTTGTAGATCATAATGATAATTGCTATCTATGTCATTTCTCAGACCTGAAAGCCATTTTTATGGAAACTGACTGTTGGGTGATCTCCTGATGTCCAGTCTCAGATAATGCCAATGCTGCCATGTTCTGAACAAGCATCCCATGAAGAACCACGAAGGCTGATTCCTCATGATGAGGCCCCTAACTACTGTCAATCACCTTTTCCCATGCCTCATACCACTGCTTCTTTTTCTGTGTGTGTGTGTGTGTGTGTGTACGTGTGTGTTGAACTCAGGGCCTGGGCCCTGTCCCTTAGGCTTTTTTGCTGAAGGCTACTAGTCTACTACTTAAGCTATATCTCCACTTCCAACCATTTGCTCCTTAGTTGGAGATATCTTATACTTTCCTGCCCAGGCTGGCTTCAAACCAGGATCCTGATTTCAGCCTCCCAAATAGGATTACAGGTGTGAGCCCCCCTGCACCAACTCCACCTTGCTTCTTCATGCTATCAGTATCTCTAAATCCTATCCTTAAGGTGGATTTGTGACAGATTTGGCTCTTTCACCACCTCTGTGCTCAGCTGCCTTGCATTAAATTCTTTTTTTTTGCAAAATTTACTCAATAGTGCTGCTATATTTTGAGTGAGCAAAACAGGTCTGGTCCAGCAACTTGAAAATAGGATGTGTTTTTCTGACCCTGACCTTTTCATGTCACATTGCACATTCCAGGAGCCACATATGTATTCAAGGGGGATCAGATAGGTCCTTCCATAAGGCATTTCTGTTCAGCTTTTCCAGGCCACACATCCTACCCTAAGACTCCCAAAGAGGGAAAACTGATGAGAAATACCCTGCTATCTACACAGTAAGATGTTCCTGCTGGGCACTGGTGGCTCATGCCTACAAACCTAGCTATTCAAGAGGCTGAGATCTGATGATCACACGTCGGGAGCTAGCTTAGGCAGGAAAGTGTTTTAGATTCTTTTCTTTTTTTTTTTTTTTTTTTGCCAGTCCTGGGCTTGAGCTCAGGGCCTGAGCGCTGTCCTTGGACTTTCTCAAGGCTAGAGCTCTACCACTTGAGCCTCAGCACCACTTCCGGCTTTTTTCTATGTATGTGGTACCGAGGAATCGAACCCGGGTCTTCATGCATGCTAAGCAAGCACTTTAACCACTAGGCCAAACTCCCAGCCCCAGTGTTTAAGATTCTTAATCACAAAAAAAGCCAGAAGTGGAGCTGTGGCTCAAGTGGTAAAGCCAGCTTTGAACAAAAAGGAGCTCAGGGACAGCACACAGGCCCAGAGTTCAAGCCACAGGATCAGCAAAACAAAACAAACAAAAATGAAACTATGTTCCCATACAGGGTATGCTCATTTGTTCAAGCTATATAACAAAAGACAACAAACTAGATGGTTCTGAAAATAGAAATTTATTTCCTCATAGTTGAGGCTGTAAGTATGAGTTCAGTGTGAGATGATGGCTGGTTTCTTCTGAGGCCTCTCCTTGGTTTGTCAGTGGCTCCCCATTCGGATGTCCTAATTGCCTCTTCTTACATACTCTAGTGAGACTGGATTAAGATCTACCCTAATAACCTAATTCTATCTTAGACCTGCTTAAAGACCCTATCTCCAAAACAAGTCAGATTCTGAGGCACGGAGGAGGGGAGGTGGGGGCAGAACCAGTACTACATTCTGAGGCATTTGGACCTTAACATAAGAATTAGTTTATTCATAATACATAGCCATAGAATAAGACAGGAATCTCAAGTTTCTTAGAAGGAAAAAGAGCTATCCTAGGCATGCTTATGGTACATTCAACATTTGTCTTACAAGTAGGAAGAAACCTAGGGTTTCTCAAAGTTCATCAAAATTGTGTCATATGACTAAATGTCTTAGATTTTGTATTCAACAGAAATCTCTCCTTACAAAATTATGAACTGACAATCCCACCTCTGACCATACCTACTTGCCCTAAGGGAAGAGAAAAGGAAGTCTAAGGGTCACCAGGTATTTCACTGTATCTCTCTGGCTTCATCTAGCCCCAAGCATACAACCTTGCATAAAATAAAGTGTCTCTCATCTTCAAAAACAAGACCACAGTATGATTTTCACTTAGACATTCCTGAACCAACCCTGCCACCATGAGGATTTAGGCGAATGGTTTGCCATTCCTCTCCAGAATCAAGGAAGGTTTCTCTATCAGAAACACTCTACCAAGACAAATAGTAACTGGTATAATTTGTAGGTAATAGGAAATATTAAATTTTCCTCCAATTGAGTTCCTGAAAACTAATCTCATTAACAAATTCTTAAAGTGCTACAAGAGCAGTGCACAGCTATAGATCCTCTCCTTTTTTAGTCTGAGCAATCTAAAACAATTCAGGGTAAGAAAAGCTTTCTTTGATTTACAATGACTTTTATCTTTAATTACCTTAAGTCTTATGGCCACATAATTTATCTCCTCTACTTGAATCCTTTCCTCTAAGAAGCTGACAAAGAGCATCACTATCAATCACCCATATACAGTAGTTCCACAATTTTCTGTTTCTGAATGGGTTCTTAAAGATAAGCTTGAGAGGCTGGAGTGTGGGCCTAGTGGTAGAGTGCTTGCTTAGCATGCATGAAGCAGCCCTGGGTTCAATTCCTCGGTACCACATATACAAAAAAAGCTAGAAGCACTCTACCCTTGAGCCACAGCACTATTTCTGGCTTTTTCTATGTAGGTAGTACCAAGGAACTGAACCCAGTTCTTCGTGCATGCTAGGCAAGCAATCTACCATTAGGCCAAACTTCTGGCCCTTTCTAGCTTTTTCTGAGTAGTTTATTGGAGATAAGAGTCTCAGACTTTCCTGCCCTGCTGGCTTTGAACCATAATCGTCAGGTCTGTTGACTCATGCAGAACTGTAATTCATAGAAGACTGGTAGTATCCAACAAGCTGCAATCAGTTCACCTGGGAAAAATAAAAATAGTAAACTAGTCAATAAAAATAGTAAACACTGAATCTGATTAAGTTATATTTTACTGAGACTATGGCCTTTCCTTTTTGAACTCTGGGCCTGGGCTCTGTCACTGAGCTCTTAGCTCAAGGCCAGCACTCTTACCATTTGAGCCATAGTGCCACTCTGGTTTTCTAGTGGTTAACTAGAGATAAGCCTCATGGACTTCCATGCTGGCTGGCTTTGAACTGCAATCCTCAGATCACAGCCTCCTGCATAGCTAGGATTACAGGTATGAGTCACCAGCACCCAGAATCCTTTTCTTTTTTATCTGGAACTATGTTTTATCTTTTATGAAATAATGGTAATAATAGTGGGCATGAGATTGCCTAGAAGAGTTACATCTAAGTCTTCTAAATTTTCCTTGCAATTTTTCTGGTGAAATACAAGTCTCATATCCCTGAACTTGAAAGTTATTACATCATTTTTCTAGAAAACAGCCCAGAATTTTCCTGGCTTACATGAGGAAACAATGGATCCCTGCCCTAGAGTTACTATCTGCAAACTGGTCCCAACCTCTATTTTTCTTCTAAAATTAGCTAGACATCAGTGGCTTATACCTATAATCCTAATTACTGATCTGGGATCAAGGTTTGAATCCAGTCCAAAATAAGTCCTGAGGATCCATCTCCAAAAATAACCAGCAAAAAACAGATTCGCAATATGGGTTAAGAAATAAGAGAGCAGGACAAGCAAACTGAGCAAGCTTGAGGCCCTAAATTCAAATCCTGGTACTGGCATTTAAAAAAAGGGGGGATGGGGACAGCTTCTCAAATTTTTTGGCAATCAATTATTGCTGAAAAAAACAAGTGAGCAAAATGAAGAGAACAGAGCATTGAAGATCCTAAGGGATCACTGTTCCTAAAAAACATGATTATTATAATCATTCCTTGTTCCCTGGGTAATGGGGGAATCTGAAATGCTCTGAAAACCAACAGCTTAGGAATTTAGTCACAGTCTCCAATGGTTCTTTATAAATTCCAGTCAACACTACCATAGAACAGCTGAACTGATTTTTGTTGACTACCAGTCAAATGTGGTATAATAAATCCCAAAGTAATCATCACAAATAAGCTGATTATGATTAAAATGGTAAAGTACACACAAATGAAATTTTTAATGTGTGATAAAAGTTCTCTTTGCACTATGAAACACATGGTTTTCAAGTCATCTAAACCAATTATTGTTTTGATACTACTGGTTTGCCTGAAACTTGGGCAGCTATCCAGCTCCCAAGGCAAAATCAGTATCTCCAGTCTGTTTTCTAGAACACTACACATTTCAGACAGCTGTACTCATTAAAGGGCAGAATGCTCGCCAGCCTCAGCCTTGCTGGGTAAAGGGTATACAGGTGGGCCAAGGGGTAGATAGCCTTATGCAGAATCAGGTTATAGGGTTAGGGTGAAGGACATCTTGCTTTTACTAGCAAACTGTAGACTGTTACAGAGTAAAAAGGAAATTCAGATAATCCTAATATCTGTACAATGAAAATAACACATGTTTTAAGAATAACTTTTTACACAACTTTTATTTTTTATTACATGTAATAGTTGTACAAAGAGTTTCATTGGGACATTTACATATATATACACAACGTAGACTTACCACTCATCACTCTCATATCTCACTCAGTTAATTTCAACAAGTTTCAGTCTTTTATTTCTGTGCATGCAAATAAACTACTTCAAACATATTTATCCTCACTCATCTTGTTAGCCCTCCCCACTCCTCAAAGCCTGTTCACTTTCCTTTCATTTGATTTTTTTTTAGTGTGTATTAACGGGACCAAAGGGCTTCACCATGGTATTTCAGACATGCATATATTTGTTTAGAATAGTCCTATTGCTTCCTCTTTCCCTGCTCTTCTGCCTTACATTGAAATTTCTTATTTTGACTTCATATATAGTTTCAATGTATTGCTGAAATAATTCACTCTCAATCTTTATACATACATACATACATACATACACACACACACACATACAGACTAGACTCAGAACCCTGAAGAAAAACAAGTACTTCATTCCAGGGACTATTTGTGGTCAGAATCAGAACACAAGGAATCATCTTTCCAAACAACATTTTCTTGCCTCACTAAAGTCTGCCAGGGATAACTTATGTTTTGAAGCAATCAAAGCCCAAGTCTTAATTCTACGTCCCATAGGATACCCAAACGGTTTGGGACATTCAAATGCTTTCAATATCTGCTTCACTTTTAAAAAACAGATAACTAAAGAATGCTCTGTATTTATTGTTCCCCTGGTTTTCTGAGTGGGGAAATTGTATATAGCCCTCCTCCAATGCATTGTGTGTAGACTTAGGAAGTACATACAACACCAAGAGCACTCAAAAGAAACTGTAGGGATCAAGCTTAACACAGCTATAGCCATCTCATTTCTAAATCCAGAAGATTTCACTGGTTGTCAAGGAGTAATTCTCCCAGTTCAGGTGGGAGGCCTGGCAATTATAGGAATCACTGATCAAAATATATGGTTCCCATCTTCCCCTCCCCTTTGCCGCCCAACCCCTGTTTATTATTTTTTTATTATTTATTGTCAGGGTAATAATTGCCAGATAATAGGTGCATTACTTCTCACACATTGATACTCCTTCTTATGTTTTTGTGCCCATTTCCCTTCTCCCAGCCCCTCCCAATCATCTTGTTTCCCCCCTTCCTTTTCCTATTTCAAATACACAAATAAACATATATACTATATACCAGGTAACAAAGTCAGATACAGTAATAATATGAGATTAACCAAAGGGCAATAAAAGATAAATAACATAGTATATTATATTAAGAACAACAATCACACAAGATAAAGCTCTTGTTTCCCTATCCTAGAGATCCATTCATTTAGTCTCATCCTATATGACCTTATGTACCTAGGTTTTGCGCTATTGTAATCCTTTACTAGAAGAGTCCTAGATGTGTACTAATTATTACAAATGAGGGAAACCACTGAGCCTATGTTCCTTTGGGTCTGGCTTAATATAATTTTTTTCCAAGTCTTTCCATTTCCTTGCAAATGGGGCCATGACATTTTTTCTGATGCCAGCTCCTGTTTCTAACCAGGGTTAGAGTACATGAAGCCTAATTGAGAAATTTTTACCTTGGACTTCCCTTTTAGAGAAAGGTAACTTAGGTTTTAGTATTAACATGAAAGGCAGATAGGAACAAGCACAAGGAACAAAGGAAAAAGCTGATAACAAGCACCCAAGCTAGCTTTATATACCTGAGGTATTTTTCTCAAAAGGCATGAAAGATTTCTACTTCCTTGTAGAAGGTCCTGATTGAATCACAAAAGCTACAACTGTCATTAGGGAGAGTTTGTAAAGATTCTCTTTAGAGTACAGAGCCTTTTCTAGGTCTTACTCTGTGATCAGAGTCAAGACAGGTCCCTAACTATTCACAGAATAAGAATTTCTGGACAAGTCACACTGATAAAATTTGGAAGAGCTTTACTGAGCAAGCATTCAGAAGGCAAACCATGCTTTAAGAGGATGTTCTAAGGGGGACATCCTGAGCTATCTCTATATTAGATGTATTAATAGTAAAAAGGTGAGGCAGGAGTTTGGCCACTAATTCTGAACACCTGGTTATAGATGTGTTATCAGTTGAGCCTAGAGGTTTGTTGTCTGCTTCTTAAATTTGGGTAATGCTATGTGTCAGTAGCTCATGCCTATAGTACTACCTTCTAAGGAAGCTGAAAACTAAGGAGCATGGATTGAATGAAGCCAGCCCAGGCAATTAAGTCCATTACCCTTATCTCCAACTGGGCAGCAAAAAGCTGGAAGTGGAGCTGTGGCTCAAGCCCCAGCCTTGAGTGAAAAAGCTAAGGGACAGCATCCAGGACTTAAGTGCAAGCCCCAATACAAGTCTGGTTCATTATGACATGTTTAAGCATTGCTTCAGATGGGTTCAAGGTGGGTACCCATTCTTGAGACAAATATTTACCTTTACAAATGATTACAAAACTTAAAGATAGTATGCCTTACCCAAGCTATGGACATGGTAATGGAAATATAAACATAACTATAAAGACATAAAAACCTATGACTCTATAGACATAATGTCTTATTTTTTAAATTAATAAGTTTCTATGACATACAAACCCTTAGCCTAATTTTGATTAAGTTCTAAATATTTTTTTTTTTGCCAGTCCTGGGCTTGAGCTCAGGGCCTGAGCGCTGTCCTTGGACTCTTTCTCAAGGCTAGAGCTCTACCACTTGAGCCTCAGCACCACTTCCGGCTTTTTTCTATGTATGTGGTTCCGAGGAATCGAACCCCGGTCTCCATGCATGTTAGGCAAGCACTTTAACCACTAGGCCAAACTCCTGGCCCAGTTCTAAATATTAAGTCCCAGTGATTGTAAATAGAGATTCCCTCCTTGAACACTTGTTTGTTAAACTTGTCATTTAAAATATGATGTTCATAAATACAATGTTATCTGAATTCCTGGCTGCTGATTTATCCTCTATCATAAATCCCCTGTCACAACACCTGAACCTTACTCATGCCTAGATGTATACACAGTCCTTTCTTTTTCTTCCTCCCCCCCACCCCGGCTTCTCTTTGTTTTACTAATAAATGATTCCTGCAATGAATCATTTGCATTCAGCATTCCCTGAAATGCATGTTGTGGGATGCATTTCTGTGCTGTTACAGATCTGGTATCCAGGTTGAAAATCTTTACAACTGGGGCATTGCCTTTTGGGATACCAAGTCAACTCGCTTGTTGAGAAATGTACAAGTGTTTCTGTATGTTTTAGGGACTAAAACTCTTATTTTAATAGTTGAACTTGTTGAATAATTGAATACTAATAGTTGAACTTGTTTTATGTCTACAATAGTCTTTCCTTAATTTTTTGCTGTTCTATCTTAGTAACTGAAAAACATGACACAAGGTAAAAATTAATTGATTTAATAGGCTTATGGGCCATTTCTTGTTTTTGAAGCTTACAGTGGATATCTGCAGCTGCCTAATAAAATAGTTTCTTGGAGAAAACTGTTTTCCCAAGATTTAGGACCAGTATTTATTTTCTCAAGAGTCACAGCCAACAAGCTTAAGAAAAATGCTGGGTCCCCATTCTTCCCTTGGATAGTTTCCCTGATCTTACCATAACTGATATGCTATTTCTTCCATGACATATGATTTCTTAATTCCGGGCCAGCATAGTTAGGTTGACAGTGCCACCTAGGTACAGCATTTGGTACTGCAATTACTCCTATTGGTTTTTTGTTCATTCTCTTTCAAAAATTTCATTCCCTAAGATGTTTTTCTACTACGGTACAGCAGGCTGACATTATGACCTGTAAGTCTTTCCAGGTTAAGTTAAAGGTAATACTCAAGAGACGGAAATTTATTTGTCAATTTCTTATGGTTCTTTGAGAACTTTGTGAGTTTAGATTTACATTGAGCCAAATCTATCATGGAGGACACATGGACTCATTTCCTGCTTTGTGGCAAGGCTGCCACCTGAGAAGAGCAGGTATTATTCACTGGAGCCAATTTAGTAACAGGCTTCAGAGTTGTTCTGGCAGGGTCAAGCTCCTATTCCAGAGGCAGGTATTTAGACTGGTATGCAAGTGGAAAGACAGGGGTGAATTTGGAATGAAAGTAGAGGATGTGACCAGGTAGCATTCTCCTACCCTGCTACCACCAATGAGCTATGCTGAGGAGAGATTCTTCTGGGCTCCCCAAGAGTGTCCTCTATATAGAATCCTCATGAGTAGCTAAGGATCACAGGCATGAGCCACCAGAGCATGGTTTATCCCTAAGCTTTTTCATTCAAGGCTGGTGCTCTGCCACTTGAGCCAAAGCTCCATTTCCTATTTTTGGTGGTTAACTGGAGATGGGAGTCACATGGGATCCAGTAAACTACTCAGAAAAAGCCAGAAGTGGTGCTGTGGCTCAGTTGGTAGAGTGATAGCCTTGAACAGAAGCAGCTCAGGGACATGCACCACTTCTGGCTTTTTCTATTTATGTGGTACTGAGGAATTGAACTCTGGTCTTCGTGCATGCTAGGCAAGCACTCTTACTACTAGACCAAACTCCCAGCCCCCTGCGTGTCTCTTTTTTAACATCTTTGCTTTTGTAAAATACTCTTCACATTGTATATCCTTCCACCACCAATAACCCTAAAATCCACAACCATGGCCAGCTGGCCATGAGTATACTAGAGTATACTATATAGCAGGCACAGGATACACAGCAAGCTTTGGAGGCCACTCAAGGAATTTCATTGCTAAACTCAGAGTACCTATAAGGCAGACCGACTATTCTCCAAAACTAAATGGCTTTAGACTTAATAAATGTTAAATGTTGTGTATATGTTCCAGATAAATTGGATGTTTCCTTAGTCTTCCAAGAACTTCACACACAAATTAATGCTATGTCTAACTGCTTTAGCTTTAATAAACTCTTTCATGGTTCTCTGGAGCTTCTTGGAAAAATGTTTAGTCTTATGGTACTTACACATAAGAATATTAACTTACAATTCCTTATGTTGTTTTGTGGCATATCCATAGAACTACCATATGATCTTGCTATACCATACTTGCACATATTATGAAGGAATGTAAATCAGCCTATAAATACCTGCATGTCCATGTATAGCAGCACTATTCACAATAGCCAAGCTATGGAATTAGCCTAGGTGTCCATCAATCAATGATTGAATTTAAAAAGTGGAATATTGGGCTGGGAGTTTGGCCTAGCAGTAGAGTGCTTGCCTAGCATGCACGAAGACCAGGGTTCGATTCCTCAGTACTATATACATAGAAAAAAGCCGGAAGTGGTGCTGAGGCTCAAGTGGTAGAGCTCTAGCCTTGAGAAAGTCAAAGAACAGGGCTCAGGCCCTGAGCTCAAGCCCAGGACTGGCATGCATAAATAAATAAATAAATAAATAAATAAATAAATAAATAAATAAATAAATAAAAGTGGAATATTGCTAGATGCGGTGGCTCACACCTGTAATCCTAGCTACTCAGGAGGCTGAGATCTGAGGATCGAGGTTCAAAACCAGCCCAGGCACTAAAGTACATGAGACTCTTACCTCCAATTTACCACCAGAAAATGGGAAGTGGGGCTGTGGCTCCAGGGGTGTGGTGGTAGCCTTGAACTGAAGAGCTCAGGGACAGTGCCCAGGCCCAGAGTTCAAGCCCCATGACTCACCAAAAAAAGAAAAAAAAATGACAAGGGCAGGGCACAGTAGCTCACGCTTGTAATCCTAGCTACTCAGGAGGCTGAGATCTGAGGATCACAGTTCAAAGAACAGGCACTAATGATGTGGGACTCTTAGCTAGGGACATTGCCCAGGCCCAGAGCTCAAGCCCCAAGACAGACAGACAAAAAAAAAAAAAAATACAAAACAAGGACCCTTTAGAGATGGAACCTAGCAGGAATGGGGAGGGTGAAAGTACAGGATAAAGTACAAATGGAAGTGAAGTACTTCATATGAGAATAGAATAATGAACTAAACTTTTACACTAACCTTTACAAAGTGCCTAGTTACTCAGGAGGCTATATCTGAGAATCACAGTTTGAAGCCAACCTAGGCAGGAAAGGCAGCAGGACTCCTATCTCCAACTAACCACCAGAAAATCAGAAGTGGAGCTATAGCTTGAAGTGACAGAGCACTAGCCTTGAGTGAAAAAATCTCAGGGCCAGCACCCAGGCCCAGAATTCAAGCCCCACAATGGAAAAAAAAAAAAACAAAACAAATTTTACAAAGTTAAGGCATAAAAGTAATACTGAAATTTGATTTACGTATAAAATATGCATGTCTGGAAATATCACAATGAAATCTTGTATAATTAATGTATGCTAATACAAAATAAACTCTAATAGGTGTCAATGACCCATACCTGTAATCCTAACTACTCAGGAAACTAAGATCTGAGGACTGTAGTTCAAAGCCAGCACGAAAGTCTGTGAGACTCCAAAAAGCTAAAAGTGAAGTTCTAGCTCAAGTGGTAGAATGCTTACTAGATTTGGTCAAAAAAGCTCAGGGACAATGCCCAGACCCTAAATTTAAGCCCCAGGACTAGCAAAATAAACTGATTAAAAAAATTTCAGTTGGTATATTAAATCTTCTTCTTTATGATATGGATAATTATTCTTTCTTGATAAGATTTCCTTTAAATCAAAGTTGAGTTTTACCAGATTTTGTTTGTTTTGCCCACGTTTGTTTAGTATGAACTATATCTTTGTCAGCCAATCCTCATCTTCTGGATTTTTCCAAACCAAGTCTCTTCTCAATAAGGAAAATGGACATTTCTGAATCTTTGGAATCAAGTCATTGGAGCAAACTTCCATGGAAATCCTTTGTCTGGTTTCTTCTGTCTTCTCAAATGGAAATAAGACTGGTAGTTATATCACAGGAGTGCTCACAGAATTAACTTATAGTTACATACAGGTTTCATTTGCAACAAGTTAACCGGTGTGTCATGAGGTATATACTTTAGCAGAATGCAAACAGTTGCCAAGTTCACCAGAAGCACTCAGATCTCCTTCCTCCAGCTCTCATTGTTTTTGTATGTGAACACAGATTGCCAGTACTAGGACTTGAACTCAGAGCCTGAATACTGTTTTTATGCTTTTTTCTTTTCTTTTCTTTTTTGGTGGGGGGAGGTCTGGAACTTAGGCCCTAGGCATGTCCCTGAGCTGCTTCTGCTCAAGGCTAGCACTCTACCAAATGAGCCACTACTTCTGGCTTTTTCTGAGTAGTTTACTGGAGTCTCATGAGCTTTCCTGCTTGGACTGGCTTCAAACGGCAATACTCAGATCTCAGCCTCTTGAGTAGCTAAGGATTACAGGCATAAGCCACCAGAGCATGGTTTATCCCTAAGCTTTTTTATTCAAGGCTGGTGCTCAACCACTTGAGTCAAAGCTCCATTTCCTATTTTTGGTGGTTAACTGGAGATAGGAGTCTCATGGGCTTTCCAGCCTGGGCACTGAACTGTAATCTTCAGAGCTCATTCTCCTGAGTAGAGAGGATTACAGGCATGAGCCACTGGTGCCCAGTTCAGATCTTATCTCTATGACTGCAGTCTCCCATGTCACTCATCTTCTACAAACCTTTCTTCTCAAGAATCTACTCATCCTTCAGGACCCACATCAAAGTTCACTGTTGTCATTAAGCTGGGAGCCACTAAAAAGGACTTACAAATGCTGATTGAATAAGGCCTCTCCAAATCTTTTTCAGCCAGATATTCTTGCTCATTTTCATATAGTACTTTCTTGTTAAGTAGATTCTCAATAATATGTTAACCTATACTTTGTACCCTTGCTACTTTTTTTCCTAATGGATTCTAGGTGGTGGAAGCAAGAAGTGCTTCATGCATATTTAACTATCCACACAACGTGTCTTCAGTGAACAAATGGAAGCTCCTTATCCAACTACATTCTGAGTCACCCTCCACAATCTTTTAACTAGAAAGACCTCATCTTTCCCATCCTCTCTCTAGACTGGTAACTGATGGGAAAGGCTACCAAGCCTCCTGGCCATCATTGAGGCTTCTACACTACTAAAGAGCACTTAAACACAATTCTGCGAGCAATCCATTTCACTCACTTGATCCTGTGTTTTTAAACTATGGTAGTTAATGCGATGACAAGCTTTACACTGAAGAGAAAAAAATGCTTCAGGAATTAAAATGAGATTTAAAACAGGAAAATCTCTATCTGACTTGAGACTTTCATGTCTCAAGAGCAGTCACAGTTTTTTTAAGACATCCTTCTAGGGATAAGGAAGGATCCGAAGACAGCAATAGCAAAAGTGGATGAAAAAAGTTATAAAGGAACCCAGTTAATTTTTATACATCTCAGATGCATTACATAGCAGATACAACAAAATGTCTTTTGCCTTAACCAGCATGATTTCATAGAAAAATAAGTTATGAAGCTTTAAAGATAAATCTCAAAGGATAAGACAGAATGGCCACTAACTGGATTTAGGATCCGCATAAGTCTTTGATCTAAGAATGAGCTATTCTGTGCTTAAGAAAAAAAAAACCACTAAAATTATGGCTGGAAAGAAGCCTTTGTCTATAAGATAAATGTGCCAAATTACCCTGATCTGATCATTACACACCATATACATATTGAAATGACATACAGTATATCATAAATACATAAAAATTATGCCAATTAATTTTTAGTTACAACTCCTTTTTCAAAATGAATATATTATCTAATATTATAGAATGAGAAAAAGGAGCCGTAGAAGCACAAGAAAGTAGTGTACATATCCAGCAGTTAATGTTAGAGGCCTTCAGTTACCACATGCTAAGTATTCCAGGCCCAAAGTAAACCTGTGGTCATTTGCTACCGTTCTGAATGTTCTCTCCAATATTCCTGCTGAAATTTAACTAGCATCATACTGTGATGGGACCTTCAAGAGATAATTATGTTGTTACAGAAATCAGTTATCATATGAGTGAGCCCTTAGTAAAAGGCTAAGTCACCTTTTCCTCTTTAGCTCCTATGATAGCTTGTCCTTCAGCCTTCTGCTATGGGATGATGCAACAAAAAGGTCCTCACAAAGTGCAGAGCAGATGCCAGCACTATATCCTTGGATTTCCCAGTCTCCAAAACCATGAGCCAAATAAATTTCTGTGCATTATAAATTGTCTATGATACTGTTACAGCAGCAGAAGAAACTCTGGAAAGATTCTGGAATTTTTTTCATTGTAATTCCCTTTTCACTCTTTCTGACCCTAATCACAAAGCAAATAAGAATATGAAGTAGGATCTTCTGAACCAAAGACTAAAGTTTATTCAGCAGCCACTCAGTTTTCTTGGAGCCCTTAACGAAACAGGTAAGCCTCAACACATTCACCTTAGTGCAATATACAAATATACATATATATGTATATATATACCCATATATATATATATATATATATATATATATATATATATACCCATAAAGGTATGGCAATTACAAATGGTGAAAATACACAGAAGGAAATGTGGGAGATGGGCCCATGCTTGGGTGACCCAGAACAAGGAGGATACTTTTTCTTTCTGAATTTTCTTTTATGTACAAATGGTGAACTTATCTACCTTTAATAATAGCTACTATTGATCGGCACTGTGTCAACTATTTCATACAAAAATTTCGTTTACTGGGGCTGGGAGCCTAGCCTAGTGGTAGAGTGCTCAGCTGGCACACAGGAAGCTCTGGGTTTGATTCGTAGGTACCACATATATAGAAAAAGCCGGAAGTGGTGCTGTGGCTCAAGTGGCAGAATGCTAGTCTTGAGAAAAAGTGTCCACAGGCAGTGCCCAGCTCCTGAGTTCAAGCCCCAGGAGTGGAAAAAAAAAACAATTTTTTTTTTATTCGTTTACTTCTAACAGTCACTGCTTAAAAGTAGCCACACTGAGCTAAGAGTGTTTGCTTAGCCTGCACGAAGACCTGGGTTCGATTCCTTGGTAACACATACATAAAAAAAGCTGGAAGTGGTGCTGAGGCTCAAGTGGTAGAGCTCCAGCCTTGAGAAAGTCCAAGGACAGTGCTCAGACCTGAGTTCAAGCCCCGGGACTGCCCCCTCCCCAAAAAAAGTAGGTACACTAAGGCTGAAGTTATATGACCTGGGGGTAGTGCGCCTGACTAGCAAGTAGGAGGCCCTGAGTTCGAATCCTACCTAGCACGGGGTGAAGAAACAACAAAAAAACAAACACAAGACCTCGTTTTACAGAAAAGGGCCTGGACGAGTGTTGCGGGTCCCACCCACGGTCATACGACTGCACGATAACCGCTGCCCCTCCGAGCGAAAACCCAGCCAAAGGCTCTCCTACCCCGCCCGCCACCCCAACCCCGGGACGCCGTGGAGCCTCGAGCCCCGCAGCCGCCTCAGGTTCCGGCCCGCGGCCCCCACGAGGCTCAGCCCACTTCCAACACACGGGGCCCGGCAGTCAGCCAGCTGTTAAACGTTCCTTCCCCCCCCCCCCAACCCCCGCTCCACTGGACTCCTAAGCCAAACCGGCGGGTGGAGGAGGCGGCGCACCGGACACCATCCTACCTTCCCCTGACAGGATGACGATACCGCCAGCGGGCCTGAGGGGAGAAAACTACCCCCCCACACACACACAACCCTGGCAACGCCTTACTGGACACACGCCCCTCTCGGGCGTCTGCTTCGCCCGGATGTACACAACCTCACAGACACTGAAGGACTGGAGAAGGTGCACCCACACGCCCAGCGCACAGAGCTCTTCCGGAGGGAACCCGGATGCGGGGTCGGGCGCCGAGGTTCCTGGGAAATGTAGTCCCGCTCAGCCTAGTCGCCCCTTTGGACTTGAGTGGCTGTCAGGTTTGAGACCCTGACCTCAGAGAATTGCAACTCATTCTGCGTGCTGCATTGAAAGGACAGGTTAACGTCCCTGAAAAGGTGGACGGGAGCCATCGGAAGTGTATAACGTGAAGGACTGTGAAGAGTTTTAAAGGGAGAGGATGGGGGACGTGGAAGCAAGTTGGGGTCCGGTGGGGTTTTCCTGTTTAGTCTCCCCAAAGTAAGCTAGATTGTACTATCCCTTTGGAGAGCCCTAAACGACAATCCTGCACTTCTTCCCAGGAATCCTGGCGGATACACCTGGCTCTCACATTCTGACCACCTTGGTACATCTTGGCTGGGCAGTTCTGCAGTGGTTCCCAAGCCTCCCTATCTTTAGCTCAAAATGATTTTTCCTTTGGTGTCCTGTGGGTTGCTGTTACTAACGTTCTGATTCATGAAGAGTTGGAACCCTTCCTACATCACCTTAGTGTCAAAATGTACATGCCAGCCCAGAAAAATGCCTAGTCGTTACATCCTAAGTTCCAGCCTCAGTACTGGAAATATAAACATATCACAAAAAGGGCTGGTGAGTAGCATGAGGAGTACAGGACCTGAATTCAACTCCTAGTACCCACAAAAAGAAAATAGAAATAGAAATTTTAAAACTGGGCACCAAATACACCTGTAATTCTAGTTACTTAGGAGGCTGAGGTGTAAGGATCACAGTTTGAAACCAAGCCAGACAGAAAACTCTGTGAGACTCCCATTTGCCAGTAAAAACGTCAGGCATTTTCTTCTTGCTTATTAATAAGATAATAAAACAATAAGGCTTAGCTTTCTATGTTTTATGGCATGTTTTTCTTCCAGCAAAAAAATACTTCCGGCAAGGTTTTTCATATATTCGATCATCTATTTTTGCCTCGTATGAAATTCAGATAAAATACAAAATTCTATATTCAAAGTTGTATAAGTGTAATTATGCTTTCTTTTTTGCAGTCATTGCTGCTATTGTATTGGCTGCTTTGTGGCTAAAGACCACAAAGTTCCAGGTGCTGTTTTTGACATTAGGGATCCAATTTTAATTCTGATTCCCTCACTTTTGGAGAATTTAAAAGCAAAAGGTGAGCTTGGGAAAGATAAAAGGCATATATTCTAACACTCCACAGCAATCTGGACTGAGCTCGACAGTCACACGCTCTGTGCTTTAGGCAAATGTGTGAAGTGTGGGTAAAGCACACGGACGCTATGCAGCTCCCAGGTGTTTCTGTCCTCCCTTGCGGGGCGATCCACTACCTGAGATGCTGAGTTAAACTCTTGCGCGGGAGTAGGAACCCTACAGCACTATGCTTGTTCCCGCCCACCTACTGATAAACGGAGAGGAGATGAACGCGCGGTGCCTTCTGGGAATTGTAGTTCCTAGCCGGACGCCTTGCCCTGCGGGTTCTCACGCATGCGCGACTTGGAGCTGGCCCTAGAAGTTCGTAGCCTTTGTCAGGCCGGGAATAGGAGGTAAGTTAGATGCTACATTGCTGCACTTCTTGGCTCGACCTCTACGGTAGGCCTGGGACAGTTCCCAGTGGCGTCGAGGCTGGAACGTACAGACCTTGATCTCCATCCTCACATGCACGAGCCCTAATCCCTGTCCACTGGGATTGGGGTGCAAATGGGGTGCCTGTAGGTGGCAAGGTAGGAGGACGGAATAGAGCTGAGGGTGCTCGGCAGTCGAGGGTCCTGGGTGGGTGTGCGGATGTCCGGATGGATGTGCGCCATGGAGTTTGTTCGTGCAAGCTTCAGCGTCACCCTTCGGTGTCCCCCATCCGTCCCCCACCCCCCACCCCGGACCGCCCCTAGCGGCAGACACCCGTGTCTGAGGACCCCGCCTCAAGGATGCTGCGTCCAGGTTTCCAGGCGCGTGCTCAAGATCGAGGCAGGCTCCACAATGAGCCGCAAACACAGCTGACCTGACCGAGATCTTCCCGCAGAGACGCTGGAGGGAGCACCCGAGGCTCCAGGGACTGGTCCCCCGTCCCACGCATAGAGAGGTGGAGGCTGACTGAAGAGCAGAATCCGCAGGACATGGAGGAAGTGGTAATCATGAAGACAGATCTGGCTGAAGTTTCCAAGACAAGAGGTAGAATTGCTCCAGGGTTGAACTTGGGTCACGGAAAGGCAGAATTTCTTTTGGGGGGCGGAGATGGCGAGGACATTGCCAGAGTTAAGTGGCTGCTTGGCAGAGAGAAGTGTCTGCAGCCATTATCTTGGGTATGGATGGACTCCGCTGGGAAGATCTGGGGTGAGCTGAACCCTCTTTCCACTACTGAGTGGGGTCCGAGAATTGAGCTTTGTGTTTGCAAAAATATTTCTTCCATATGCATTTTCTTTATCAGCACAATACCCTGTGGTTCATTACTAAAATTTAAAAAGAAAATGACATAGAGGTTGGCGTTCTTCAATCTCAACATTGCATAGTATGATGAAGGGGTTTTTAGCTTTGTTATTCCGAATAGGGAGATGAGGCTTGGTCTCATCCTTACTACTTTCTTGCCCTTAGCTTTGTCTTCCCGGGATTCTCCCCTTTCCAAAGAGAAGAGCCCAGAAAAGGGAGAAGTAGCAGCTCTGCACCTCACTGCCAGATCCCAGGTGAGTATGTCTCTACTGATGATTGAAATCCACCATATTTCTCTTGTACAGATACACTTCTTTCTTTTTGAAGGCATTTCTTTGTTCACAAGAGCTCAGCAACAGACCTAAGTTCTAATTTTGAGAGACAGATGGACAGACACAGTCGGAAATATTTTCTACTTACCTATTTGTACCTCCATTCTCCATCTAGTATTTATTATCTTTCTACAGTCAAGCAGCATTTGCATTCTTTCTTCTAATGGGCTCATTTCTGTGCTCATAATTTGGTAAAAACTGTTTTAGGGTGAGGAGCCACAGTCCTGGGGCTTGCACTCAGGATCTAGGCATTGTCTCTGAGCTTTTGTGCACAAAACTATCGTTCTACCATTTGAGCTACAGCTCCACTTCTGACTTTTTGGTGGTTCATTGGAGATAAGCATCTTATAAACTTTCCTGGCCAGGCTACTTTGAACCTTGATCCTCACATCTCAGCCTCTTGAGTAGCTAGGATTACAAGAGTGAGTGGCACCCAGCATGGGGAAAAACTATTTTAAAGTTAATATGATCCATATTTCTTTTCTTTTTTCTTTCTTTCTTTTTTGTCAGTCATAGGACTTGGACTTTTGGCCTGGGTTCTGTTCCTGAGCTCTTCAGCTCAAGGCTACTACCCTACCCCTTGAGACAAAACACCACTTCTGGTTTTCTGGTGGTTAACTGGAGATAAGAATCTCAAGAACTTTAGTGCCCGGGCTGGCTTTGAACTGTGATCCTCAGATCTCAGCCTCCTGAGTACCTAGGATTATAGGTATGAGCCACTGTACCCAGCTTATATTTTTAAAACTTATTTTTTCTGTAGTGGAAACAACACACGTTTCAGCATTTTTGTGTGTGTGTGTGTGTGTGCCAATCCTGGGCTTGAGCTCAGGGCCCGAGCCCTGTCCTTGGACTTTCTCAAGGCTAGAGCTCTACCACTTGAGCCTCAGCACCACTTCCGGCTTTTTTCTATGTATGTGGTACCGAGGAATCGAACCCGGGTCTAGGCAAGCACCCTACCTCTAGGACAAACTCCCGGCCCAACGTTTCAGCATCTTAAATGCTGACATGATCAGAATGACAATAAATACACAGTTAAAATGAATGTTGGGAATTTTCAGTTAAGATCTAGGACTGGGCCTGACAGAACAATTCAAATGATAGAGCGCCAGAACTAACAATCCCAAGGCTCTTAAGTTCAAACCTGAGAACCACAAGAGAAGATCGGCCTTCCCAGGGAAGTATGCTGAAGTATTACATCTCTAACTTGTCTTGTGTTCCTCACCTCCAAAACGCAAATATAGCCAATAAGAATGACTGAATTCAGATGGGCACTGATGGCTCGTGCCTATAATCCTAGCTACTTAGGAAGCTGAGATCTGAGGACTGTGGTTTAAAAGAAAGTCCATGAGACTCATCTCCAATTAAGCACCAGGAAAAAAATGGAAGTGGAGCTGTGTCTCAAAGTGGTAAAGTGCTAGACGAGCAAAAAAATTCAGAGACAGCACTCAGGCCCTGAGTTCAAGCCCCACAACCAATCAGAAAATAATAATAATAATAATAATAATAATAATAAGGAAGGCACTCTCCATGGTGTGTGTTGCATGCCACAATCCAAAGATTCATCAATTAAGCTTTCTCTTTATTACTATAATCCAAGTATAATTATAAGTAGATCGTACACATTGGTAGTATTTGTAAAAATTGAGTTCTTGAGGCCCTTTTTATACCTGCCTGTCTCTGTTAGCTTCCCAACTGCTTTACAGGAATCTTGCAGACTTCATTAATCAGGAAGCTTTAAATTGCTTCTGATGAAATTCATCTTAAACTGGCCTAAAAAAAATATATTGGCTGGGTGCGGTGGCTCACGCATGTAATCCTATTTACACAGGAGGCTGAGATCTGAAGATTGAGGTTCAAAGCCAGCCCGGGCACTAAAGACCTGAGACTCTTATCTCCAATTAACCACTAGAAAAACCGGAAATGGCACTGTGGCTCAAGGGTAGGATGGTAGCCCTGAGCTGAAGAGCTCAGGAACAGAACCCAGGCCCAGAGTTCAAGCCCCATGACCAATCAAAAAAAAAAAACATTTGGGGCCCGGAGTTGGCCTAGTGGTTAAAGTGCTTGCCTAGCATGCATGAAGACCCAGGTTCGATTCCTCGGTACCACATACATAGATAAAAGCCAGAAGTGGTGCTGAGGCTCAAGTGGTAGAGCTCTAGCCTTGAGAAAGTCCAAGGACAGTGCTCAGGCCCTGAGCTCAAGCCCAGGACTGGCAAAAAATATATATATATATATTTTTTGACCAACATAGCCGAACAATTCTACTCTACTCTAGCAAGATAAAGCTTAAGAACAAATTGGGCATGGTGGTACATAAGTCACAGCTAATTTGGAGACATAAGTAAAAGGATTGTAGTTTCAAGATGGCCAGACTAAAAGTATGAGACCTTGGGCTGAAAATGTGGCTTAGTGATAGAGTGCTTGCCTAGCATGCATGAAGCCCTGGGTTCAATTCCTTTGTACCACAGAAGAAGCTGGAAGTGGTGCTATGGTTCAAGTGGTAGAGTGCCAGCCTTGAGCAAAAAAAAAAAAGAAGCCCAGAAACAGTGGCCAGGCCCTGAGTTCAAGCCCCAAGAGTGCCAAAAAAAAAAAAAAAAAAAAGTAAAAAAGTATGAGAGTTTCTCTGAAAAATGTAAATATCTGGTGAAAGGATTAAACGTGTGGCTCAAGAGATAGAATACTAACCTAGCAAGTACAGGGTACTGGGTAAAAAAAACCCAGTTCTAGGAAAAGTTACAAAAGATACAGAGTCTTTGTTGCATGTTAATCTTCATCAGATTCTCTGTTGTATTTTGCTTATGATTCTGTTATTCCAAAATCTGGTTACCTTGATATAATGCTGCAACCTGCTGATCTTATTCAGATTTTGTTTTTGAATTTTTTTTTCTTTTTTTCCTATTTTTTTTGCCAGTCCTGGGCTTGAGCTCAGGACCTTAGCACTGTTCTTGTGCTTTCTCAAGGCTAGAGCTCTACCACTTGAGCCACAACACCATTTCCGGCTTTTTCTATGTATGTGGTACGGAAGAATTGAACCCAGGTCTTCATGCATGCTAGGCAAGCACTCTACCACTAGGCCAAACTAGCAGCTTGAAATTTGTTTTATCTTATACTTCTGATTTCCATAGATGTTCTTGATTTGTATGTGCCACTCATTTATTTACACGATTTTTAAAAGATAAAGTACTAAGTCTTTAAGGCTACAAAACTTCCTGAGTAGAGTTTTAGCCATTTAGCAGTGGGCTTTGCATTTATTGCATTATTTATTTCATTATTTTTATTATTTTTATTTATTGCCAGTCCTGGACTTGAAATCAGGACCTGCGCACTGTCCTTGAGCTTTCTTAAGGCTAGAGCTCTATCACTTGAGCCACAGCACTACTTCCAGCTTTTTCTATGTATGTGGTACCAAGGAATCAAACCTAGGGCTTTGTTCGTGCTAGGCAAGCACTCTACCACTAGGCCAAACTCCAGGCCCTTCATTACTTTTATGTTATGATTTTTTCAATTATTTTTATTTCTCAATTATACTTTTTTTTGGTCAGTCATGGGGCTTGAACTCTGGGCCTAGACGATGTCCCTGAGCTCTTCAGCTCAAGGATACTGCTCTATCCCTGGGCCTGAGTCTTGTTCCTAAGCTCTTCAGCTCAAGGCTACTGTCCTACATCTTGAGCCACAGTGCCACTTCTGGTTTTCCAGAAGTTAATTTGAGATAAGAGTCTCACAGATGGGGGCCAGGTATTTGGCCTAGTGGTAGAGTGCTTGCCTAGCATGCACAAAGGCCTGGGTTCAATTCCTCGGTACCACATACATAGGAAAAAGCTGGAAGTGGTGCTGTGGCTCAAGTGGTAGAGCTCTAGCCTTGAGAAAAGTCCAAGGACAGTGCTCAGGCCTGGAGTTCAAGTCCCATGACTGGCAGAAAAAAAAAAAGTCACAGACTTTAGTGCCTGGGCTGGCTTTGAAATCAATTCTCAGATCTCAGATTCCTGAGTAGCTAGGATTATAGGTGTGAGTCACCGTGCCCAGCCAATTATGCATGCTTTTTTAATTTACTTTGTTACTATCTGCAAATGCCTTGTGAAAATATAAATAGATGTTTCCTATTCGGTTACAGCATTTAGTGTATGTTTCAACAACTTTAGAATATTATTCACATTCCTTGTGACATTCATGATCAGTGCGAACGTGTATCCATCTCCTTGTAGTTTTTGTGGGAGGGCTTGTCTCTTACTTTATCATGATTTATACACGATTTTTAAAAGATAAAATACTAAATCTTTAAGGCTACAAAACTTCCTGAGTAGAGTTTTAGCCATTTAGCAGTGGGCTTTGCATTTATTGTATTATTTATTTCATTATTTTTATTATTTTTATTTATTGCCAGTCCTGGGCTTGAAATCAGGGCCTGGGCACTATCCTTGAGCTTTCTTAAGGCTAGAGCTCTATCACTTGAGCCACAGCACCATTTCCACCTAGGGCTTTGTGCATGCTAGGCAAGCACTCTACCACTAGGCCAAACTCCCACCCCTACACATCAATATTTTTTTAGTTACTATGTAACCCTAATCAGTTTATGGCAGTCACTGTGTAATTTAATATCTTTGATCTTGAACTAATTTCATATTTAACTGATTTGGAGGTCACTGCCAGTCTTTTCTTTCCACAACATCTACTTGCAAGTTCTGCATTGCAGTTTATCTTTTAAATGCTGATTGTTTCTTCAAGCTTTTATTAAGGACTCACAGAAATAATATGTAAACCACAGTTTCCTAACTGTAGTTTGCTTTACCAAACTACATTGTTGACTTATTGGTTCATCTTTTAATGCTTTACTCCCCAGAACAATAGAGTCAAAGGCTGGTTTCAATGCAACAATTATAGTTTCATTTCACTTAATTACTATGTTAAATCTAATGCAGTATGCCTGGCACACCAATGATAGTCTGTGACTTTACCTTTTGTAAAGTGGAACATTAGTCAAATCCTTCTCTCTTCCCTTGTTGAGTGTATTATCACACCTTTCCTTTGTAATAGTGGCAGCAGAAATGGAGAATTTTCCAAAAGAAGGCTATCAAGGAAAAGATAGTGAATGAGGGTATGTTTTGTATCCTAGGAGAGAGTGACATTCAAGGATGTAGGCATGGACTTCACACCAGAGGAATGGGGGAAGCTGGATCCTACACAAAGAGAGGTGATGCTGGAGAACTACAGGAACCTGGTCTCACTTTGTAAGGATGCATTTATTCTCATTGTGACCCAGGGATATCATGGCTTTATTGTACATGAAAATAGCTTAGCAAGCCTTCATTTTCTCATTGAAAAAATTCTTTAGGGCCTATTTTGTTAAATGCTGGGGACTAAACCTGTTACAAATGCATTCTTCTGCTGAGCTACACCTACAGCTAAGAAAAGACTATTTCCCACTCCTAGGTTCTTGGTGAAATATCTATGCAAATTATATATTGTGGCTTAAATAACAACCTAATTCACACTTGTTCAATGGGGAAAAATAGCTTGACTCAAATGACCCATCTATCATCAAGAATTTCACCTGCATGTTTATTTTTAGTCAGTTGGCTTGGCTTTGCCCTATATTAGCTAAATTTTTCCCTGTGTGGCAGAGATGGCTATCAGCAGCCCTTTGGCTGAATTATTCTTCCAGTTAGAGAGCTAAAAAAGAGGGGGGGTGGGGAATGCTTCTGTCCTGGGAGTTGAATGAATATGGCCATGTGGCTATCCAAGAAACAATCACAGAGTCAGAGACTCTGGTCCGTTCTGGATCTTGTGCACACCACTCATGGGTGTGAACAACCATGTACATATTTGTATGAGGGTAGAACACAGCTCCTCCTGTACCCAATCCCAGAAGAAAGTGACTTTTAGTCATAGGAACAGGAAGTAGGGAAAATGTTGGACAAATCAATCACTGCAGTCACAATTTTGTGGTGCCACTGAGATCCCATTTTTCCCATCTTTCTTCTTGAAATTCAAATTAATCTGCAACATCAGTCTAAAATTTTCCCATAATAAAGACATCAAGAGATATGTTCTTCCTTTTTTGACAAATAAAACTGTTTTGTCTTTATAAACCCCTCTTAACTCTTTAGCAAGCTCAGGCCCTTGCTGGGGCTATTTTAGGCTCCATTTATAGCTCATTCCAGGTCATCCTGTAATTTTTTTTTTCTAGTATTGAGGTTTGAACTCAAAACCTTGTAGTTTATTCAGCCAGTACTCTAACACTTAAGCTATGCTTCTATCTTTGGATATTTGTGTGCCACTGTTGGGGCTTCATTTCAAGATCTAGGCACTGTCCCTGAGCCTTTGTTGCTCAAGGCTAGTTCTCTACTACTTGAGCCACAGCCCCAAATCCAGCTTTTTGATGGTTACAGTATTTGGAAATAAGAGACTCAGAGACTTTTCTGCCCAGGCTGGCTTCAAACTGTGGTCTTCAGATCTCAGCTTCCTGAGATGTAACTAGGAATTAGCCACCAATATACAAACTTACTGGCTGGGATGGCTCTGAACCTCAGTCCTCTAGATCTCAGCCTCCTAAGTAGAATAGGATTCTAGGTATGAGCCACCTGGCACGTCTGGTCTTCATTGCAGATCAACAGAATGGAGCTCTATTTCTAAGCTTTTATCTCTAACTCTCATTTTCTGCATAGGGAGCAGAAAGCATTCCTCTTCTCCATTTTCCTCCTCATTTAACCCTGTTATATACTAAAATCCTAGTTAACATATCTTTAAAAATAAAATAAATTGTAAATCATTTATCTTTCTTCTGGTCATCTACATCTTTTGCACAGTTCTTGAAAATATCCCACCTTCTTTAAACTTTGAAATTGGCCTGAGGCTGAAATGGGCTGGTGATGAATTTCATAAAAAGTTCATGGAATAATACATTAAGTAGTGTAGTTTTATGTTCTTAAAGACTAGAATGTTAAGGATAAGTTTGAGGTTTGTTTTTTTTTTTTTTTTTTTTTTTTTGCCAGTCCTGGGCTTGAGCTCAGGGCCTGAGCACTGTCCTTGGACTTTCTCAAGGCTAGAGCTCTACCACTTGAGCCTCAGCACCACTTCTGGCTTTTTTCTATGTATGTGGTACCAAGGAATCAAACCCGGGTCTTCATGCATGCTAGGCAAGCACTTTAACCACTAGGCCAAACTCCCGGCCCCAAGTTTGAGTTTTTTATGGCTGTTTTTTTCTCCTTTCCCACTGTATAAATGACATATAGGCTCCCTAATAATAAGTTCCAAAACTTTTCTTTAGTGATACAGAATTTGATGATGGACTTGAGAAACATTTTAGTAGTTTCCATCCTCTGAATGTAACCAGTCATGTTTTCTTTTTACTATAGGAAAAACAAATCTGCTTGTAGCACTTATAATTAAAAAATATTAAAATAGAAAGTGGCACTCAAGGGGTAGGGGAGAAATCTTAAGCTGAAGAGCTCAGGGACAGCGCTCAAGCTCAGAGTTCAAGCCCTGTGAATGAAAAAAAAATTATAATAAATGTCATGCTTTTTACTTTCTTCCTTTCTCTTCTTTTGTTTTTAATGAGAAGGGCTTCCTATTTCCAAACCTGAAGACTACAATTTGGACAATTCCAAAGAACCACTGAAGCTTGAAAAAAAAGTTTCCAAATGCAGCTATTCAGGTGAGTCAGGTAGATGGGAATCTTCAGAAACATTCAACAAGAGAGTGAATAATTGGCACTATCAGTGCTTACAAAAGAATATTAGAATATTAGAAGGCTGGAATACCAGCCTTGAACACAAAAGACAAGTAAGAATGTAAGGCCCCAAGTTCAAGTCCCAGTAACAGCACACACACACACACACACACACACACACACACACACACACACATTATAAGTTCCCATCTCTCTTTTGTGTGTGTGTGTGTGTGTGAGGCTTGAACTCTAGGACTGGGCACTGTCCCTAAGCTCTTCAGCTTAAGTCCACTGTCCTACCCCTGCAGCAACAGCCCCACTTCCTGTTTTCTAGAGATTAATTGGATATGACTGTCACATTATTTATTCATTTTTTTTTGCCAGTTCTGGGGCATGAACTCAAGGCCTGAGTACTGTCCTTGATCTTTCTCAAGGCCAATGCACTACCACTTGAGCCATAGTACCACTTCTGGCTTTTTCTATGTATGTGGTACCAAGGAATCAAGCTCAGATCTTTGTGCATACTAAGAAAGCACTCTACCACTAGGCCAAACTCCTGGCCTGAGTCTCACATTCTTTAGTGCCCAGGCTGGCTTTGAACCGAGAAGACTAGAGTCTCAATATTTATAACTACTCTACACAAGATGGTAAATATATGCATATTTGTTATAACAAGTATTATATAACATGTTTTTTATATCCTGATCTAGGTACTCATTGCCTGTTCATCCACTTGTCATTGCTCCATCTGTAACCCTCCTACATATATAGTCACCTATTCACTCTTCTAACTCCTCTTCTTTAGAGCATACTCCTTTCCTGTGCATATGCTTTTATTTCCCTCCATTTGCTTCTCTTTTGCAAGCCATTTAATAAGAGTCAAATCTGCTTATGCCTTGAAGGTATGCTTTTCATCTTCAATTACTCCTGCCAATTATCTAACTGCTTTTGTGTTGAGTTCAGTGGGAAAAAAAATTCGTTTCCACTATCTTTCAGACATGGAGGGTAGACCAGAGAGCAAGGATTCAACTTCAGTGCAAGATTTATCCAAAAATGAATCATATCATGTTACAGTAAAAGACAAACTGACAAGGAACAGTGTCTTTGACTCTACCTTGGAAACAGCAATTGAATGTGAAAATTGGTTAGAGAATCAGCAAGGAAATCAGGAGAGAGACTTGAGAAAAATGTTCACACACCTGAATGCCCTCCCTGAGGACAGAGATCATGAGCAGGATGTATATTGGAAAAATTTTCATCAGAAATCTCTCCTTATTACTCAAGACCGAATCCCCAAAGGGTCTTATCCTTTCCATACAGCAGGAAAACAACTAAAGCATAAATCAAACCTAATGAATAAGCAGAGAACATATAAAGAGAAAAAACCTCACAAATGTAATGATTGTGGTGAACTCTTCACTTACCATTCAGTTCTTATTCGACACCGGAGAGTCCATACTGGGGAGAAACCTTATACCTGTGATGATTGTGGGAAATCTTTTAGCCACAGAGCTAATTTAACTAAACACCAGAGAACTCATACAAGAATTCTCTTTGAATGTAGTGAATGCAGGAAAACCTTCACAGAAAGCTCATCCCTTGCAATACATCAGAGAATTCACATTGGAGAAAGACCTTATGAATGCAGTGAGTGTGGGAAAGGTTTCAACAGAAGCACACATCTTGCACAGCATCAGTTAATTCATACAGGAGTGAAACCTTATGAATGTAATGAGTGTGATAAAGCTTTCATCCACTCATCAGCACTTATTAAACATCAAAGAACTCATACCGGAGAGAAACCCTATAAATGTCAAGAGTGTGGGAAAGCCTTTAGCCATTGCTCATCCCTTACTAAGCATCAGCGAGTTCATACTGGAGAAAAGCCATATGAATGTAGTGAATGTGGAAAAACTTTTAGTCAGAGCACACACCTTGTTCAGCATCAGAGAATCCACACTGGAGAAAAACCCTATGAATGTAATGAATGTGGGAAAACTTTTAGTCGGAGCTCAAACTTTGCTAAACATCAGAGAATTCATATTGGAAAGAAACCTTATAAATGTAGTGAATGTGGGAAAGCCTTCATTCATTCATCAGCTCTTATTCAACACCAGAGAACTCATACTGGAGAGAAACCCTTTAGGTGTAATAGATGTGGAAAAAGTTTTAAATGCAGTTCATCCCTCATCAGACATCAAAGAATTCATACTGGAGAGGAACCCTGAGAAATTAATGAATGTGAATAAATGTAAGTTGGCTTTATCACTGTGGTAAATGGTGGAATATCCATAATATGCCTTTAAGAACCAATTTATTTCATCTGCCTAAATTCTATAGGCATCTAATTTCACTTGCCCAGTACATCATTTTGAGCTATAGAAAGAATATTCCTTATGCCCACTGATTTGATAATTATGAAACTTGCAGCCAGAGATCTCAAAGATTTTCATCTCCTACCTTCCAAATATCCATTTATAGAAGTTTAGAAAATTATATGAGAGGATAGCAGTACACATTGTGAAATATCCTTTTTTGGTCCCGCAAACTGTTGTAGCCTCTCACTTTGTAAGAAAATCCTTATTTTGTAATTTAAACTAAGGACTCATCTTTATCATGAGAAAAATACAAGCTATTACTCCAAACCCAAAGTAGAGACCTAAGTATATAGATAGTATCATTTCCTTAGTGTGTTCTTTCTTTTCTAGTCATAGAAATTTTAAGGCTTAAAAACAGCAGAAAGTGGATCTGAATTCTCCATCACTCCTAAAGGCATGAACATAACTAAAGTGTTTCAGAAGGCTCTAAATTGTGTTTACAGGAACTTTGTGGATCATAGATTGTTATTCTTTCGCTGAGATTCATTTTTCTAATTCCCTGGGATTTACCCTGACGTACAAATTAGCTCAAAGCCTTAACTGTAGTTATTGATCAAGACCCTTTTTTTCTTCTCCTTGGAATTTCCTAACTCCTTGGTTTCATACATTTCAATTATTAAGAAAACCTTGTTTTGCTATATTTGTCACTTAGAAAAAGACCCCTAGGGATATAGAGCACCTAAAAGGGGTAAGGCAGTAGCCTTGAGCTGAAGAGCTCAGGAACAGCACCTAGGCCCAGAGTTCAAGCCCCATGACTGACCAAAAAAATAAATCAATAAAAATAATTGAAAAATAAAAATAATTGAAAAAATCAAAATATAAAAGTAATGAAGGGTGGGATGAAGGGGGAGGGCAATGGGGACCATATCATGAGAAAGGATATCAATGTTTGTGAAGTAATGCATCTTCTATCTGGTGAATATAATGTAACCCTTTTATTAATTACAATTTTAAAAAAAGATAAATTAAAAGTAATGAAGGGCTTGGAGTTTGGCCTAGTGGTAGAATGCTTGCCTAGCATGCACAAAGCCTTAGGTTCGATTCCTTGGTACCACATACATAGAAAAAGCTGTAAGCCCCTACCTCTCATGATTGGAAATGCTCACAGGACAGAACTCAAGTGACACACTTGAGGATAAGCATTTCTCTTGCCTTCCTGTTTGCCTGCATTTTGTTGTTCTTTCTCACTGTATGTTAGTTGGTCATTATTCCAGACATGTTAAAAAAAAACAAAACATGAAATTATAATGGCCTATTAGTGTAAATTGTATGAGTGGCCAATGACTATGGGTAGGAATCAAAACATAGAATCAGGAATTCAAATGTTAATTTTTAAATTATATCATACTGTTACATATCATATGGAGAGTAAACTACAGAAAATTATAGTGAAGAATCACAAATTTCTTCTTTCCTGTCCCTTGAATCCTACCTTCCGTTTTATACTCTTACCCCTCTATCTTATCCCGGTATCTTACAATTCTCACCTAGTAAATCTAGGTTAGGAGCTCACTTGTGCTCACAAGCATTTGTGCTCTCTATGTATACATAAATCTGTAATACCTATTTCAAAAACATTATTTAACAAGATGGTTAAATATCAATCAGTAGGAGTCACTTAAAAATAAGTGTATCAAGCTGGTCCCTGATGGCTCACAACCATAATCCTAGCTACTCAAGAGGCTAAGATTTAAGGATTGTAGATTGAAATCAGCCGAGTCAAGAAAGTCCATTAGATTCATCTCTTTAAATTAAAAAAAAAAAAAAAAGAAGCTGAAAATGGAACTGTAGTTCGAGTGGTAAAGTGCTAGCCTTGAACAAAACAAGCTCAGAGACAGTACCCAGGCAGAGTTCAAGCCCTAGGACCAGCACCAAAATGTATCTCTCCCACCTTATCTGATTTGGAGCTGTGACCATTCTACTCCCTGGCCACCCATGCTTCTGTTTATACCAGGTCCTGTTCTTCGGAGTTTCCATGGAACCCATGGGATTTTTTGTTTGTTTTCTGTCCAAATATCACTGAAGTGGGAGCTAGCATCTGAAGTTTTCAAACTAATTGCAGTTTAGTGGTAGATGGACTTATTCTCTAAAGTCTGGAAATAGAACTGGGACCTCTGGTCCTTTGCACTTCAGTATTTGTCCTTTTTACACCTGGTGTTTAACCTGATTACTTGTTTGTATCTCAATGTGACTACTGCAAGTGTTAATGCTCTGCCTTTTAACTGTTTTGGGTATCTATAAAACTAAGACTGCTCTTATAGTCATTTATCAATAAAGATGTTCTTTGTATATGTATTATCAGCAACTTTTGTTACCTGTATGCAAATTCTAATTTGAACTTATTTTAAGATGTGAAGATCAGACATAAATTATATGTCACTCAGGAAACAAATAACATTTTTTTCCTTTTTTTCTTTTGTCGGTCATAAGGCTTGAATTCTGGGCCTGGGCACTGTCCCTGAGCTCTTCAGCTGAAGGCTAGCACTCTTATCACTTGAGCCACAGCATCACTTCTCAGTTTTTGTTGTTGGGTTTGTTTTGTTTTGTTTTGTTTTTGCCAGTCCTGGGCCTTGATCTTAGGACCTGAGCACTGTCTTGGGTTTTTCCTCAAGGCTAGTGTTCTACCACTTGAGCCACAGCACCACTTCTGGCTTTTCTATGTATGTGGTACCAAGGAATCAAACCCGGGTCTTCATGCATGCTACTAGGCCAGCACTCTACCAGTAGGCCAAACTCCCAGCCCCGCTTCTCAGTTTTCTGGTGGTTAATTGGAGATAAAAGTCTCACAGACTTTCATGCCTGGGGCTAGATTTGAACTGTGATCCTCAGATCTGAGCCTCCTGAGTAGCCAGGATTATAAGCGTGAGCCACTAGCACCGGGCCAACCAATAACATTTCTAATTGTTCATCTTGCTTCACAGCTTCTGGAAAGATGGTATGGAGAATACCCTCAGCAGCCCATATAGCTGTGAGAAAATTAAGGAGAAGAGAAATGTAGGTGTAGCATGTAGTGCTGAATCCTCAGGCTATCTTACAGCACTATTGACTTAACAAGAGTAAGGAGAGAGGTAGAAGTTCATATAAAAAGCACACTTAAAATGGTTAAAAATGATTTCGTGGCTGGGAGTTTAGCCTAATGGTAGACTGCTTGCTTAGCATGCACAAATACCCGGGTTTGATTCTTCAATGCCACAAACATAGAAAAAAGCCAGAAAGGGTACTGTGGCTCAAGTGGTAGAGCTTTAACCTTGAGAAAGCCCAAGGACAGTGCTCAGACCCTGAGCTCAAGCCCAGGACTGGCAAAAAAAATTATTTCATGTAATTCTTGAATTATATGGGGTTTGGGAGAAATTAATATAACATCACCCAAAAGTATAAAAATGACTGGAGCTGGGTATTGCTGGCTCACGCCTATAATCCTAGTTACTCAAGAGGCTGAGAAATTACTCTGGAGGCTGAGATCTGAGGAGCAAGGTTCAAAGCCAGCCTTGGCAGGTAAAGTCCATGTGACTGTTAAATCATCAAATGGTTCAAATATCCATTCAATGCCGTTTATGGTTTTTATTTTCACAGCTGGGAATTTTGCCTAGTGGGAGAATGTTTGCCTGGCATGCACGAAGAGCCAGGTTTGATTCATCAGTACCACATATGTAGAAAAAACCGGAAGTGGTGCTGTGGCTCAAGTGGTAGAGCTCTAGCCTTGAGAATGCCCAAGGACAGTGCACAGGCCTTGAGTTCACACACCAGGACTGAATATATTCACTTTGTTTCTATGTTACTTTTTTTTTTCTTGAGATGAGGTTTCACTAGGTAGCCTGGGCTGGCCTCAAAGTGACTCTCTTCCTAATCAGCCTACCAGAAAAGGACGCAAGTTTGAAGCTCTACATCCCTACTTTCTCCCTTTCTCTTCATTATTTTTTTTGCCAATCCTGGGGCTTGCACTCAGGGCCTAAGCACTGTCCTTGGGCTTTCTCAAGGCTAGCACTCTACCAGTTGAACCACAGCACCACTTCCAGGTTTTTCCACATATGTGATACCAAGGAATCAAATACCAAGGAATGTGATATCAAGGAATCATGCGTGTTAGGCAAGCACTCTACCACTAGGTAACATTCCCAAACCCTTCCTAGGTCTTCTTTGATTCCCACAATTAGACTCAGCATCACATGCATTGTCCTTCACCATAAGTTTTATTGGAAGAGGGAAAAGCTAAACCCTGTGGCAGCATTCATAATGCAATTAAAGTGCCCAACAAAAAGGTATTTTCACTGAATTGTGTTTCTTACATTTATTTTACAATGTAACTTTGTTTTTTTTCCTGGTCCTGGGGCTTGACCTCAGGGCCTGGGCACTGTCTCTGAGCTTTTGTTGTTAAAGGCTAGTATGCTACCACGTGAGCCACAGAACCACTTCCAGCTTTCTCTGTTTATGTTGTACTGAGGAATCAAACCCAGGGCTTCATGCATACTAGGCAAGCACTCCATTGCTAGACCACATTCTCAGTCCTGTAACTTATTTTTTTTACCTATTTTTCTCTATAAACTACATAATCTACCCCATCTAATCTACCTGGAAGTGGTGCTGTGGTTCAATTTGGTAGAGTGCTAGCCTTGAGAAAGCCCAAGGGCAGTGCCTAGGCCCTGAGTTCAAGCCCCAGGATTGGTAATACATAATAATAATCATAATAATAATAATAATAATAATAATAATAATAATAATAATGAAGGGAAAGGGATAAAGCAGGAATGTAGAGCTTCAAACTTGAGTCCTTTTCTGGTAGGATAAAGGTTCTGCATTTCCTTCTCATCTCTCCCAATTGCTCATAAGCTTGTTATTGGCAGAATGGTTGTCCTGTTAGAATAGTTCACATACCTGGGGAATCTAAAGGGTGTACCTAGAAATCTAACCGTTACTAAATCAAAGACTGTTACCTCCATCTCTACTCTCTTTTCTTCTGTTTTCCTCAGTTTCCTTTGGTGACACATGTATTCATAGTGTCCGACAGAAAAATCCTTTTTTCCAAATATCTCCCACAAAATCCCAAAGCTATTTCTCAGCATTGTTTAGCCTTCCCAATAACCACACTTACTTCCTCCAAAATGGAGTTCTCACATTGTCCAGGCCGCAGGAAGAGTGGAGTCCATCCCACTCACTCGACTTATACTACCAGTCAGTAATGTGAACATCCTTAAATCCAATTTGACAGACATGAGAAACACTGTAACTTGAAAATAGACCTTATCTGGTTCCTCAGAGGAAAGCTATTTGCCAAAGATCAAACACGGACACATGGACAGAGGGCCAGAACCTAGGAAATGTTCACTACATCAACTTCATAATGTTTCTGTAGAAACATGAAATGTTTTGCAAATGTATTATAATTTGATTTTGATAATTTTCTATTGTTCAAAGCCAGGCTGTGGTTTGTAGGTTTGTGTGAATGTGTACATAGGGTTAGCATATACTTCTTGCCTCTAATATGTATTCACACACACACACACACATCTCTCACCAGAATGTGAATCCTTAAGGCTAATTTGTGTTAACAGTATACTTCAGATTGGCAAGGAGTTTAAGAGATAAAAATATAAGAGAGAGGAGATGAGAGTGAAACTCTCCCTCTCTACCCCTAAAGTAAGATCAGAATAAGATCTCCCAAATTTACCACCATGACTTGGCTAGTTCATGAAGTACATAAACTACTACAGGGTCATTGTCTATCTGGACCTTCTTCCAAGAACCCTCACTTGATGTTCACCTGTGTGACCTATCCACTGTGGATGACTTGGAAGTCCTTATCATAGAAACTCAGGGGCCATCTGAAAAAGCAGCCTCAAATACAAATCTTTTTATGCAGGAAGAAAAGCTGGGAGCCAGAGGGTCTTGTGCTGACATACTTCCACACAATTTTATTTTGGAAAACAGGATGCATCCCCTGAGGAGGGCCAAGGAATACCATGCCCTCTGTATTTCTCTAGAGAAGAGAGGACTCACTCTCCCACTCTCCACACATCATAGGCTTCATAGATCAGTAAACAAAAGTGTTTCTTGCTTCTAAAGATATCAGGGTGTGTGGGACCAGGTTTAGTGGTAGAGTGCTTGACTAGCATGCACAAATCCCTGGGTTCGATTCCTTAATAGCACATACACAGAAAAAGCTGCAGAGAAAGCTCATGGTAGTGCTCAGATTTTGAGTTTAAACCCCGGGATTGCCAATTTTTTTTTAATATTGGGATGTGACAGAACTGAGGATTGAACCCAGGATCTGGCTCATGAAAGGCAACCACTCTGCCACTTGTCACACTTCCAGCCTAAATATTCTTTTTCACTGATGCATGATCATTGTATATACACAGTAGGGTACCATGTAAAAGTTCAATGCAAGTATAAAATGTTTAATGATCAAGTCAAGGTCATTAATGTTTCTGTCTCCTTAAACATTTATCATTTATTTTGGAAACTTTTAAACTCTTTTCTAATAGTAAATCTTTACCTCTTTAAAATCATTTTTGCTGGACACCAGTGGCTAATGTCTGTAATCCTAGCTACAGAGATCTGAGGATCATGGCTCAAAGCCAGCCCAGGCACAAAAGTCCATGAGACTCTTATCTCTAATTAACCACCAGAAAACCAGAAGTGGCTCTGTGGCACAAGTGGTAGAGAGCTACACTTGAGCTGAAGGAATTAAGGTCAGTGTACAGGCCCAGAGTTCAAGACCTATGACCGACAAAATAAAATTAAATAAAAATTAAATAAAATAGATTAAATAATAAAATTTTATTATTAAAAAATGATAAAAATAATAACAGCAGTTGCAATAGGCCAAGAACTGACTCCATCTCTCAGTTTCCTATAGCTGATCAATAAAGAACTTTTCAAAATGAACCCACAAAAATTAGTAGCCTTTCTGTCTGCAAACAATGTACAAGCAGAGAGGGAAATCAAGAAAGAAACTTCATTTAGAATAACCCCCAAAAAATATGGTAATAGGGGCCGAGAGTTTGGCCTAGTGGTAGAGTGCTTGCCTAGCATGCACAAAGACCCAGGTTCCATTCCTCAGTTATCACATTCCTAGAGAAAGCCAGAAATGGTGCTGTGGCTCAAGCGGTGGTGCTCTAGCCTTGAGAAAGTTCAAGGACAATGCTCAGGCACTGAGTTGGGCACTGGGATGGGCAAAAAAAATGTAATAAACCTAACCAAAGAAGCAAAATACCTTCATAGCAAAAATTATAAAAACTTGATGAAATCAAGGATGACATCAGGAAATGGAAAGACTGTCCATGTTCATGAATAGGTACAATTAATATTGCGCAAATGGCCATACTGCCAAAAATGATCTACCAATTTAACACAGTCCCCTTCAAAATCCCAGTGACATTCTTTACTGAGATAGAAAAAACAGTGCAAAAATCCATATGGAACAACAAAGACCATAAATAGCCAGGGAAATTCTAGGCCCCCAAAAAAGCAATCCCAGACCTCAAGCTCTACTATAAACCTATGACAACAAAAACAGCATGGTACTGGCACAAAAATAGACCCAAAGACCGACCAATGGAACAGACTAGAAGATCCAGAAATAAAATCATATATCAAATATATAAGGTAGCCATGGAAAAAAGATAACCTCTTCAAAAATTGATGTTGGTAAAACTGGGCATCCATACTGAGAAAACTAAAGGTAGATCCCTATTTGTTAACATGCACTAATACCGACTCAAAGTGGATAAAAGACTTCAACATCAGGGGCCGGGAGTTTGGCCTAGTGGTTAAAGTGCTTGCCTAGCATGCATGAAGACCCGGGTTTGATTCCTCGGTACCACATACATAGAAAAAAGCCGGAAGTGGTGCTGAGGCTCAAGTGGTAGAGCTCTAGCCTTGAGAAAGTCCAAGGACGATGCTCAGGCCCTGAGCTCAAGCCCAGGACTGGCAAAAAATAAAAAAATAATAAAATAATAAATAAAATAAAAAAAAGACTTCAACATCAGACCTGAAACTTTGAAATTACAGCAATATGGAGGAGAAACACTAGAATCTATAGCCTTAGGCAAAAACTTTTTTTTTTGGCCAGTCCTGAGGCTCGAACTCAGAATCCAGAAACAAATTTAAAAAATTATACACTACAATCAAGTAGGCTTCATCCCACAGATCCAAGGCTGGTTTAACATTCGCAAATCAATGTAATACATCACATCAATAGAGCGAAGGATAAGAATCATATGATAATTTCTCTGGACACGGAGAAAGCATTTGACAAAAAACAACATCTATTCATGTTTAAACCACTAGAAAAAATAGGAATAAGAGGTACATTCCTTAAAATAATTAAAGCCATATATGAAAAATCTACAGCCAGTATTATACTAAATGGTAAAAGACTGGAACCATTTACCTTAAAATCAGGAACTAGACAGGGATGCCCACTCTCTCCACTTCTCTTCAATATAGTGCTGGAACCCTTAGCCAGAGCAATAAGGCAAGAAAAGGACACAAAGGGATCCACATAGGGAAAGAAGAAATTAAATTATCCCTATTCGCTGATGACGTGATCCTCTACTTGAGTGACCCAAAAAGCTCCACTCCCAAACTCCTAGAATTAATAAACTACTTTAGCAAAGTGGCAGGATACAAAATTAACCTTCAGAAGTCAGTAGCCTCTTGTACACCAACAATACACAAACAGAAGGCCAAAACAAGAAAATGATCCCTTTCACAATAACCCCCAGAAGAATAAAGTACATAGGAATTAACTTAACCAAAGATGTAAAGGAATTATTTAATGAAAACTATAAAAGCCTAACAAAAGAAATTAAAGAGGACACCAGGAAATGGAAAGACATCCTGTGCTCATGGCTAGGGACAACCAACATAGTGAAAATGGCTATACTGCCACAATTGATATACAAATTCAATGCAATCCCCATCAAAATCCCAAAGACATTCTTTATGGAAATAGAAGATACAATCCAAAGTTTCATATGGAACAAGAAAAGACCTAGAATAGCCAAAAACAATTCTAGACAAAAAGAGCAATGCTGGAGGTATTACGATACCAGACTTCAAACTCTACTATAGAGCCATAATAACAAAAACCGCATGGTATTGGCACAAAAACAAACCAGAAAATCAGTGGAACAGAATAGAAGACCCAGAAATAGAACCACATATCTGTAGTCAACTTGTATTTGACAAAGGAGCCAAAGATATACAGTGGAACAAACATAGTCTATTCAATTATTGGCGCTGGCAAAACTGGGCAGCCACATGCAGAAAACTAAAAATTGACCCTAACCTTTCGCCATGCACAAGCATTAACTCAAAGTGGATCAAAGACCTCAACGTCAGACTAGGAGAGATTCTGGAACTCATAGGCACAGGTAAAAGATTCCTGAACAGAATCCCAGGGTCACAACAGATTGGAAAGAGACTCCATAAATGGGACTACCTAAAAATAGCTTCGAGACAGCTACCAGTTCAAGTTCAACGACCGACAAAAAAATCCACTCCTTACCTGATTTACACAACTGTAACTCCTATGTACATCCTTATAATAACAATAATTTAAAAAAAAAACTGATTGCACTTAAAACTTACAATCTTGGGGCCATGAGTTTGGCCTAGTGGTTGAGTGCTTGCCTAGCATGCACAAAGACCCGGGTTTAATTTCTTGGTACCACATACATACAGAAAGCCAGAAATGGTGCTGTCACTCAGGTGGTAGAGCTCTAAGCCTTGAGAAAGCCCAAGGACAGTGCTCAGATCCTGAATTCAAGCCCCAGAACGAGAGGGAAAAAAAAAAATTACAATTTTATGCTACTTCATCCAAAGGCAAAATGATTGTGTCAGATAGTGCTTGATCCACATCAAGGCCTCAACACAAATGTTTTCAATATGATTTTTGTTTTCTTTTAAGGTCACACAAAGTGTCCCAAACAACCAGTCTTCATAAATGCCACAGAGAGAGCCCAAGGTGAGGCACTCGCGCACTGAGGACTCTGGGAGTTGTAGTCCCAACGATCACACGCGCATGCGCACTTCCCTGTCCCCGTGCCAGAGCGCGCCAAGGCCGAGCCCTAGGTAGAAGCGTTCCGCTTAGCTCCGCGAGCGCCCTCCGTTGTCCTCAGTGAGGTGGTGAGGTACTCGATTCAGGGCACTGGGCCCTCGTTCCTGTTCTCGCCGCTCCACCCTCAGCGCCTAGCCCGTAGTAGCGTCTGGGGCGTGGCCTTTCCCGCCCCGCCCCTGAGAGGAGGCTGGGGCTGGGCCTAGTCCTGGGTGTGGGCTCCGCCTCCCCGGCCTTCCTCGCTGGGCAAAATCCCCTGGTGGCAAGTTGGCACCTCCTCGAGGTCCTGGCAGGGCTGGTGCTCAGTGTTCGGAATCACGGAGCGTGGCCAGCCCTGGATCAGACCTTGTGGGTCCGCCCAGGCCCTCACCGTCGCTGCGGGTGCTGCTGGAGAACCGGGCAAGTCGGGGAAGAGGGCTCCCCAACCCCGCGTCAGGCTGTTCACCTTGGCTGTGCGGCCCCAGGGCGTCGCGTCTGCTCCCTCCTTCTGCCTCTTTATGCCAGGCACCGTTCCTTTGTCAGTTCACTTTCAGATACTTCACTTAATCATCTTTAAATCACTTGTCACTCCCTGACATGACAGTGACATTGATTGGGAGATGATGGACTGGACCAAGACGCTGAAATTCCCGGCAAAAGCAAGGACTCCTCACTATTTTTAAATAACTACGTTGGCTTGAGAACCAGAAGTGAAGTTTCTCCTTCAACTATCTTGCTTCTGTTATGCTTGGATGAAGTCTGAATATCTAAGAAGTATCGAGGGAAATGGCTAAGGAAATACAGGCTTAGAGGCGTTCAAGCCTGATGTCAAAGGATAGAGTAGAAACTACCCTCATTGGCTAATGATTGATGGTGCTCCCCAGACACACCTATAGTCATTTCTACAGTAGCCGAATCCTGTGAATACCATTTTGGGATCTTATTCCTGTACCGAACTCCCATTTAAATTTAATTAAAACCGAGTTACGTTTGAATTGTCTACTTTGAATGTGTAGAAATGTCATTGTTCACATCAAGCTCCTAGGTGTCAAAGGTCTTAGTAATTACGTTTTGACCTACTCTTAGTTTTTTTTTTTCTGTGCATCTATTATACAATTACATTTAAGACTATTATATTCAATTTTAAACTATTGTTTGTTTTGGGCAGTCGTGGGGCTTGAATTCTGGGCCTGGGTGCTGTCCCTGAGCTCTGCAGTTCAAGGCTAAGGCCCTACCCCTTGAGCCACAGTGCTACTTCTTTTTTTCTAGTGGTTAATTGGAGATAAGAGAGTCTCACGGACTTTAGTACCCGGGCTGGCTTTAAACCGGAATCCCCAGATCTCAGCCTCCTGAGTAGCTAGGATTACAGGAGTAAGCCACCGCACCCGGCTTGTTTATCCTTATTACACAACAAAAAGATATTTATTGAACAATTTGGTTGCTACACATATTCTAGCTTAATCTAGATGTTGTAACACAAGAAGCATATCAGTCGTTACCAATTTCAAGAGAAATTATGGCTCAGGTCATTCTTAATAAATTTTAAAGATAGAGCAACCACTAATAATTAGTTGGGATTAGAAATACGTTGGTCCTTTATAGGGTCTGCTTTTGTGTTTATGAAAAAATTATTTTCCTTAGACATTTTTGGTCAATCCTTTTTTGTCAACCTGCTTAACTTGGAAGTCGGTATAAGGGCTTAATGGGGACTCTTCAAATTCAGAAATGTTTATCATTTGTACATATTCTATTCAAATGTGAGATTGGAGGCCATATCAATGGTTTTAGTTGTTGAATTCTATTTCTTTTGTTGGGTTTTTTTTCCCCCTACATTTGTGATTTTTTTTTCTTTTTTCTTTTTTTTTGCCAGTCCTGGGCTTGAGCTCAGGGCCTGAGCACTGTCCTTGGACTTTCTCAAGGCTAGAGCTCTACCACTTGAGCCTCAGCACCACTTTCGGCTTTTTTCTATGTATGTGGTACCCAGGAATTGAACCCGGGTCTTCGTGCATGCAAGGCAAGCACTCTACCACTAAGCCAAACTCCTGGCCCCTGAATTCTATTTATTTACCTATGTGCTTATTTTTGTGTTGATACTGAAGTTTGAACTCAGGGCCTTGGTTTTTTCTTGAAGCTAGCACTCTACCACTTGAGCCATACCTCCACTTCCTATCATTTAAATTTTAAAATCATATTCTTTTACTTGAAGCTGAGATTCAAAATTTTAGAAAATTCACTCTTCACAGGGAAGTCAGAAAAAAGATTCTTAAAATATTATATTGTTAGGTGAGTACGTTATTGTGAGAAAAGGTTTTCTGTTCTTTTGAATCTGGTTTAGAAAACTGAAAATGAAAATGTTCTTTGGGAATAGTTCATGTCATACTGCAAATTTATTTAGTTGAAAATGTATAGGTTTTCTTTCCTTCCTTCCTTCCTTCCCTCCTTTCTTTCTTTCTTTCTTTCTTTCTTTCTTTCTTTCTTTCTTTCTTTCTTTCTGTCTGTCTGCCTGTCTGTCTTAAACTCAGGGCCTGAGCTTTGTCCTCGGGCTTTCTCAAAGATAGGGCTCTACCATTTCAGCCACAGCACCACTTCCGGATTTTTTTTCTATGTATGTTGTACCCAGGAATTAAACATGGATCTTTGTGCATGCTAGGCAAGCACTCTACCACTAGGCCAAACTCATGGCCCCAGTGTATTGGTTTTCAAGTCAACTTGTTGACTTGAAGTCAAGTATCTGCAAGGCCTTAGGTAGGTATCTTGACTTTTTTTTTTATTAAAAGATTTTATTAACACTGATTTTTTTAAATTTCAAATGTCAAGTTCAATAAACAAGTATTCAAGGGCCAGGAGTTTGGCCTAGTGATAGAGTGCTTGCCTAGCATGCACGAAGACCAGGGTTAGATTCCTTGGTACCACATACATAGAAAAAAAAGCCGGAAGTGGTGTTGAGGCTCAAGTGGTAGAGCTCTAGCTTTCAGAAAGCCCAAGGACAGTGCTCAAGCCCTGAGCTCAAGCCCAGGAGTGGCACAAAAAAAAAAAAATTCAAGAATGTAATCTCTCTTTTTTTTTTTTTTTTTGCCACTCCTGGGCTTGAGCTCAGGGCCTGAGCACTATCCTTGGACTTTCTCAAGGCTAGCACTCTACCACTTGAGCCTCAGCATCACTTCCAGCTTTTCTCTATGTATGTGGTACCGAGGAATCAAACCCGGGTCTTAGTGCATGCTAGGCAAGCACTCTACCACTAGGCCAAACTCCTGGCCAAGAATATAATCTCTTATGTGCAATCACTGGCACATAAATTTAAGAACAAAGTTAAGCTGAGAGTTTGTATGTCATAGATATGTATCAATATATATATATATATATCAATATGTCTAAAGAAAATATATCCCATCATAGAATTTATATCTCCAACTTCATGTCAATGACCTTGGGTACCCAAGTATTGAGTCATTGCTCTTGTACTGTTTGGATCTAATATCCACATATCAAGGAGACCACACGCCTTTTGTTCTTTTGGTCTTGGCTTATCTCACTCAACATGATTTGCTCTAGCTTCATCCACTTCCCAGAAAATGCCATTATTTTACCTTGACTGGTGGTTATGTAGAATCCCATTGTATATGTATACCACATTTTTTGTATCCATTCATCTGTAGTATGGCATCTGGGTTGTTCCCTTCATTTGGCTATTGTGAATAGTGCAGTGATAAACATGGCTGTGCAGGTGCTCTTATCATATCCTGGGTTGTGATGCTCAGGGTAGATGCCCAGGAGTGCATGGGACCTAGGACCCAGGGCTGGGTCATAAGGTCGTAAGGAAGGTCTATTTTTAGGTTTTTTGAGGAACCTCCAAACTGCCTTCCAGAGTGGTAGTACTAGTTTACATTCCCACCAGCAGTGCAGTAGTTTTCCTCTTTCTCCACATCCCTGCCAGCAGTATCTTGCTTTCTAAGACTCAAATTCTTCAAGTATGGAAAGGGAATATAATCCCCATTTGGTTGATGTGAAGATTAAGGGTTTGTTTTTGTTTTCCTTTGCCAGGCTTGGGGTTTGAACTCAAAGCCTGGGCACTGTCCTTGGACTTCTCAAGGCTAATGTTTTTTTCTACCACTTTAGCAACAGCACCACTTCTAGCTTTTTCTGTGTATGTGGTGCCAAGGAATCAAAGTCAGGGCTTCATGCATACTAGGCAAGCAGTCTACCACAAGGCAATGCTCCTGGGCAAATTAAGTTTGTGGTTTTTTTGTTGTTGATTTTTTTATGTTGGGCATAGGACTTTAACTCTGGGCCTAGGTATTGTCTCTGAGCTCTTTAGCTCAAGGCTACTACCCTACCCCTTGAGCTACAGTGCCACTTCCCAGATTAAGTTTTTAAAAAGTGTTTTTAAAGTCCCTTGTACCAATGTCTGGCCTTCTAGCTATGACTACTTAAATAGTATTAAGATTTTTTCTATCTGGCAAATATCATGTAACCCTTTTATTAATTACAATAAAAAACTAAAAAAAAAATTTATGATCCCCAAAATTAAGGAACTTTGTTACTGATGTTAGGGATTGACCTTGTTTTCCCATAGGAGTCATGTTAATTTGTACATCAGGATTGAGAGCGTACCTACTGTTTCTAAGGTCTTGTGATTTCTCTAGCTCATCCACACTCCAGACACAGAACCAAAATTTTGTCCCATAAATAAATTGAACCACGGGCCAGTGGCTTATATCTGTTATCTTACCTACTCAAGAGGCTGAGATGTGAGGTTTATAATTTGAAGCCAGCCTAGGCAGAAAAGCCCACCAAAAAACCAGAAATGGCTCTGTGGCTCAAGTGATAGAGCACTAGCTTTAAGCAAAAAAGTTCAGGGACAGGGCTGGGAGTGTGGCCTCATGGTAGAGTGCTTGCCTAGCATGCATGAAGCCTTAGGTTCAATTCCTTGGTACTACATACACAGAAAAGGCCGGAAGTGGTGCTGTGGCTCAATTTGTAGAGTGCTAGCCTTGAAAAAGCTCAAGGACAGTGTCAGATTCTGAGTTTAAGCCCCAGGACTGGCAAAAAAAAAAAAATGTGACCAAACACAGTAGTAGATGATATGGAAAGACTTGATGCTTGACTTACAGGGACTTTAGAGTCCCATTAAGAGTAAAAGATACACTGGGCATTGGTGGCTCATGCCTGTAATTCTAGCTACTCAGGAGGCTGTGATCTGAGGATCACAGTTCAAAGCCATCACAGACAGAAAAGTGCCGATGAGACTCTTTTATCTCCAATTAACCACTCAAAAAACCAGAAGTAGGCGGGGAGTTTGGCCTACTGGTAAGAGTGCTCGCCTACCATGCACGAAGACTGGTGTTTGATTCCAGGTTCTGTACCACATACACAGAAAAAAAGCAAGAAATGGTGCTGAAGCTCAAGTGGTAGAGCTCTAACCTTGAGAAAAAGAACCCAAGGACAGTGCTCAGGCCCTGAGTCCAAGCCCAGGCCTGCCAAAAAAAAAAAGACAAAAAAAAAAAAAAAAACCACCAGAAGTGCTACTGTGGTTCAAGTAGTAGAGCCCTAGCTTTGGACATAAAGAGGCTTAGGGATAGCACCCAGACCCTGAGTTCAAGCTCCACAACTTACAAAAAAAAAGTAAAACATACATTGGCCAGGAGCATGTCTCAAGTAGTAGAGAGCCTACTTAGCAAGCTGAAGGCCCTAAGTTCAAACTCAAGTACCAAAAAAAAATTCTTTTTTAATAGATCATACAAAAGAAACTAGTTAAGCCCCATGACCAACAACAACAACAACAACAAAAAGAAAAAAGCTACATAGTTTGTTTTGATGAATAACAGTTATTTAGCAGTATGATTTATTTTAAAAAATGAGTAGTTTGTAAGAGAAGAATATGATACTAGTCTGGGTACAGTGGCTCACATTTGTTATCTTAATTATTTAAGAGATAGAAATCATGAGGATCATAGGTCAAAGCCAGCTTGGACAATAAAGTGAGAAAATTCCTGTATCAAGCAATAAGCCAAGCAAGTGTGTGTATGTGTGTGTGTGTGTGTGTGTGTGTGTGTGTGTGTAGATGGCAATTCTGGGCTTTAAACTCGGGTGATCTTCCATTTCATCAATGCCCTGAACTCTTTTTGCCTTTCTTAATTTTTCAGGTAAATTCTCATATCTTTGCCTATAGTGTCCCTCAGATTATGATTCTCCTACCTATAGTCTTCCTAATAGCTGGGATTACAGTCCTATATTACCATGACCAACTTATTCATTGAAAGGGAGATTTCACTAACTTTTCTTCATTGGTTTTCTTGTAAACTTTTCTGCCTAGCTAGCCTCAAACAGTAATCTCCTCTCTTAACTAGCTAGAGTACAGGTAGTACACTGTGCCCAGCTAGTTTTAGGATTTTTTTAAATTTATGTCTGTGGTCAATGTTGTGTTAGTTTTTGTATATGATCTAAGATAGGGGTTAAATTTTTATTATTTTGCAAGAGTATGTTCAGTTGACTCAATACTGTTTGTTGAAAAGACTTCTCTATCCTTCATTGAGTTGTCTTTGTAGTAACCTTGGTGAAAATCAACTGACACAAATGCAGGATTTACTTATAGTCATTAAATCCATGTAATGCCTATACTTCTAAATATATAATCATTATTATATCAAACATATTAGCATCATACCATGTCTTCACATTATCAACTATCCAGTTGGTATTTACTTCCCCAAACTGATTCATGTACTATCATTTACTAACATGTCTCTTGGGTCACTATACATTTGTGTCACTATACATATACACATACAAGTTCATATACATAAACAAATATAAATACACAAACATACATATCTGCACTATGTAGCCCAGGCTACCCTAAAGCTCACAATCCTCCTGCCTTAGCTCCAAAGTACTGAGATTCGAAGTGTATACCATTACACCCTGCACTTTGGACACTTTTAATATAGAGATTTTGCCTTCCCTCTGTCTTTACTGAAAAAAAAAAAGATCAAAACTATATTGTCCAATACAGAAGCCACTGACAACCTATGACTATTGACCACTGGAAATATGATTATTTTGAAGTGAGATGCACTGTCAATTTTAAGTGCATACCAAATTCTAAGACTTAGTTTTATAAAGTAATATAAAATGATTCCCGGGAGTTTGGCCTAGTGGTAGAGTACTTGCCTAGCATGTTCGATTCCTTGGTACCACATAAATAGAAAAAAGCTGGAAGTAGTGCTGAGACTCAAGTGGAGAGCTCTAGCCTTGAAAAAGTCCAAGGACAGTACTCAATCCCTCAGCTCAAGCCCAGAACTGGCAAAAATAAAATAAAATAATAAAGTGTCTCTAATGATTTTTAATAGATCATATGTAAAACTTTTAATGTTTTGGGTATATAAGTTAAAATTAAATATATTATCAAAACTATACAACAATTTTTCTTTTTAATGTGACTTAGAAAAAAATTAAATCACAAAAATTGCTTCTTTTGGGTAGCATTGGTTTAGAATTTAGAATTTCACATATGTTTTACTGATTATATCCCTATGAAATTAATTAATATGCCCTAATGCCGTTCTGTTTCCTTAAACTACTAGGTAGATCCTTGATCAGATTCAAATTTTGATTTTTTTTTTATTTTGGCAATTTCTGGGATTTGAACTCTGGGACTGGGCATTGTCTCCGAGCTTCTTTTTTTGCTCAAGGCTAGCACTCTACCACTTAAGCCACAGCACCACTTCTGGCTTTTTCTGTTTATGTGGCACTGAGGAATTGATCCCAGGACTTCATGCATGCAAGGCAAGTACTCTACCACTAAGCCACATTCCCAGCCCCAGCAACTCACTTTTTGACACACATCAATATACTTTATCTCATGTCCTGAGTAAAGAATTTCTTTCAAGTCCTGTGCTTTCTTTCTCAGAGCTTAAACTATGTTATAACAAAATTTTAGTTAAAAAATGCATTGTTTGGGCTGGGAGTTTGGCCTAGTGGTAGAGTGCTTGCCTAGCATGCATGAAGACCCAGGTTTGATTCCTCAGCACCACATACATAGGAAAAAAAAAAAAAAGACGGAAGTGGTGCTGTGGCTCAAGGGTAGATCTCTAGCCTTGGGAAAAGTCCAAGAACAGTGCTCAGGCCCTGAGTTCAAGCCCCACAAATGGCAAAAAAAAAAAAAACCCGCATTGTTTATTAAGCCATATTCTGTCAATTAGAACTAAAAGAAGGTTGATGAATAAAGCCTGTGTTGAGGGGAGAAAAAAGATGTTTTAGATGGAAACTATTAGCTGTTGAATATTTTGAAGACTTTTGAAGATAGAAGGGTATGTTTGACTCTGGGTAAGACAAATATTTAGAATTTATAGAAAGCCAGCTTGAATTAGTCTAGAATAAATCCTAGAATAGGCTCCCTTTTGTGATTCCATAACTTCTTTTCATGAATTCTATAAGAATCAGATGAATTAGCCTATGTAATCATTTGGTGATTCTGATTTCTGGAGATTTTTCTGTTTTTTATTTATCATTTGACTAACATTATGTAATCTCAGTGTGATTACATGGCATTTGTTTTAGGAATCAATAACATTTAAGGATGTGGCTGTAGACTTCACATTGAAGGAGTGGAAGCTGATGGACCCTATACAGAAGGATCTGCACAAGGATGTGATGTTAGAGAATTACCAGAATCTGGTCTCCCTGGGTAAAAATCTTCTGTCTGTTGGATGATCTGACCATGTTTGCTAAGGTTATAATCTAAAGCGTATCACTGAATTTTGGCTCCAAACTTAATCTTAATTTCATTGGCATATTGCATTGTGCTTTTTCTTGATCTAAACCAAATGCTCTACTCATTATAGAGTGACAAATACATGTTTCTTTGGAATCTTGGAGGTTGTTGACAGTCTGATTTTGGACCAAAGTATTTTTATTGTTATTACCTGTAGAAAGAAACAAATGTGTTTATTTTCTTTCTAAATTCAAATGATTCCTGTTATCTGTTATCCTACCAAACCAGAACTATAATATTGAGTTCCCTTGCAATCCTTTGTAATTCTGTATAATACTGCTGTACAATAGCACATTCTACTGTGCTAGGGATGCTCTGTATCTGTACTCAAGTGTACCAGGTACTCATAGCTTCTGAGTGCTTGAAATGTAGCTAGTCCATATGAAGAGTTGACTTTAAATTTTACTGAACTTTAATTTCAGTTCAGATTTAAACAACCACATTTGGTTTTTGACAACTAGATTAGCCAGGCAACTCTTACATTTCCTTCTACTTTAGGCAGAAGATTAAGGACTGAAACTGAATTTGACAGTAGTTCTTACTTGTAGCTCCTTCAAAGAGTCCTATTTCTTTTTTCCCTGAACAGGGCTTGCAGTTTCCAAACCAGACATGGTATCTCATCTAGAGAATGGAAAAAGACCAAAGACATTGATGAGGGAAATTTCAGAAACACCTTTTGCAAGTGAGTTAATCTGATTGGGGAAATGGACTTAATGACAGGCAAAAGATTATGAAGAGATATTCAGCAAAATATACCAAGTATTTTACTGTCATTTTTTCCAAAGTTGCCTCCAAGGAAAAGATCCCTTGCTGTATTCCCCTGTCTTTTCCCATCCCTGCCACCTACTGTCCATGCCACTTCTGTCTTTCTCTTTTGGTTCCATCTTGCTCTACTTTCTTTTTTAAAACATGATTTTATTACTACTTATGAAACAAGTTATGAAAATATTTTCCTCTCAAGACAAAGAAACTACAGTCTTTGCAAAATGTACACACCGTAATGGTTATAAGTGTATACCCTTGAATATATCTTGGCTATTATAGATATTTAAGAATAATACTGTGTAGAGGTTGGAAAAAGAAACATTTTCTCCAACTTTAGTCATATATTGTGACATTCAAGTACTTAAGCCACACTACTGATACAAAACAAATTATTCTTACACAAATCCAAAGGGATTTAACTTCTAGTGTTACAAAGATTCTTTGATTGGGAAGAGAAGATAATTAGAGTTAAGCCACCTTATGTGGTTCTATGACTGGTTCCCTTTCCATATTTTTCCATGGAACCAAGACTGCCATATTAACCCAGACTGGGCAGTGCAGGTCTCCTCCTTGTCATCCCTACCTATGGAGCAGAGTTCCACAGGAGATGATTTCTAAGGTACATATAAGCTCTCAACTGCTCTTGATTCTACAATGAGCTAAAGTACTTGGAGAATGTTGCTTTTCATAAGTCTGTGTTCCCATGCTGTATTCCCACCTAAATAGCTTTTACTTAGGATTCGTCAGGTGGACAGCATTCTCACTCTGCTTTCTTGGGAACGTATTTTCCCTTAGTCCTGGGGCTTGAACTCAGGGCCTGAGCACTGAGCTCTACCACTTGAGCCACAGCACCACTTCTGGCTTTTTCTATGTATGTGGTACCCAGGAATTGAACGCATGCTAGGCAAGCACTCTACCACTCAGCCAAACTCCCAGCCCATTGGGGACATACTTTTTACAAATATACTTTCTTTTAAAAACTTATTGTCGGGCCGGGAGTTTGGCCTAGTGGTTAAAGTGCTTGCCTAGCATGCATGAAGACCCGGGTCTGATTCCTCAGTACCACATACATAGAAAAAAGCCGAAAGTGGTGCTGAGGCTCAAGTGGTAGAGCTCTAGCCTTGAGAAAGTCCAAGGACAGTGCTCAGGCCCTGAGCTCAAGCCCAGGACTGGCAAAAAAAAAAAAAAAAAAACTTATTGTCATGGTCTGGGAGCATATCCTAGTGGTGGGATGCTTGCCTAGCATGCATGAAACCCAGGGTTCAATTCGGCAGTACCACATAAACAGAAAAGTATAGAATTGGTGCTGTGGCTTAAGAGGTAGAGTGCCAGCTTTGAGGAAAGCCCAAGAATAGTGCTCAGGCCCTGAGTTCAAGCCCCAAGACTAGCAAAAAATGATTGCCATTATAAAGGCAGGATTACGGTTATGTAAGTCAGATGAAATTACATTTCTTTTTAGACAATGTCATCCTTACTCTTTGTTTATCCATATACACCACATTCCTGTCAGAGGTGTTGACTCCAATTAACTTTATTTTTCTTATTTGTTTCACCATTATCTGATATTTCATTTGTTTTCCCAAAAAATTATCTCTTAGAGTCACTACTGACTTCATTTAAACTATTTGTGATTTAATGTTGTTTACTTGCTGAACCCAAGAAGGAGCCTTTCCTTCACTTCCTAACCAATTGAGAATACAAACAAGGAATTAGTTGAGATCAAACAGAGTATTCACCTACTTAATTTGTATTTATTAGACATCTATATGCTGTGGATTAGGTTAACGATTAGGGCAGCAGCAGTGAATAAAAAGAACAGTGGTTGTAACACATTTTAACAATGAAATAAGTGGGGAGATATGAAAGAATAATAGGGATCAGGTACTGATGGCTCATACCTGTAATCCTACCTACTTAGGAAGCTAAGGATCCGAGAATCGTAATATGAAACAGCCCAGGCAGTAAAGTTCATGGGATTTTCATCTCCAATTAACCAGCAAAAAGCTGGAAGTGGAGCTATGAATCAAGCAGTAGAGTGCCAGCCTTGAGTGAAAAAAATCAAACAATACTCAGGCCTGAATTCAAACACTAGGACTGGCACACACAGAGCTGAGACTGAGAGTGTGTCTTCAGAGAAGCACCTGAGGAGGTGCCCAGGGGAGCAGAACACAGCCAGGGGAAGAAAAAAGCATTCCAGGAAAATGCCTTTGACACTGTAGCACAAAAGAGAAAGGATAGGAAAAGAGGTTGTGCAGGAATAACCTGTGCAGAGTATGGCAGGTAATGGGAAGGACTTTGGGCTTCATTCCAAGAGAGCTGAGTACATGAACATAAAAAGATTGCAGTTGAGGGATTTTATAATTGAACTTTTGGACCTGAAGGATGGAGTTGGGAGGCCGGTAACATAGTCTAGGCAAAAGGTATCAGTAACTGATTAGAGTGATGATACAGGAGATGGAAAGAAATTGATGTATTCTAGGGTTGGGATGTAGCTCAGTGGCAAAGCACTTGCATAGCAAGTGCAATGTCCTGGGTTCACTCCCCAGTAGCAAAAAAGAAAAAAAAATTAAACGAATGTATTCTAGTTCTTAAGATATTTCTTTCATTATTTTGCCACCAGTAGCATAATGTTTTGCATATTTTTGCATATTTTCTTTTTATGTATTAATATTATTTATTCTTTTTTCTCTCTATGAAACCCAGGCTAACCTAAAACTTGCTATGTAGCCTATGTTATAAGCTTCCTGAATCAACCACCCAAGTGCTAATGATTATAGGTGAACATCACTACAAATGGGTGAGAGATTTTTGTCCCTTGAAGAGTGAGAGAATGATGAGGAAATAGCTTCCCCCACACTGCTTGAATGCCAGGTGCACGCCACTGTCCCAAGCCATTGTGATTCCCCTATAGCTAGAATAACAGGTATGTGTCACTACACCAAGATATTGATTCAGTATTACAAACTTTTTACACATAGACAAACCTAGAACTTCAATTCCTTGATCGTCACCTCCCAAGATGCTAGAAGTACAGGCTCGAATCACCATGCCTAGCTTCGATACCTTTTGGCACTGGTTTAGAGTCTCATACCTTGACTTTGACCAGCCTTTTTTACACTTCCCACCATAGCTAGATGACAGACATATGCCACTACGTCTGGTATCTCACAGAAGGAATCTCATAGACTTTTCTGCCCAGGCTAGCCTCCTAAGTAGCTATATTACAAGTGTAAGGCCCCTGCTCTTGACCTTGACTGGTTTGTTAATAGGAAAGTATCTCATTGAATTTACTACTTCTTTTTCCTCATTCTGATTTCTTCCTAGAAAATAATTACCAAGCAATAAAATCCATTTACTTATTCTAAACCTGTTTTTTTTTTTCATTTTTATCACCAGATCAATGAGATTTCTGGCTTAGAAAAGAGAAGTTATTGATTTCTTTTTCCTTCTAGACTTGAAGATGAAACCTGCAACAAAGGATACTTTTGAAGAAAATTCATCACAGGACATTATAGTAGAGAAACTCACTGAGGATAATCTATGGAATTTCAGAGTGGGAAGATTATGGAAATGGAGTGACAGGATATTAAATTTGCAAGATAGACAGGAGAGTCTTTTGAATCAAAGAATGGTAACACACAAGCAAACTCCTGCTGTTCAAAGAGGCTCTAGGTTTGGGTCTGTTCTTTTTCCCAAATCAGAAATTATAGCAGAAGAGACCCGCAGCAAATGCCAAATATATGAAAATTTCACAAAGAATTTAGATTTGATTATAAATACCCACTTGGGGAAGATAATTTGCAATGATACAGAAAGTAACAAAACCGTAAGGCAGACTTCAGAATTGATTTGGGAGAAAAAAATCCAATAATAAAGAAACTTATAAGTGTAGTACATGTGAAAAGATCTTTCATTATAGGTCATTACTCATTCAACATCAAAGAATTCATACTAAAGAGAAACCTCATAAATATAATGAGTGTGGGAAAATGTTGAGTCAGCAGTAATATCTTAGTCAACATAAAAAAAAATCCACACTGGAGAAAAACCCTCTAAGTGTAATGAGTGTGAAAGAGCTTTCATTGCTTCTTCATCCCTTATGGTACATCAGAGGACTCATAATAAGGAGAAGCCTTACCAGTGCAATGTCTGTAGAAAAACCTTTAGCCAGTGTGCCTTTCTTAATCAGCACCAAAGAATTCAATCCAGAATTCAACGCAGCAAATGTGAGAAAGCACTTAGTGATAAATCAAAACTTATAAGACATCAGGAAACTCACGGTGGTGAAAAGCCCTACGAATGTAATGCTTGTGAGAAAGCTTTTATTAATAAGCCGTATCTCAGTGTACATCAGAAGACGCATCCTGAGGAGAAACCATATAAATGTAATGAGTGTGGGAAATTTTTCAAAAATACCACAATTTTTAATATTCATCAAACAACTCATACTGGAGAAAAACCCTTTAGATACAGTGAATGTGGGAAATCTTATAGAAGTAACTCCAGCCTTAGTACATATCAGAAATCATACTGGAGAAAAACCCTATGAATGTAATGAATGTGGGAAAGCATTTATTAATTATTCATGCCTTACTGTACACCACAAAATGCATACAGGGGAGAAACCCTACAAATGTAATGAGTGTGGAAAGGCCTTCATGCGTTCTTCATCTCTCATTATCCGTCAGCGCATTCACACTGAGGAAAAACCTTATTGATGTAATGAATGTGGAGAATCCTTCAAAATAAAATCACACTTAACTGTACATCAGAGGATTCATACTGGGGAGAGACCATATAAATGTTCTGACTGTGAGAAGGCATTCACCAAAATGGTAAATCTTAAGGAGCACCAAAAAATCCATACAGGAGTGAAACCTTATAAATGTTATGATTGTGGAAAGTCTTTCAGAACTAAGTCATACCTCATTGTACATCAGAGGATCCATACCGGAGAAAAACCATATAAATGTTACGAATGTGAGAAAGCTTTCTCCAATACACCACAGCTTTCTGTGCATCAAAGAAGACATACTGGAGAGAAACCCTGCAGATGCAATAAATGTGGGAAGATTTTCACAAGTAACTCAGGCTTCAATCCTTATCAGCGAACACATAATGTAATGACTGTGGCAAAGCATTTAGCCAGATGGTGCATGTCACAGGACATCAGAAAATCCACAGTGGAGAAAAGCCCTATAAGTGTGATGTCTGTGGGAAAGCCTTCAGGAGAGGTTCCTACCTCACGGTGCACTGGAGGACACATACTGAAGAAAAGCCTTATGCCTGTAAAGAATGTGGGAAGGGTTGCATTACTTTATCACAGCTAACTCTACATCAGAAAATTCATACGGAGGAGAGACCCTATAAGTGTGAAGAATGTAGAAAGTCCTTTAGAACAAACTCAGACTTCACTGTACACTTGAGAATGCACACTGGAGAAAAACCCTATAAATGTAATGACTGTGGCAAGGCCTTTAGATGTAGCTCAAGCTTTATTGTTCATCAGAGAACACATCAAAGAGAAACTGGGTTAATGTAAAGAACATTAAGTCATCTAGCTGTCAACTCCTTAAGGATCTTATGAACTATATTTTGTGAGTGTAGGAATTTCAAAAGAAATTCACCTGAGAATATACATTGAAGAGGCTCTCTATAATGAATGTGGAAAAGCACTTAATCATATTAAGTCTTAGAAGTTATAAGCAAAGTCCCATTAGAGAAAAATAGTGGGCAAGCAAAAGCCTTCATCTCAATTTCAAACCTATTCAGCATATTAAACCTAATTGCCTACATGTGTTTGCCTACTTTTCTATGGGTTTGCCTGCCTTTTCTTATAAATCTAAAGAAACTTTTTATATATTTTCTACACTAATCCTAAATCATGTGTAGCAAATGTTTTTCTTAATCCAACATTGCCTATACTTTTACATAAAGTCTTTAATTTTACAGTAAAATATATCTTTTTAAGTTCTTGATATTTTTACTTTAAAAGGAAAGATCCTTAATCCCAAGATTATACATAAACCTTTACATTTGTCTCAAAGATTTTGATTGTGTTTTTACATTTAAGTATTTTATCCCTCAAGATGGCCACTAATTTGTGGAAATCTGAACCTAAATATTACTCAGGGAAATGCAGATTTAAATTTCTAATAAAAGGAAACTTCCACTTCATGGAGTTGATGAAAATTAACCCATCATGTACTAAGTTATACCTTAATGCTTCTGTAACTCATATTTTAACCAGAAATCCAGAAATATGAGCTATTGAAAATACCTTTTGAGGCCTGGGAGTTTGGCCTCATGGTAGAGTGCTTGCCTAGCATGCACAAAGACCCGGGTTCAATTCCTCAGAACCACATACATAGAAAAAAGCTGGAAGTGATGCTGGGCTCAAGTGGAAGAGCACTAGCGTTGAGAAATCCCAAGGACAATGCTCAGGCCCTGAGTTCAAGCCCCATGACTGGCAAAAAAAAAAAGAGTGAGACAATACCTTTTGAACTGGCGATCTCACTTGGGACTCTGACCCATAGAAATAAAAGCAGTATCAATGTCTAAGAATACAAATAGATGTCTTTATATAGAAGAAAAGCATGAACTGGAAACAAAGTGACAATAAGAAAATGTACTGGCCAAGTGTAAGGCCCTGAGTTTAAATCCATGTGATGCCAATTTTTTTAAAAAAGGGAATGCTTGGATAAATTTTTATAGCAATTTCAAAATGTGTTACAATTATTTGAATCAACTGTTTCCCCTTATCAAGGATTTGATCATTGTTTTAGAATTATTTACATATGTAGGATTTCATTTTTGAATAGTCCCATTGTCTTTATAAAGGTGTACATAACTGGTTTTGTGTGAAGACATGAAAGAGCATATACCAAGTTGGCAGTAACATTTACCTTGAAGAGAGGATAAGGGGAAGATTATAAAAATAGAAAAAATGTAAATGTAATGTATATTGAGTAAAACATGCAATATTGTGTACTTATAAGAGCTTTTGAGAGAAATAAATGGATAGTCTCCCAAAAATATATAGTTTCAGTAGAATATTGTGTGTTGACTTCTGTGCTTTTTTGTATCTTTATCTTTGCAATGAGCATATAAAATTTACATAAAAAGAAAACCTTGGGGCCGGGATGTGGCCTAATGGTAGAGTGCTCACCTAGCATGTATGAAGCCCTGGGTTCAATTCCTCAGTACCACATACACAGAAAAAGCTGGAAATGGCGCTGTGGCTCAAGTGGCAGAGCACTAGCCTTGAGCAAAAAGTGTCCAAGAACAGGGCAAAATTTTCCAAGAGCGAAATTTTTTTTAATTTTAAAAAATAAAAAAGAAAGTAAACCTTTTTCTTGTGAAGTAAATTGCTTCTTTTTTTTTTTTTCACCAATCCTGGGGCTTGACCTCAGGGTCTGGGCACTGTCCATGGGCTTTCTCAAGGCTAGCCACAATTACCACTTCTGACTTTTTCTGTGTATGTGGTACTGAGGAATTGAACCCAGGGTTTCATGCATGCTAGGCAAGTACTCTACCACTAGGCCATACTCCCGACCCTTGTGAAGTAAATTTCTTGGTAGAAGTAGGGTGCTCATGGACCTGAGGGCATAGGAATTTAAATGGTGCATAGATTGCCCAAAAGTTAACATCTCATTCCTCCCTCTGGGTTTCATTTGAGGTAATTATAGAAATTCGAGCTGAAAAAAGCCAGGCACTAGTGGCTTATGCCTGTAATCCTAGCTACTGAGGAGGTTGAGATATGAGAATCATAGTTTAAAGCCAGCCCCAGAAGGAAAGTCCATGAGATTTATTCCCAATTAACCACACGAAAACTGGAAGTAGAAATGTGGCTCATAGTGGTAGAGCACTAGCCTTGAGTAAAAGAGCTCACGGACAGCTCCCAGGTCCTGAGTTCAAGCCCCAGGACTGACAAAAAATAATTCTAAAGTGGATGAATCTAGAGCAAATCATGTTGAGTGAGACAAGTCAAGACCTAAGGAACAAAAGGCGCATGGTATCCTTAATATGCGGTTATTAAATCCAAAGTGTACAAGAGCGAGGACTCAATAACTGCATACCCAAAGCAATGGACATGGTAATGGAAATACAAACATAACTATATAGACAAAAAAACCTATAACTCTATAATCATAATGTTTTATTTCATAAACTGATATGTTTCTATGACATACAAACCGTTAGCCTAATTTTGATTAAGTTCTAAATACTAAGTCCCAGAGAATGTAGAGATTCCCTCCTTGAACAATTGTTTGTTAAACTTGTCATTTAAAATATGATGTAAACATAAGCCATATAATTAATGATTGTTGTTCTTAAGTTACTATGTTAACTCTCATCACTTCTACTGTCCCTTGGTTATCTCATATTGTTACACTCTCTCATTTTGTTACCTGATATATCGGATATATTTGTATTTGGTTATCTGAAATTGGATAGGGAACGGGGGAAAACAAGAAGAGGGGTGGGGAAGGGGGAAGGGAAATGGGGACCATGACATGTGAAAGGGTATAAATGTGTGGGAATTAAGGCACCATTTATATGGCAAATATCATGTAACCCTTCTATTAATTGCAATAAAAAATATATTTAAAAAAATAATAATTCTAGCTGAAAAATAATGCCTCCAGGCTGGAGGAGTGGCTCAAGTGGTAGAGCACCTGCCTTGCAAAGGGCTAGTCCTTGAGTTCAAATCTCAGTACCATCAAATAAAAAAGAAACTTAAGAAAGTGGCGCTGTGGCTCAAGGAATAGGATGGTAGCCTTGAGCTGAAGAGCTCAGGGACAATGCCCAGATCCAAAGTTCAAGTCCCATGACTGACAAAAATTTTTAAAAATTAAAAAAATTTAAAAGCCTCAAAAGTATCTAAAATTGTATCTAGATCATAGATTGAGACCACTAGGCAAAGAAAGTGCCACTTTCAACATGGCACTGAAGATCACAATGGCAAAGGAGGTATATATGGTAGGTGTGTCTTTGAACAGCCTTGGAACTTTATATTATTAATTTTATAGAGAGGAAACAAGAACTCCCAAGTCCATAAATGAATACTTAGAAGTTCTGGAAATAAAAAATGAGAATCCTGATATCAGATTGCCCTAACAGACCACCCTCCTGATACCCAAGAAGATGGAACATGATGAGCTGTCCACTCTTATCACCAACTAACCACTAGAAACCCAGAAGTGGGGCTGTGGCTCAAGGGGTAGGGCAGTAGCTTTGAGCTGAAGAGCTCAGGGACAGCACCCAGGCCAGGATCAAGCCCCATGACTGACAAAAATAAAAATAAGGGGCCAGGGTCATGGCCTAGTGGTAGAGTGCTTGCTTGCCTAGTATTCATGAAGCTCTTGGTTCGATATCTCAGTATCACATACACAAAGAAAGCTGGCATTGGTGCTGTGGCTCAAGTAGTAGAATGAGAAAGCCCAAGGACAGTGCCCCAGGCCCTGAGTTCAAGCCCCAAGACTGGCAAAAAAAAAAAAAAAAAAAAAAGGAGGAGGAGGCGGAGAACAAAGAGGAGGAGGAGGAGGAGGAGGAGGAGGAGCATAAAAACCCAACACCTCCTTCCACAATGTCAGGATAAGTATTCAATTAATATTGGAAAGGAGCTGGATGGAAGACATGAGCTACCTCCTGTTATAAATAATTACTTTCACATTGTGATTAAAAGTGACCATTCCTGATTGAACTCTTCCCCTTCTTTTAGTTTAAAATGACATCTTGCTAAGTCACCAAGGATAGCCTTGAACTGACAGTTCTTCTACCTCACCCTTCTAGGTGGACATGTGCCCCCACCCCTGAACTGATTTTTTTTTTTTTGCAGTCCTTGGATTAAACTCAGACACTTACTAAGCAGGAATTCTTCCACTTTAACCACACCTCAGCCCATTTTTCTCCTGGGGTGTATGTTTGTATTGGTATTGGAGCTTAAACTCACGACCTGAGTACTATCCTTTATTTTTGCTCGAGGATAGCACTCAGTTATTTGAGACACACCTCCATGTCTAGATTTTTAGTAGCTAAATGGAGATTAAAGTCTCAGACTTTCTTGCCCATGCTGGCTTTAAACCGTTCTCAGATCTCAGCCTCCTGAATAGCTAGGATTGCAGACATGAAGCCAATAGTGCCTGTGCCTCTTGTTCTTGCTTGGTTTTCTTGTTAGGGCTACTGCACTACCACTTCATCCTTCCCTCTGGTCTAGCATTTTGCTGGTTAATTGGAAATGGAATCTCTTTACTACCCAGACTGGTTGAAATCTGAGAGTCTCTCAAGTAACTAGGATTGATTATAAATACTCAATTTGACAAGCTTATTCTGTGAGATTGAGTATCACTAAATTTCTGCCTGTGCTAGCTTTGAACCATGATTCTCCTATCTCTGCCTTCCAAGTAGCTGAAATTATATGTGTTCACTTTCACACCTGATCTGCACTGAAATTCAGTTTCCCTTTCCAGTGTCTAGAGTAAGAAATTGCCCAAGACTTCAAAGCAGATCTGAACTTCCACGATGCCTGGGTGTGTATCACTTAGCTTTAGTGCTCAAGGCTAGCCCTCTGCTACTTGAGTAAAAACTCCACTTTGGGCTTTTTGATAGTTTATTGAAGAAAAGAGTCTCGTGAACTTTCCTGACAAGGAAAGATCTTAGCCTCCTGAGTTGCTAGGATTACAGGTGTGAGCCACCAATTCCTGATTAGCATGTGAGAATTTTTAATATAAATGAGGGATGAAAAGTCTGAAGTGAAGAAGTATAACAGTGTAACAACTGTAAATCAAGCTGCTCAACCTTCCTGCCCTATGCCAGGATGTAGATTTTCTGAAACAATTGTTTCTGGGGGCCACCAAGAGGTGTTTGCCGCATTTTTACCATGCAGATTCAATGCACTCACTGGACTTTCTTGAGTTGCTTTACCTGCTTGATGATATGCTTTGCTCTTCTTGTAAGTTTGACCTTGAAATTCAGTAAACTTTTAAAAGTAGGGAGAGGGAGGAAGAAATAAAAAGATGGAAGAAAGGGAAAGGTAAGGAGGCAGGGAAGGAAGGAAGAAAGAGGGTGGGGACATGTCAGAAACACAGATGAGACAGCCTAAAAGAGCTTATAATGGCCAAATCTGAGACACTTCCAAACATGATTTTTTGCCAGGTGCCTGTGGTTAGCACTCCTAGCTACTTAGGAGACTGAGATCTGAGCATCTTAGTTCAAAGCCAGACCTGGCAGGAAAATCCATGAGACTCATCTATGATTAACTACCAAAAATCTGGAAGTAGAGCTGTGGCTCAAGTGGAAGAACACTAGCCTAAATAGCCTTGAGCAGAAAAGCTCAAGGACAGTCAGGGCCCAGGCCCTATGAACAACAACAAAATAACAACAACAACAACAACAACAACAAAATAAATAAATAAATAAATAAATAAAGCAAAATAAAAATACCAGGAGTTTATAATCCCAGCTATTCCAGAGAAGAAGGGGAAGAATCTCTTCTGAGGCCATGTAGAGAGCCATTGCAATCGCCATTACAAGATGGCGCTGACATCCGCCTCCGTGGTTGTTTTTCTGAGTTGTTTATCTAAAAGTGTCCAGGAAGAGATTTGACTGTTCATGCCCTTAATGCGTGATCGGAAGTATGCATGTAGCCATATTGCTGTGTGTCCGGAGTGTGCTGGAGACATGCTTGTAGTTAATTGGATGTTAGTGTTAAGGAAATAATTGTGATTGGTTAATAAGCCTATTTAAGGTCTATGTTTGAGGAAGTTGGGGTCGACCCAGCATGGCTGTACTAGCTTGCTGAATAAACTGCTGCTCGAGAAGAAGTTATCTTTGTCGTGTCCTTCCTTGCCGGCCGAGGGAGTCGCGACAGCTGGTGGCCCGTACGGGGACGCCCGTACGCCAAGACCTTCATTTCCAGCAGACTTCAGAACTCGAGGTGGTGCACCGGTAAGTTTCCCAGGTAAGGGAAACCAATTAAAGTCCCAGGTAAGGGGACCAATTCAAGTCCTGGGTGAGCAGGACCAATTCAAGTCCCGGTAAGGGGACCAATTCAAGTCCCGGGTAAGGGGACCAATTACTTCTGCTCTTTTCTGTAGATAAAGAAAGAGCGGGGAGAAGCTCCAGTTTTAAGATGGGAGCCTCAGAGTCATCTCAATTAGTTACAGCCTTGGACGCATTATTGCGTGCTAAGAATTTAAAAGTGAAACAAAGTACTTTGAGACTGTTCTTGTCAAATGTGGAGGAGGTAGCTCCTTGGTTTTCAGTCTCAGGAAATCTATCTTTGCCAGCTTGGGATAAATTAGGAAACGATTTAGATAGCGCTGACGAGAAGAGTAGACTGGGGCCTGGAGTGAAACCTATATGGAGGTTAGTCAGGAGTTGTTTGGCCGATGAGCGCTGCTCCGGCGCTCTAGTGGAAGGAAAAATAGCGCTGGAGGAATTTAAAGAAGAGAGAACGGCATCCAGGCAGAGTAGTGTGAAAAGTGAAAGGCATATACCCTCTATCTATCCACCACTGCCAAGAGACGGAGACTTGGCGGAGTCTGACCTTGAAGAGTTTCCCGCAGACCCAGGGCCATTGCCTCAATCAAGGTCGAAAAGGGAAGAACTTGGAGAAATGCCCAGTTTTTCAAGGACCCTGTATGGGTCCCTCAATGGCCCCTCCCGTCCGAGAAATTGGCAGCTGCCCATAATTTAGTAAAAGAACAGTTAAAATTAGGACATGTACGCCCCTCAGTGTCGCCTTGTAATACTCCTATATTTGTTATTAAAAAGAAATCTGGGAAATGATGACTATTACATGATTTGCGAGCAATTAATAGTCAAATGCAAATCATGGGGCCTGTTCAGCGGACTGCCTTTACTTTCTACTTTGCCTCAAGAATGGCCCATAATTGTTCTGGATATAAAAAATTGCTTTTTTTCTATTCCTTTAAATAATAAGGATACTTGTAGGTTTGCATTTACCCTGCCCTCCATTAATCAAGAGAGCCCTGATAAGCGATTTGAATGGGTTGTGTTACCTCAGGGAATGGCCAATAGCCCCACTTTGTGTCAATTGTATGTACATGCAGCTTTAATTCCTGTGCGGGAAAAGTTTTCATCAGTACGGTGTTTACACTATATGGATGATATTTTGTTGACTTCCAAAGATCAAAGGGTATTGAATGAGGCTTTTATTTTATTAATAAAGTGTCTGGAAAATAAAGGATTATTTATAGCCCCAGAAAAGGTACAGAAGAACAATATTGTACATTATTTGGGAAGTAGAATAACAGCCCAAAAAATTATTCCATTAAATTGGCAGTTGCGAAAAGACAATTTAAAGACCTTGAATGATTTCCAAAAACTTTTGGGAGATATAAATTGGATTCGAACCTCCCTGCCTATGAGTAATCAGGAGTTGCAACCTTTGTATGAGTTATTGCAAGGCCCATCAGGTTTGGATTCGCCTAGGGAATTAACCCCTGCAGCAAGAAAAGTTTTAGAAACTTTAGAAGAAAAGTTACAACTGGCCTTTCAAAAAAGAATAGAGTTGGGAAAAGAAATTTCTTTAGTTATTTTGGCTTCATCTCAACAGCCTACAGGGGTGTTGTGGCAGGATGGTCCCTTAGCATGGATTCATCCGAAAATATCTCCTGCAAAATCTATCGAGTATTATCCCACTGCCGTTGCCAATCTAGCTATTTTGGGAATAAAATTTAGCGTGCAGCATTTTGGCACTCAGCCCAATTTTCTTATAATTCCATATAACAGTCAGCAAATACAAGTTTTAAGCTCCACCTTTACTGAGTGGGCTGTTTTAATTTGTTCATTTACAGGAAAAATTGATAATCATTATCCAAAAAGTCCAATTTTGCAGTTTTTTAAGGAACACCCTATTATTTTCCCAACTATTACTGCCAGACAACCTATACCTGGAGCCATCAATATTTTTAGGGATGGTTCCAAGAATGGAATGGGAGCATATTTGGTTGAAGGCCAAGAGCCTGTTTTATGCCAGTTTCAGCCTGGATCAGCACAGAGAATAGAATTGCAGGTTGTAATTTCTGTTTTTAAAATTGTCATTTTCCTTTTAATCTTATTTCTGATTCTGCATTTGTAGTTAATGCTTTGCAGTTCTTAGAAGCTGCAGGACCCATAAATAAAAATAGCACTGTATGTAATTTGTTTATTCAGTTGCAGGAATTAATTTGCGCTCGTAGAGCCCCCTTTTTTCCATTGCATATTCGTGCTCACACTGGTTTACCTGGGCCCTTAAGTTTGGGCAATAATGTAGTGGATAAATGTACACGTATGCAAATGGCCTTTGTTGCTCTTACCCCAGAAATGCAGGCACAAGAATTTCATCATCAATTTCATGTTAATGCTCGCACCTTACAATCTCAATTTAAGCTGTCTCGACAGACAGCCAGACAAATTATTTTAAATTGCCCAAAATGTGTTACCCATCTTCCAGTTGTGCCATTAGGTGTTAATCCCCGTGGTTTACTTCCACTAAAAATTTGGCAAATGGATGTTACCCATGTTATGGAATTTGGAAAGTTAAAATATTTACACGTATCAACTGATACATGTTCTGGAATTATTCATGCTACCCCTTTGGGTGGAGAAACAACTCATCATGTAATTACTCATTACTTGGAAGCCTGGGCTTCCTGGGGAATGCCCTACTTATTAAAAACTGATAATGGCCCTGCCTACACTAGTAAACAATTTCTTGCCTTCTGCCAAACCATGGGAGTACAGATTTCTCATGGATTACCATATAATCCTCAAGGGCAAGGCGTTGTGGAACGTGCTCATCGCACCTTAAAAATTTATTTACAAAAACAAAAAGAGGGAATTGGGCAGAATAGGACACCAAAAGAAAGAATTTCCTTAGCCCTTTTTACCATAAATTTTTTAAATTTGGACATTCAAGGCCACTCCGCTGCGGAGCGGCATACTATTCCAATTGTGGGACTATATAAAGGAATGGTAAAATGGAAAGATATATTAACAGGCCAATGGAATGGGCCAGACCCCGTGCTCTCTTGGGCACGAGGAGCTGTTTGTGTGTTTCCACAGAATTCATAAGACCCCATTTGGGTGCCGGAATGCCTGGTGAGAAAAGCGCAAGAAGATGGCCGCAAAGAAGATATTACTGATAATACTATTTTGTCTGCTGGTGGAGCCTCGCCTACTATGGGCAGTAATGAAGACCTTCCCACTTCCAATGCCTGTGACTAATACCTCCAGAGTGTTTCCATACCTTTTTACCAGTAGTAGGTCCTTGAAATTGCCATTTTTACCTTATAGTTATGAGAAAGGAAATTATTCGTTATCTGTAATGTTATCTTCATCCTTGTGTTTTACCCTGAATCAATTTTATAGTGATATTTGTTTATACTTACAAGAGCATAAGGTAGGAAAGTTTAATAGTACAGAATATCCTAGTGTTAAGAATGGGAATGTGACCAAAACTGTAGTGGTAGGATTTAGTGCTAGAATCCCTATATTTTCTTATAAAGCTTGGAACCCTCCTCCTCCCTTAGTGTATCCGAAATGTGTTAGTCCGTTGAATTGGCCCTGGGAATGGACAGGGTGTCAAAGCCCGCAATATTCCTCGATAGGATATGGATTTACCTTTTCTCCTAAAATTCATACTGCTGGAAATACTACTTTTATTCATGAGTCTAAATTTAATTTTCAAGGTACTCGGGAAGATGCTGAAAATCCTTTTAATGCTTGGCTGTTATGTGGACAATTTGCCTGTACCACAGCAAATGCTTTGGGATTTATTCAAAAGGGAGAAATTTGGTACTGTAACTGCTCCGTTACAGTGAGTAATTCGGTTATACAGAAAGGAGCTGCCCTAGTAGGAGAAAGCTTAAATGTTACTTTGGAAGATAATTGTAAATTTAAAACTAAGTATAAAGCTAGTCCTGTGTGTGTTTGGCCCCCCTTTATGTTTTTAGTTTTTGAAAGTAATTGTATTGGAAATAATTCTTTATTGAATTGTTCTAGTTGTCCCTGTTTTTTAAGTCAGTGTTGGAATGCTAGTGAGTTTAACTCTGTTGTAGTTATGCGTTTGCCAACATTTATTCCTGTTCCTGTAGAAGTGTCTGAGAAGGATTTAATTGTGCGGTTGAAGAGACCTCGTCGTGATCTTGGAATCACTGCTTTGGTGGTCCTGGTTTCTTCATTACTCGCCACCGCCGCAGCCAGCGCCGCCGCGTTAGTCACCACAGTTCAGACCGCAACTACCGTGAATACCCTGTCCGAGGCGGTATCTCAAACTATGGACACGCAGTTACAGATTAACCAGCATTTGGCACACGGTGTCATGTTATTGAATCAAAGAGTGGACTTACTTCAGGAACAAGTTGATTTGATGTTTTCCTATGCTCAATTGTCTTGTGTGGGTATAGGCACTGGGTTGTGTATTACTTCTTTACCCTATTATAATTATTCTCGAGCAGCGAATTTGTCCAGACAATTAGGAAATATGTTGAGAGAATCTTGGTCCAAGGATTTTGAGAATTTAACCACTCAACTTCGCTATGAAATTATGATTGTAAATTCTACCCGTGTTAATATTGCTACAGTTGAAGATTTTGTAAATTGGATTTCCAACTCCTTTAATTGGATCAAGGAGTGGGCTGGAAGTGTGTCTTTAATTGTAATATTATGTGTGAGTTTTGTTTTATTTTGTTGGTTTGTTGTAATCATGTATAGACAACTTCAGGCACAGAGGAGACGTGGTAAGTATATTGTGAAACAAGCTCTTATTGCTCTGGAATCGAATCTCTCCCCCCAGGTTTGGCTGGGTATGCTGGATCAGTAGTCAAGGACGGGTAAGTGTAGAGATTGATCTTGGTATCAACCTAAGACAGACTCCGATACTTAAGCATCGGATGTTGATGACGGGTAAGAACCAAGAGGCATCTCTCCAACCTAAGACAGGCATGATCCCTTACCTTCTTAAGAGCAAGAGGGACATCCGAAGGTTCGGCCGGCCTCCAGATTTCCACTCTGCTTTTGTTTTATTTTGGCTAAAAGAAAAAAGGGGGAGATGTAGAGAGCCATTGCAATCGCCATTACAAGATGGCGCTGACATCCGCCTCCGTGGTTGTTTTTCTGAGTTGTTTATCTAAAAGTGTCCAGGAAGAGATTTGACTGTTCATGCCCTTAATGCATGATCGGAAGTATGCATGTAGCCATATTGCTGTGTGTCCGGAGTGTGCTGGAGACATGCTTGTAGTTAATTGGATGTTAGTGTTAAGGAAATAATTGTGATTGGTTAATAAGCCTATTTAAGGTCTATGTTTGAGGAAGTTGGGGTCGACCCAGCATGGCTGTACTAGCTTGCTGAATAAACTGCTGCTCGAGAAGAAGTTATCTTTGTCGTGTCCTTCCTTGCCGGCCGAGGGAGTCGCGACAAGGCCAGTCTGGGAAGACTTCAGAACTAGAGGCATAGCTTTCAAGTGGTAGAGCACCAGAGCCTGAAGCTCTAAGGGAAAGTGTAAAGTGCTGAGTTCAAGCCTCCATACCAGCAAAGGAAGGAAGGAAGGAAGGAAGGAAGGAAGGAAGGAAGGAAGGAAGGAAGGAAGGAAGGAAGGAAGGAAGGAATAGAACAGCAAAGCAGTGATTGTGACTGACTGTGGTTGGCATCTGGAGGCTCTGAGGTCAGGTTCTGCCTCTTCACCTAGCTGGTGCAGTTCCTTCTGGTAATTCATTAGGCTATATTTTGGTATTCCTTTAACTGCTACACTCCAAGTTAAAGAAAAAAAAAAAGACTTTGCAAACACAGATGGCATTTGTGTGCACTGGAAGGAAATCCGCAAAGTGCTAACGAGGGTGGTGGCATCGTTGTCCCTTTTATTACAGTTTTATTGAGTGTCCAGGGTTGTTCTTTTTTTTTTTTTTAAGGGGCGCAAGATTTATAACTGAGATAAGAACTCAGAGCTTTCTTTCCTGGTAGGGTTCAAAGTCCTTTTCTGGCAGCGGTTTGTCTGTGATCCCCTGGGCGGGGCTCAGGGCTCTGGGGGCTGGGAGTCCGCCCCACCCTGGCGCTCCGCCCACCCGGGCTAGGCTTTCACGCCACCTTCTTCTATCTGTAGGATTCTTGGCCCCCAGGATTTCTAGCTGGAGTTGAGGGAGTGCTCTAGGATCTCTGACACCCTCCGGCTCCGCCCCTCATCTTATGGGCCCCCCCTGCGCCCTCTGGGCTCTCAGATCGCTCCGCGGCCCTGCGCTTTCCTGCCAAGAACACAAAAGCTCAGAGCAGTTGCGCAGGGAAACCGCAGAAGTGCCCAACGGTGAGAATCTTGAAGGATCCAAAGTCACCCCCACGCCTGTGGCCTCGTGGCGCAATGGTAGCGCGTCTGACTCCAGATCAGAAGGTTGCGTGTTCAAGTCACGTCGGGGTCAAAAAGGGCTTGTTTTCCACCCTGCTTGATGGATGAATGAATGGCAAGGTTAACAGCTAGAATGCGTGTCATTTTCAAATATAAAGGAGTCATTTATGCAGTTCTGGCAGGTGTTGCTTTCAAGCGAGGAGCTGTTTTACAAAATTCCATAGAAATGGATGAATGACAAATCTACCAAAAAAACGAATTAAGAGGTATATATTAAAAACTTTGAATTTGGGGGGCATGGGGGACCAGGTACCATCTAAGACAACCCAGGCAAGTCCACCAGACTTTCACCTCCAATTAACCTCCAAGAAGTCAGAAGTGAACTGTGGTTCAAGTGGTAAGAGCACTGGGCTTGAGCAAAAGCAGCTTAGGGACAGCACCTGAGCCCTCAGTTCAAAACCCAGTACCAGCACCAAAGAAAGATATTTTTTTAATAAGAAAAACTTAAATTCTAATTCTCCCCAAATTTTCCTCCATTGTTGGGGCTAGAATCCTGGGCCTCCAGGACACACTTTTTGATCTACACATATATGGATATGACAAAATGTGCCTCCCCCTACTCCTTTGAAACACAGGTGACTCACACCAATAATCCTAGCTACTCAGGGGGGCTAAGATTCAGGGGACCACTCTAGTCATAAGATCCCAAATTCGGACAGAATTCATCTGAGACCTCCTGCCCATCACCTGTCTCACATCCTTGCCATTTCATTTACAGTGACTCTCTGAGAAGCCTGCCACTTGCGACTGAAGATTCATAACACACAAGAGCAACATGAGTGGAAAGATTACTAAGTGCTCTTGAGCCCATGGGTGGTTTGTATAGAGTGTGGAATCCACCTGGGCAAAACAGCTGAGGCTCACTCTGAAGAATTGTTAAGACAGGAGAGACTGAGTGAATAGCTCAAGTGTTACAGCATTTATCTAGCAAGGTTGAGGCCCTGAGTTCGATCCCCATTATTTACCAAGAAGAAAAAGCTCTCAAATGTTACCAAGTACTTTTTCTTTTTCATTCCAGTATCTGTACTAGGGCTTGAACTCAAGATCTGGGTGTTGTCACTCAAGGCAGGAGCCCTCCCACTAGAGTGCCAGTCCCACTTCTGGCTGTGTGTGTGTGTGTGTGTGTGTGTGTGTGTGTGTGTGTGTGTTGCTAATTGGACATAAGAGTCTCACAAACTTTTCCTGCCAGAACTGGCTTCAAACCTCAAGTAGCTATAAGCGCAGGTGTGACCCACTGGCTTAATCATTTTCTGAAGGCAAACTTGGAACCTTTTGAAGTATACAAAGCCACGACCACAGTCATTCACTGCCCTCTGGTGACCACATGTGAAAATAACATGAATTCAGATCTCCATGATGAGGTCCTCGAGGGAAGCGGGACTTTTATCTTTCCATCTTCACAGGCCTCCTACTGTGGTATCCAAATTCTCTAAGACTGGGTGTTTTGCTGGCATCTTCTAGAGGAAGTCTGTTTTGTTTCATTTCACACAATGAAAAACAGAGCCCCCTTTTCTCTCCTAGCTCTCTGCTGGACACTGTCCCCCGGGAGTGGGACAGCTCCCACTGAGCTGCAGGCAGGTGTGGAGCCAGGTCCCCTGCGGCCATCACTGCAACCACCTGGGCAGTCCACCCTGCCTGGGACTCTCCTGCTCCTGGCATGGGAGCCTGTTGTGCCTGCATTCTATAAGTATTTATCTCCCTCCCCACTGCCTCTCTTCCAAGCCCCCCTCTCCCCCGCAAGCAACGGCTAAGCGCTGAAAACTCTGGTCTCTGCACTAACAGCCTCCAGTTTTTTCTCAGAGGCACGGCCCCTCCCCCAATCTCCTGAACACAGACACCTGGTAAAGCAGTCAGTGAGCAGTAGGCAGAGCCAGCTGCCAGCTGGGTTTCATGTGCCACCAAGAGCAAGGCCTGATGGTCTTCAAAGGAGGGATTTCAGAGGCTGGACAGGTAGATGACACAGAGGGTCTGGAGGCCACCTCACTCCTTCCTTTAAAAATGGAGCATCAGTGGCTTAGCCCTGTGATCCCAGCTATTCAGGAGGCAGAGATCTGAGGATCACAGATCCAAGCTAGCCCAGGCAGGAAAGTCCATGAGACTCCAACTTTCAATTGACCATCAAAAACAGCCAAAAGTGGAGCTGTGGCTCAAGTGGTAAACCACTAGCCTTGAGCACAAAAGTTAAAGGAAAGCTCCCATGCACAGGAGCAGACAGATAGATAGATAGATAGATAGATAGATAGATAGATAGATAGATAGATAGATAGATAGATAGATAGAAAGAAAGTATGCATCCTGGCCATCCAATGGCCTGTCCACAGGATAATTTAGAGCTCAGAGGTTGTACAAGGGCCTGTGGACCTTGTCTGTGGCTGACAGCTAGGACCTTCTGGATCTCCTTGCAGCTGTGAGCAAGTGGACACTTCCACACATTAGAAGGCCTTTGGTGGGGACTCCTCAGAGTCTCTTATGAATTTGCAGTCACAGGAGTAACCTCCTTAAGTCAGGCACACACTGCAGTTTTAGAAGTCCAGAGGAAAGGGGGTCTATTGGGCTTTTTAGCCCCTTACCCTTTCAAAAGCTTCAGATGACTGGCTCAAAGCAGGATCAAAGCCAGAGAGGACAAAGGGGCCTGTGAAAAGCTTTCTAATGTGCACTATCTTAAACACGTGGGAGTTTCCTCTGGGAAGTAAAAGCCTAAAGCTTTCACTGTCTAAGTGGCAGGTCTGTAGAACCGCTCAACCCTACCTCTCAACCTTGAGGACAGCTCTCCTCTATTCAGTGTGATAGAGAAACCTCGAGCCATCATACTTAGCCTAGACACAGACACCTCCAGGTCTTGGTGAAGATCCCTTGACAGTATCCGTCTTGACAGGATCACTTTTGTTCTCAGCTTTTGTCCTCAACATCCACTGCCTGCAATCCTACTAGTCAGGAGGCTGAGATCCAGAGACTCCCAGTTCCAAGCCAGCCATAGCAGAAAATAATGAGCAAATTAATGAGCAAAAACAAAAACATGGGCTCATAAGGCAAATGCATGTTAGCTCAAAAGTAATACTCATGATATTAATAATACTAGTACAAATAATAAAGCTACTAGAACATCCCAAGGAATTGAACCTGTATGCTAGGTGAGCACTCTACCACTAGGCTATGCTCCCGATCCATTGATAGATTTTTAACTTATAGAATCAGGGCCACTCAAATTATCTCCCACACTTAGTCCAACTACATGTATGAACTTCAGTCACATCTACAGAAGACCTGTACAGCAAGACCTTAGAAGAATACCATCATGCCCTTTTCCTCTTTGGCTGCCTGAGGATCGACAACACAGTAACTATCTGGACCAGGAACCCCATGACCAACTAACTACTACTTAAGAGCAAGCATGTGGTACAAGGGTCCTTTTCCCTGGGATGACAATAGCACCTAAGAAAGAAATTTGAGGGAAACTAGCCAGAATGTCTGTAATCACACCAAAATCTCTATTTGAGCTCAAAATCTATTTTGGTGGTGGAACAGCAATTGGTTTGGGGCATGATTTACTATTCATTGGATTATGGAAAGAAAAACAGGCCCAACTAAACCCCCAAAGAATCAGCAACTCATTAAATGGGCAAAGAAACTAACTTCTTGAAGTTTTTTTATATAGTCCAATAAAGAAATGGTCCATGAAGAAATGGTCAAATTCCCTGGTCATAAAGGAGATGAAAGAAAATTAAGGTTCCATTTCACTCCAGTCAGAATGGCCATCATAAAGAATACAAATTAGGCAAGGCAAGAGCAGGAAAAGGAACCCACAATTGGGAATTCAAGGTAGTACAACCACGATGGAAGACAATATGGAGATTTTTTAAAGGCCTAAAAATAGAATTATCCTTCTCAAAACAAAATTACCCTGTTATCCACTGATGGGCATTTATCTGAAAGATCACAAATTGGGATACAATAAAATATCCTGCAAGGGTCAGGAGTTTGGTCTAGTGGCAGAGTGCTTGCCTAGCATGCACAGACCCAGGTTCGATTCCTTGGTAACACATACAGAGAAAAAGCCAGAAGCAGCCAGGTGCCGTGGTGGCTCACGCCTGTAATCCTAACTACTCAGGAGGCTGAGATCTGAGGATGGGGGTTCAAAGCCAGTCCAGGCACAAAACAACGTGAGACTCTTATTTCCAACTAGCCACTAGAAAATGGGAAGTGGGACTGTGGTTCAAGGGGTAGGGTGGTAGCCTTGAGCTGAAGAGCTCAGGGACAGTGCCCAGGCTCAGAGTTCATGTCCCATGACCAACAGAAAAAGAAAAAAGAAAAAGCCAGAAGTGTTGCTGTGGCTCAAGTGGTAGGTGCTAGCCTTGAGAAAGCTCAAGTACAGTGCCCAGGCCCTGAGTTCAAGGCAGGACTGGCAAAAAAAAAAAATCACCTGCAAACCCATATTCATGACAGCCCTGTTCACAATAACGACATCATAGAAACAGTCCAAATGTCCTACAACTGACAGACGGCAAAAATGTGATATTCAGAAAGAGTAATACTATGTCATTTGCAGGGAAATGGATGGTTGTGGAAAAACTCATATTGACTGAAATAAGCCACATTATCAGATGTGGATGCTAGGCCTAATATATGCTTGAAAACATATTCAGGGCTATACACATACATACATATATCCTGGGCCAAACTGACTAAAAGAATATATATATATATATATATATATATATGTACATGTATATGAGATCTCATCGTGTAAACCCCTTTGATTAAATTTAAAGAAATACTATGAAGCTGAAACTTTTGTTTGTTTTTGTCAGTTGAACTCTGAGCCTGGGCGCTGTCCTTGAGCTCTTCAGCCCAAGGCTACTGCCCTTCCCCTGGAGCACCACTTCCAGTTTTCTGGTGGTTAATTGGAGATGAGTCTCACGGACTTTAGTGCCCAGGTTGACTTTAATCTGCGATCCTCAGATCTCAGCCTCCTGAGTAGCTAGACTTACAGGCGTAAGTCACCGTGCCCTGCCTGAAACAAGTTTTAACTGAAGGTGTGGGGATTAAAAAGTTAAGGGGGACTGATGAGATAAATGGGGGTGAAGGATGGAAGAGATAGCATCAAGATGCACTACAGTCAGGTGCTGACATGCATAATCATAGCTACTTAGGAGGCTGAGACCTGAGGATCGGGTCTGGAAGCCAGCATGGGCAGACAAATCTTCAATAATATTAAACAGCAAAAAGCTGAAACTAGAGTGTGGCTCAAGTGATCAAACACCAGTGAAAAAAGCTGAGTGACAGCACAAGACCCCAGTACCACCAAAAAATAAAAAATAAAAGATGGCCAGGCACTGGTGGCTCAGGCCTGTTATCCTAGCTATTCAGGAGGATCTGAGGGTCATGGTTCAAATCCAGCCCAGACGTGAAAGTCGGTGAGTCTCTTATCTCCAATTAACCACAAGAAAACCAGAAGTGGTGCTGTAGCTCAAGTGGCAGAGTGCTAGCCTTGAGCTGAAGAGTTCAGGGACAGACCTAGAGTTCAAGCCCCATGACAGACAAAAAGAAAAAAAAAGACATATGAACACACATCCTCCTCTAGTACATAAAGCAAGGGTGCCAGGCTTCTCTGGACTCCAGTTGAGTCTATGCAGGCCTGTGATTATTTTAACCAAATGTAGTGCTGGACACTTTCAGCAGCAAATTGTCCCATTTGGGACCACAGACGCAATGGTACAGAAAAGAGCCACTCTTGACATTCTTCTTCCAAGGACCTAAAAACAAAGCATTTTTTGTTTTTAAGCCACTACATCTTAGGGTGGTTTGTTAATGGAGCAGTAGGTATCAGGAATGTATGTTTCACTTTTTATTTTCCGTAACTTCACACAGTTATGTATAACATTGGAGACTGTGGTTCTCCTTTCCAATCTGACAGTTCAGATTCTTATGTACAGCAAATTCCAAAATAGCCTTTTAGATTTTTCTTTGGCTTAGACCTACGTCTTTCATTCCCTTGGGCCTGTGACATGCAGTTTTTCTCTGGATAATTTTCTCGAAACTTCAACTTCCGACCATTCTCCAAGCTGATGATAACTCCCCAACGTCCAAGTTGGCCCGATCTGTTTCTACCTAGAGAAAACTTTATAAAGTTCCCTAGGAAACCTTTCAGGCTAGTAAGCAAGTCATAACGATAGGTGGAAGAGGTTGCCATGGAGACAGGTCCAGAGCCTGGGACTTGGGGGTAGGGAAGGACCCCAACTCGTGTTTTGATTGGCTGTGCGGGCGCTCAGCGTTCACCGGACGCACATGCGCACTAGAGCCAAGGCGAGGTCGAGGCGAAGCCTAGTCGCTGGATACTCAGGACTGGAGTTGTCAGGGCCAAACCGGGACGAGCGGCTCCTCCCAGCCTCTGGGGAAGCAAGTGGCGAGGCCCGAGGCGGCTCTGCAGCGCGGGACCTATCCCGCCACAGAGGCGCTCGCGACCCCGCTTCCATTGTTACCGGCGTGGCCTTTCGGGCGACTCGGGCTGCCGGGCCCCAGCGACAGGTAATGATGTCCCGGCGTGGACCGAAGCCCGAGCCCGAGCCGGGGCCTGGAGCAGGAGGCGAGCGGGCGTGGGGCGTGCGCGGGCCGGTGTTCACAGCCCGGAGAGAGCCCCGATGGCGTGGTGGAGGCTGCGGTGCGGGGTCCCGCTCTCTCCCCGCTGCCCGCACCGAAGGGGGCGCGGAGGGCGGGCGGGGAGACCGGGAGGGGGGGCGAGCGGGCGCCGGGCGAGGCTGCGCTCACTTGGCACGACTGTGATTGAGCCCGCCTCGGAGCTGGAGCCGGGACAGGTGGGTGTGGGGTCCTCTCGCGGTCGACTGGCCGGGTTCTGGGGTTTGCTTCCGGGATCCTCTTTTCGAATGTGTCCTCAAGGAACGTCCGGGCCCTTCCACAGCCTTCCAGCCCAACCCGCTGGGCATCCCAGCTTTCCGATGGTGAGCCGCAGAGGTGGGCAAGGGATTTCCCAGCACGCCAAGTGGGTGAATGGCTTGCCTCCCCCTGTCCTCCCTCCTCCTCCCCTGGGGGACCTTGAACACTTTTAAGAGAAATTCGACACCCAGTTTGTTCCTAGTAACTCCTGGTGTTACTGAGAAGGAGTTCAGTCAATAGAGCTTCTGTACCGTCGGTGATTAAAGTTTGTGTGGGCACTTCTCCAGATCGATCAGATTTATTTATTTATTTGCTATAAAAAAATGTTTTATTTTGGAAGTGGCACTGTGGCTCAAGGGGTAGGGCGGTAGCCTTGAGTTGAAGCGCTTAGGGACAACACTCAACGCTCAGGTCCCAGAGTTCGTCCCACTACCGACAAAAAAAAAAAAAAAAAAAAAAAAAAAAGTTCTGTTTTGTTTTTTTTGCTTCAACAAGTTAGGAGGTCATCATTTTACTCGTGAGTCTTGATATTATTCCTGCGTGTGCGTGTGCTGGTACTTGAACTTAGGGCCAGGGCAATATCCTTTAACTTTTTGCTCGACTGGCACTCTACCACTTGAACCATACCTCCACTTCCAGATTTTTGATCGTTAATTGGAGGTAATAATCTCATGGAGTTTATGGCCTCAGCTACTGTGAACTTCAGTCCTCAGATCTCAGCCTTCTGAGGACTTAGGATTGCAGGTGAGAGTCATTGGTATCCAACTTAGCAATTGCTTCTGTCACATCTTTTTATGGTCACTTCTCCCACCGACTACCACTAAGCAAATTGCAGTTCTCTTACAAGTGAAGAGATATTAGAGAGGAAGTTGAACCTACAGCCTTCATCTTCTCTGGGTTTAGGAGAGAAGTTAAAGATACAGCCTTCATCTTCTGTGAGTTTATCTGTACACCGAGCAGTCAGTTTCTATGTGGGTATGTGTGTATTGCAGAATACATCAGAAATTCTTGATCTTGTGGTCCATTCTTGTGTTTCAGGGTTGCTTACCTATTCCTGCAGTTTCCATGCTCAGAATTTACAATGAAAGCTGCTAATTTTACCTTGGGTGTGTTCTACCTCTGTTTGCTGAAGCCCTTGATGTCTTTATGGCTGTAGCATGAGACTTCACGCAGTTGCCTCATTACTGGAGAAAGAAAAGATATTGCCAGCTTGATTCTCCTGTCTGTAGCAATGTTAGCCTCAAGGAAAAGGATTACCAGTTCTTCATGCTCTCAAATCCTTCTAATGTGGAAACCAGACAAGGTTCAAAGTGGACCCCACAATGTTGAGAAGCAAGCCCTTAAATCAAGACTCCTGCGTGACACTGAGACTTGTCGACAGAATTTTAGGAATTTTCCATACCCAAACCTTGCTGGTCCTCGAAAAGCATTAAGTCAACTCCGGGAACTCTGTCTTAAGTGGCTGAGACCTGAGATTCACTCCAAGGAACAAATCCTGGAGTTGCTGGTGCTGGAGCAGTTTCTTACTATCCTGCCTGGTGAGGTTAGGACTTGGGTAAAGTCCCAGTATCCAGAGAGCAGTGAGGAAGTGGTGACTCTGGTGGAGGATTTGACTCAGATTCTAGAAGAGGAAGGTAAGCATTGTGGAGTAAAGAGGGGAGGAATCCCTGGGTGATTAGAGAAGACAGGCACATCTAACACCAGTCTCTTCAAGAAATTGGGGAGAACTGAGATCACTTTAACATGAGTTCCATTCTGCATTGTGTTTCCCTCACACATTGCTTAGAACCAAACATATTATATCCAAGCCCAGAGGAGACATGTCATGAACAAATGACCAGGCATAAACAAATGAACTCCTGTATCCTCAGTTTAAAAAATTTACACCAAGCTGAGTGTGGTGGCTCATGCCTGTAATCCTAGCTACTCAGGAAGCTGAGATCTGAGGATCAAGGTTCAAAGCCAGCCCGGGCACCAAAGGACCTGAGATTCTTATCTCCAGTTAACCTCTAGAGAATGGGAAGTGGGGCTTGGCTCAAGGGTAGGCTGGTAGCCTTGAGCTGAAGAGCTCTGGGACAGCACCTAAGCTGATTTCAAGCCCTATTATCCACCAAAATATATATATATATATATATATATATATATATATATATATATTTATGTGCCAAGCTACTGATAGACACACCTTTGGCTTTGTAGATTGAATTTTATGCTTAAGATCCAATGAATATTCTTTATTAAGGAAAGAGACAACTCATAAAATTTACATCAGATAAGGATTTCATAGAAAACTGTGAATTTTCTGCAATATGCTTAATTAAGTACTTGAGCAGACTTGTTTTCTAATTCTTAGGACAAGTCATTAGCCCTCACCCTAACTCTGGAGTATGGTGTTGTTTTCAGTTCTCTTTTGACTGCTCACTTTAAGAATGTATAGGTAGGGGCCAGGAATATGGCCTAGTGGTAGAGTGCTTGCCTAGAATGCATGAAGACCCAGTATCACATACATAGGAAAAAAAAAAAGCCAGATGTGGTGCTGAAGCTCAAGTGGTAAAGCTCTAGCCTTGAGAAAGTCCAAGGACAGGGCTCAGGCCCTGAGCTTGAGCCCACGACTGGAAAAAAAAAAAATTATAGGTATTCAGCGAAAGGTTTTCTAGCTACTCAAAGGGAACTAATCTCCATCATGATCTCTTTCTCTTTCTAGCTCCTCAGAATTCTGTCCTTTGCCAAGAGACCCCAGAAGAAGACCCCAGCCATGCTTTCCAGGAAGGGTGGTTCAGTGACTTGGTGACCAAAGTGAGTTACAGTTTCTTTTATGTCTTTAAAGTACCTTTTTAGGGGCTGGGAGTTTGGCCTAGTGGTAGAGTGCTTGCCTAGCATGCACAAAGACCTGGGTTCAATTCTTCGGTACCACATACATAGAAAAAAGCCAGTGCTGGGGCTCAGGTGGTAGAGCTCTAGCCTTGAGAAAGTCCAAGGACAGTGTTCATGCCCTGAGCTCAAGCCCAGGACTGGCAAAGAAAAAATAAATAAATAAAGTACCTTCTTAGTATATGAAGATATTTTCTGTACTGGACTTATATCTAACTCTACCTTATATCTAAACTCTACCTGAGCCCTGCCTGAGATTTCATTAATTTCTTTCCTTAGTTCTTTTGGCTTATGTGCTTTCATTCTTTTCTTTGGCTATACCTTTTATATACACCTTGACTTTTTAAGTTAGGAAGATTGCATAGAGGTAGACTAATAAAGCCATGGGGGATTTGGTTCCTGGCTATGCTGTTAAACCTATGATTTGGGACAAGAAACCAAATTTCTCTTAGCCCGAGTTACTCCAATAAATATAATTTAGTCCTTAGATATTATAAGATTTGTGGTTAGCCTATATCCCAGGAAGTGAGAGATAAATAATAGTTGCAAATGTTATTTTTCCTCATTAATGAATAATGAATACCATGTATTCTTTGACATTGCTGCTTGATCATGAGTCAGTCAATGCCCCTGTCTCTCCCCCTCTACTTCTCTCTTTATTCCTTTGGCTGGTAATGGGGTCTGAACTCAGGGCTTTGCTTTCACTTGGATTTTTTTCACTCATAGTACTCTACCACTTGAGTCACACCTCTAGTTCAGTTTCTTTGCTGGTTAATTAGAGAATGAATCTCACAGACTTCTTTCCAGGCTAAGTTCAAACCTTGATGCTAGATTTCAGCCTCCTGAATAGCTAGGATAATAGGAATAAGCCACCTTCATCCAACATGAATCTCATATTTTAAGGAATAGCAATTTGAGCTTTTTGTGTGTTGGGAAGGTGGGTCATGGGCTTGAATTCAGCCTGGGCACTGTCCCTGAGCTCAAGGCTATCACCCTACCCTTAAGCCAAGCCCCACTTCCAGTTTTCTAGAGGTTAGTTGGAGATAAGAGTCTCAGGTCCTTTCGTGCCCGGGCTGGTTTTGAACCTTCATCCTTAGATCTCAGCTTCCTGACTTCCTAGGATTACAGGAGTGAGCCACCAGGCCTGTAAAGCTCAAAAGCAATTTGAGCTTTTAAGAAAGAACAGTCTCTTAAGAAAGATACAGGGATCTATTATTTATTAATAAAAACAAAAATATATAATGTCAAAAAAAAAAAAAAGAAAGATACAGGGTTGGAGATGTGACTTAGGTGGTAGACACTTGCTTAGCAAGCATAGGCCCTGAATTCAAACTGTAATATTGTCAAAAAAAAAAAAACAAAAAGAACAAGAAAGAAAAAAGAGAAAAAGAAAAGGTTTATATATATGTTTATATATGTGTGTGTGTGTGTGTGTGTGTGTGTGTGTGTGTGTGTGTGTATATGTTCATGAACTAAAAGAGCTTAATTGGAAAAATGCACATCCTGAAGTTAGAAAGCCTTTGGCAACCAAATTACAATGATTTATAGAGTATATAAGCATATTTACCTGGAAAAAAATGTAAAAGGCAACAGAAATATTGTTTTAGAAAAACAGTATTTAACAGTTTTTTTAAAAAAGAACAGTAGGGGGAAATTTGGTTAAAATGACATGAAATAAAGCCCTTTTGGGCTGGGAGTATGGCCTAATGGTAGGGTTTTGCTTGCCTGTCATGCACTAAGACGCAGATTCGATTCCTCAGTACCACATACATAGAAAAAGCTGGAAGTGGTGCTATGGCTCAAGTAGTAGAGCTATAACCTTGAGAAAGCCCAGGGACAGTTCTCAGGCCCTGAGTTCAAGCCCAGGACTGGCAAGACAAGAAAAATTTAGCCATTTTTACATATGTGTAAAAATTACAAAGATGTTGAAATGAAATTAAAGATTATATACTTATGGTTTATGCCTATAATTCTACCTGCTTGAGTAAGACTGAAAGATAGTGGTTTGAGGCCAACCAGAGCAGAAAAGTTCATGACAGCCTCTCTGTAGAGAGCTGGATGCAGCGAAGCACACCTGTCACCCTGCCTACACCAGGAAGCCTAACAGGCATATTGCACACCTGAGTAGGAAGCCCAGTCCTCACCTAAAAATAAAAAGGTGATCTGGAAGCATGACTCAAGTGGTAGAGTTCCAACTCTGAAGGAAAAAGCTGAGCAAAAGTGTGAGGCCTTGGTACATACTTAAAAAACAAAACATATTATACTTCATTATTGATTTCCCTTTACAGCCATTGAAGGATAACATGTAGTCAGGCTAATTCAAACTCACTATGAGGCTAAGCTAGCTTCAAATACATGATTTTCCAACCTTAGCCTTCTAAGCGCTAGCATTGTATGTATGTATTGCCATTCCCACTAGAATGAGATTTTTTTACCAACTTTTAAGGTTTCTAAAGCTTAAGATTCTACAGTCCCCTACCACCGTGTGTACACCCAGTGTTATCAATGTCCTGTTCCCACTAGTTCTTTTTTGTTGTTGTTGTTGTTGGTTGTGGGGCTTGGACTCTGGGCCCGGGCACTGCCCCTGAGCTCTTCAGCTTAAGGCTACCATCCTACTCCAGGGCCTAGGAGTTGTCCCTGTGCTCTTCAGCTCAAGGCTACCACCCTACCCCTTGAGCTACAGCCCCACTTCCAGTTTTCTAGTGATTAATTGGAAATATGAGTCTCAGGGTCTTTAGTGCCTGAGCGGGCTTTGAACTGTGATCCTCAGAGTTTAGCCTCCTGAATAGCTAGGATTACAGGTGTGAGCCACTGCACCCGGCTTTCCACTAGTTCTTGAGCAAAATTAAGTCATATTTGGTATTTTAGGAATCAGTGACATTCAAAGATGTAGCTGTGGACATCACCCAAGAGGACTGGGAACTAATGCGTCCAGTACAGAAGGAATTGTACAAGACTGTGACATTACAGAACTATTGGAACATGGTCTCTCTAGGTAACCATTGTTTAACCTTCTCCTTCCATCCTGCCCCTAGTTGTTAAGAATACGTTAAGTCTTGAAATCCTTAGGTAAAAATAAGACCTAGAAATAAGTGTTCTCATTCAGACACACACACAAAAATATGGCCATATTGTACTCCCTTTTCCTGAGTGAAAGGCTTCTTAATGAAAGGTTGTTGAAATCATGATACACAGCTTCACAGTGCTGTTCACTGGATGCTGTCCAATTCTGCCTTACCTATTTTCTTTCTCAGGATTCTCTTAGGTAGCAAAAAATTTTATCCTACTTCTAAATATAACACCTCATATTAGGTCATGTTCATGTTTTTCTATGGAGGCCTAAATCTCAAACTTTTCATAGCTGTTTTATCTCTAGGATAAAATTCATAATATTTTTCCTTAACAGGACTGACTGTATACAGACCAACTGTGATCCCCATATTGGAAGAGCCATGGATGGTGATAAAAGAAATTTTAGAAGGCCCTACTCAAGGTGAGAGAAAAATCAGCTCATGAGTTTCTTTTTACTAAGACTGTATTGACATTTGCTTTTCAAATATGACCAAGTCACTCTTTGAAGATACATGTGTACTGCAATACAGCATTAACAATGAATGCATAATAATAATAATGAACGTTCTAAGCTGCCTTATATTGTTTCGCTTCCTTTAAAAAGTTAATTTGGGGGCCGGGAGTTTGGCCTAGTGGTAGCGTGCTTGCCTAGCATGCATGAAACCTGGGTTCAATTCCTCGGTACCACATACATAGAAAAAAGCCAGAAATGGTGCTGAGGCTCAAGTGGTAGAGCTCTAGCCTTGAGAAATTCCAAGGACAGTGCTCAGGCCCTGAGCTCAAGCCCAGGACTGGCAAAATAAATAAATAAATAAATAAATAAATAAATAAATAAATAAATAAATAAAAAAGTTAATTTGGGGCTGGCAATATGGATTAGCGGTCAGGTGCTTGCCTAGCATGCATGAAGCCCTGGGTTCAACTCCTTAGTACCACATAAACAGAAATAGCCAGAAGTGGTGCTGTAGTTCAAGTGGTAGAATGCTAGCCTTGAGCAAAACAAGCTCAAGGACAGTGCCAGGCCCTGAGTTCAAGCCCCAGGACTGGCAAAAAATAAAAAATAAAAATAAAAATAAAATATTAGGGGCCTGGAGTTTGGCCTAGTGGTAGAGTGCTTGCCTAGCATGCACAAAGACCCGGGTTCAATTCCTCAGTACCACATACATAGAAAAAAAGCCAGAAGTGGTGTGGTGGCTCAAATGGTAGTGCTCTAGCCTTAAGAAAACCCAAGGACAGTGCTCAAGCCCTGAGCCGAAGTCCAGGACTGGCAATAAATAAATTGATTAATTTAATTAAACATTAATTTTGCCAGACCCCAATGGCTCATACTTGTGATCCTTGCTACTTCGAAGGCAGAGATCTTAGGATCAAGATTTGAACCCAGCCTGCATAGGGAAGTCTGAGACTCAAAGACTGGAGAGTGATCTCAGGCAGCCAGGATTCCTCTTGCTATTTTCCTGTTTTACCCTTTTACTTGAATTTCGGCCTTTAAGGATTTTTACTGTATGTCTATGTAAATTGAGCCTTGGATTACTATATCCCATCAGTTCTACTACAAGAAATGGAAATCTTGGTGATTTTATAAGGAGACTAACAGTTTAAATTCAATTACCATCTCAAATTAAAAGCTGCTTTATAGTTGTATGGGATCTGACCATTTTTCTAGGCCATACTCAAATTGAGACTTTGCATTAAGGCTTTACTTGGTTAATTGATTCGGCATTGATCTCCTTTGCTAGAAATATTAGACTGCCATATGGCCTAATTAACTGATAAGATAATTTCACTTCTGGAAGTGGCACTGTGGCTCAAGTGGTAGAGCAATAGCCTTGAGCTGAAGATCCCAAAGGCAGCACCCAGGCCGAGTTCAAGCCCCACAATGGACAAACAAAAGATAATTTCACTTCTAACCAGCCATTCTAGTTTCTTAAGTTTCTGAATTTCTATTAAACTGATTTTTTAATGTATTATAGTATCAATATTCATGCTCATCCTTTAGACTTAAGTTTGTGAATTATATATCTGTAGGGCTAGATGGTATAGATCAAGAGAAGAATACTTTTGTGGCATGTATGAAGCCTTGATTCCAACCCCTAACACCAAACATGTGTGTAGACAGCCATATACTGATACTTATTACTTAGAAGTTAAAGTGAAATTCTGGAACTAGTTCATTGTGTGTGTTCATTTAGTCTGTTTTTATTTTGTTTCTTTGGCTCATGGTAACAGATCTGAAGATTGATTGATACCTGGCACCCTTGGCTTATGCCTGTAATCCTAGCAACTCAGGAGGCTGAGATCTGAGGATCACAGATCACGGTTCAGAGCCAGCCCAGGCACAAAAGTCCATGAGATTCTTACTCAATTAACCACCAGAAAACCAGAAAGGGCACTATGGGGAGTAAAGTGGTAGCCTTGAGTTGAAGAGCACAAGGACAGCACCCAGGCCTAAAGTTCAGGACCAGCGTAAAAATCAAATGAAAAAGCAGTAAAATTAATAGCCAATTTACTAAAAATTTGAAGCCTATTTTTTCCATTTCATATATTTTCTACTGTGCTAATCATTTTACAGATTTTTTTCATTTAACATCTTCTAGTGTCAACTCTGATTTCTTGTATTTGAATAAAAGTAGTTTTTAAATTCAAGCAATACAAGGAAGCAAATTATTCTCCTTTCATCGGGTTCCAGTGGCTCACCCCAGTAAATGCAGCTACTCAGAAAGCTGAGATCTGAGGATTGTGGTTCAAATCCAGCCCAGGCAGGAAAGTCTGTGAGACTCTATCTGAAAATAACCACCAAAATCCCATAAATGGAACTGTAGTTCAAAATAGTAGAATGTTGGGCCAGAAGTCTGGTCAAGTGGTAGAGTGCTAGCCTTGAGCACAAAAGGGATAGCATCCAGGCCCTAAAGTCAAGCTCCAGGACCAGCACAAAAAAAAGAAACTTCTCCTTTCTTCTTACTCATTATCAGGACCTATTCCCCTTAAACCTTCAGCACTTGTGTGTGCCTATCTAGAATGTACACAGCATATCTTTATACAGATGGACTCTTGATCTACAAACTGCTAGCCATATTTTTTAAATTTAACACTATGTCCTTCACACCTTTCCATATAAAGGTGTCTAGATCTGCCTAATTATTTTTACCCCAGTTAATATCTCATTCATTATCCCCTGGTCCCTTAGTAGTGGGTATATCTATAATTTTCAGTGACTGCATACTATCCTGTTGAATGGATATATTAATAGAGGTAATGTACTTAGACCTAAATCCTAGGAAGTTTGAGATATCTAGTAATATTTTTGCTATAAATTCTATATTTGACAATACTAACCTACACAGTTTCCTTCTTGTAAAGTTTGCTTTCATACTACAGACATAATAGGCATCAACAAATACATATTTGACAGCCTTATATCCACATTTGAGGATAGCATTTTTTATTTTTTGTGTGTGTATTTATTCTTGTGCATGTATACTTTCATTGGAGTTAAACTTTTATGTTATTGTTATTTATTTTACCAGTTTGATGGCTATTATATCAAGAGTCTTGGCCATTTTCTGAAGGAAGTATGAAAAGAACATACGGAATTTCGAGAGTTTACATCTAAATTGAAACTATAAGGGAAATACAGAATCATGAAATCATCATACAAGGTCAAGTTCTGTCATGAGGCCAACATTTTATGAGGTTGAATCTTAACCATCATTGCTAATATTCAGCCATTGTGTTCTATGGAAAAGATAGTATCATATATAATTCAATCTACCCTGTGTTTTACATTCTAAGAAGAAGCATTGTACAAAGAAAATACCCCCTGGGCCAAAAGTGTGGCCTAGGTGTAGAGTGCTTTCCTAGCATGCAGGAAGTCCTGGGTTCAGTTCCTTGGTACCACATGCCCAGAAAAAGCTGGAAGTGGTACTGTGGCTCAAGTGGTAGAGTGCTAGCCTTGAGCAAAAAGAAAAAAAAGCTCAAGGACAGTACCCAGACGCTGAGATCAAGCCCCAGGACTGGCAAAAAAAAAAAAAGAAAAAGAAAAAAAAATGGCCCCCAATCTCTTTGTGTTTGTACTGAGGCTTTAACTCAGGGCCTTGTGTCCACATATTACATGGCTACTAGTACTCTGCCACTTGAGCCACACCTCCAATCTATCATTTTGCTGGTTAATAGGAGACTGAATCTTGCATTAGGGTCAGATTGAATCTGACCCTCTAGGTATTAGCCTCTTGAGCAACTAGGACTACAAACATGAGCCACTGGCTCACAGCTCAATGTGTTTTTTATTTTTTCTCCAAGACCAGGACTCAAATTCAGTATATGATGTACGCTTTCATTCATTGGCTGGCACTCTATGACCTGAACCATATCTCTAACCAGTAAACATCTCTTTTAATAGCTGAAAAAGGATTTAGTAGAATAATAATGTTTTTTTCAAAAGGTATATTCTTTTTTTTTTTTGGCAGTCATGGGACTTGAATTCTGGGCCTGGGGGCTGTCCCTGAGCTCTTCAGCTCAAGGCTACCGCCCTACCCCTTGAGCCACAGCATCACTTCCAATTCTCTGGTGGTTAATTGGAGATAAAAGTCTCACAGACATTTTAGTGCCTGAGCTGGCTTGGAACCATGATCCTCAGATCTCAGCCTCCCGAGTAGCTAGAATTACAGGTGTAATCCACCGGGACAGGCTAAAAGGTAGATTCTTTGGGACTAAATGCCATGATACTTTCTTTCTCCACCCTTCAATTTTTATCCTTTAAATCATTGGTCCTCAAACTTCACTTGCTAAAATAAATTACTCTACCCCATCCTGTTTCTAATTCATTAAGCCTAGTTGAGACCCAATAATTTTTTTTTGCCAGTCCTGGGCCTTGAACTCAGGGTCTGAGCACTTGTCCTTTGGCTTTCTCAAGGCCACAGCTCTACCACTTGAGCCACAGCACCATTTTTGGCGTTTTTTATGTATATGTGGTACTGAGGAATAGAACCTGGGTCTTCATGCATGCTAGGCAAGCACTCTACCACTATGCCAAACTCCCAGCCCTGTGAGACCCAATAATTTTAACATATATCCAGGTAACAATGATGCTTTAGGCTGTCAGTCTGGATTATATTTTGAGAACCACGGCTGTAAGGTATGGAAGATTTACCCCATAAGACTGCTTTAGGGGCTGGGAGTTTGACCTAGTGGTAGCGTGCTTGCCTAGCATGCACGAAGACCCAGGTTTGATTCCTTGGTACCACATACATAGAAAAAGCTGGAAACAGTGCTGAGGATCAAGTGGTAGGGCTCTAGCCTTGAGAAAGTCCAAGGGCAGTGCGCAGGCCCTGAGCTCAAGTCCAGGACTGGCAAAAAAAAAAAAAAAAAAAAAAAAGATTGCTTTAGTAATGTTAAAGAATTGTAGGGCAGATTGGACGAGGGAATAGTATATTGACACTGTTGTATAAATTGACTCCATAAAGAAACCCATGTCGGTACTGGGAATGTGGCTTAGTGGTACACTACTGCCTAGCATGCTTGAAGCTCTGGGTTCAATTTCTCAGTACTGCATAAACAGAAAAAGCCAGAAGTGGCACTGTGGCTCAAGTGATAGAGTGCTAGCCTTCAGTAAAAAGAAGCTCAGGGATAGTGCCCAGACCTTAAATTCAGGCTCCACAACTAACCAAAAAAAAAAAGAAGAAGAAAGAAAAGAAACCCCAAGTTAATCTATGCAGGTTTATCTACTGTTTTAGCCACTGACCTCATCTATTTTATTCAGTATCCATGCTGAACAATTAGGAGTTTCTCAATTTTCAGTGAGTCTCATTTTCCTGCATTTTAAATCTTTCCTAAGCTTTAAGGCCATGTTAATGAAGTTATGAGAGCTCTAGTTTTTAGGTATTTTATTCATGTTCATTATTTTGTTTCCTTTCCTTAAATGGAGGGAGACTTTTATATTCTTTTTATTTCAGAATGGGAAACCGAAGGACAAGCCTGTACTACAGTAGAGAATATTCCTAAATTCAAACAGGATGGAACCCAGACCATCAAGTTGGAAGAATCATATGACTATGATAACGGATTGGAGACGTATGCAATTGATACCTTTGAGAAATTCCACATTAATGAACGAGATTTCAGTTTGAAATCAGTCTTTTCTAAAGAAGAAGATCCTACAGAAGAATATCTTAGTAAATATGATATATATAGAAATAATTTTGAAAATCGTTCAAACCTAATTGTACAGTTTGATACCCAATCAGACAATAAAACTTTTATGTATAATGAAGGCAAAGCAACCTTCAGTAATGTCTCATATGGTATTGTACATGGGAAAATACTTCCTGGAGAGAAGCCTTATAAGTGTAATGGGTGTGGAAAAAAATTTAGAAAATACCCATCCCTCTTGAAACACCAAAGTACCCATGCCAAAGAGAAATCTTATGAATGTGAAGAATGTGGAAAGGCATTTAGGCATATCTCATCCCTCATTGCCCATCAGAGAATGCATACTGGAGAAAAACCATATGAATGCCACCAGTGCGGTAAAGCCTTCAGCCAGCGTGCACACCTTACTATACACCAGAGAATCCATACTGGAGAGAAACCCTATAAGTGTGATGACTGTGGAAAAGACTTTAGTCAGCGAGCACACCTTACTATCCATCAAAGGACACATACTGGAGAGAAACCGTATAAATGTTTGGAATGCAGTAAAACCTTCAGCCATAGTTCATCACTGATTAATCATCAAAGAGTTCATACTGGAGAAAAACCTTATATATGCAATGAGTGTGGGAAAACCTTCAGTCAGAGTACACACCTTCTTCAACATCAAAAAATACATACTGGAAAGAAACCATATAAATGCAATGAGTGTTGGAAAGTGTTTAGTCAGAGTACTTACCTTATTCGACATCAAAGAATTCACTCTGGAGAGAAGTGTTACAAATGTAATGAATGTGGAAAAGCCTTTGCTCATTCCTCAACTCTTATTCAACATCAAACAACTCATACTGGAGAGAAATCTTATATATGTAATGTGTGTGGGAAAGCCTTCAGTCAGAGTGCAAACCTTACTCAGCATCATAGGACACATACTGGAGAGAAACCATTTAAATGCAGTGTGTGTGGGAAAGCTTTCAGCCAGAGTGTGCATCTGACACAACATCAGAGGATTCATAATGGAGAAAAACCCTTTAAATGCAATATATGTGGGAAAGCATATAGGCAAGGTGCAAATCTTACTCAGCACCAAAGGATTCATACTGGAGAGAAACCCTATAAATGTAATGAATGTGGGAAAGCTTTTATTTATTCCTCATCACTTAATCAACATCAGAGAACTCATACTGGAGAGAGACCCTATAAATGTAATGAATGTGACAAAGATTTTAGCCAGAGAACATGCCTTATTCAACACCAGAGAATTCACACAGGAGAGAAACCCTATGTATGTCGTATATGTGGTAAATCTTTTACCCAGAGCACAAACCTTATTCAACATCAGCGCGTTCATACAGGTGCCAAACATCGCAAATAATGCACATGGGAGACTTCACTTAGGTTTTACAATCTGGTTACAGAAATTTCATACTATGTGGTCTCTCTGTTAAACATTCAAAAGAAATCCCCCAAGTGCAATATCTGTTAAGTATCATAGTATAAATAGCAGAATTAGTAGCATGGGTATAATCTGTTTGAATTTAATGTGAATTTTAATAAAGAAGCTTAGATAGCTCCTTAATTTCTACTTGCTATCAGTTCAAGTCATTCCAGGAAAAAAAAAAAAAACTGTGAAAGAAGTTAAAAATCTAGTTTGTCAACTTCTGCTATAGTTCAATACTTCTTATTGAGGCCTTATGAATGTAACTTATAAGTGTCTGTAAAGTTGATATTTCACACTAGAGAATACCTTGGGATTATAGAAAAGACAAAGCTGCTATGAGGTCTTGTTTCATCATATCTTGAAGCCTTACAATGTGTAAAGGGTTTCCTCTTTTTTTTTTTTTTTTTTTTGCCAGTCCTGGGCTTTAGCTCCGGGCCTGAGCACTGTCCTTGGACTTTCTCAAGGCTAGAGCTCTACCACTTGAGCTTCAGCACCACTTCCAGCTTTTTTCTATGTATGTGGTACCAAGGAATCGAACCTGGGTCTTCGAGCATGCTAGGCAAGCACTCTACCACTAGGCCAAACTCCTGGCCTTCTCTCATTTTTTTATTTCTCCTGTTTCTGTTATCCTTAACTACCATGTGGAGCCAATACATTTGAAGGGGGATAGAGTTGAAAGCATATTAAGTTGTACATATCCACTGTTTAGTTATACTTCCCCTTAAATACCAAAATAATAAAGAGCTTAGAATGAAAGGTGATCAGATAGGATAAATCAGTGTATATAAACCCTTAAATATATGTTCAGATTTAAACAACAAAAAAACCCAAAACATTGTTCACAAGTTAGCCTTCGTTTCACTTTGTTTGGACATCCAAACAAAGTCTTCCTGAAGAAAATGTATACAGCTACATTTTTTACCTGACTCCTAAATTCATAACCTGAGTTTTCCCTGTGGCTCTCTTACTGTAGGAAATCCATTTTGTCCATGGAAACATGTTTCTTGAGTGCCTCCTATGCTCAGGTCCCACACTTGTTTGAATAATTCCAGGGCTTGTTATAGTGCTAAAATCACAGCTGAGTTACACAACAGACAGCTTTTTAGAGTATTGAGAAATAATCTCAATTACTTTGGCATGAAATGAAACATTAAAATGCCTGCTAAAGTGGGTTGACAAATGCTATGAAAGCAGATATGTAAACGTAAATAATGACCAAAATTAGAAATGAGAATTAGATTTCAGTTTACTGCAGAATGAGGGAAAAAATCAAAATGATTTTTTTCCTCATAAGTATGAGGAAAGAAAATACATAGGTCTGATCATTTGATTTCCACTATCCGAAAGTAGGAAAAAATTAAATTTAGTCTAAAAGAAATAGGCAAGGGGGCTGGGAGTTTGGCCTAGTGGTTAAAGTGCTTGCCTAGCATGCACGAAGACCCAGGTTCGATTCCTTGGTACCACATATATAGAAAAAGCCGGAAGTGGTGCTGAGGCTCAAGTGGTAGAGTTCTAGCCTTGAGAGAGTCCAAGGACAGTGCTCACGCTCTGAGCTCAAGCCCAGGACTGGCAAAAAAAAAAAAAGAAATAGGCAAGGGCCAGGTGCAGTGGCTCACACCTGTAATCCTAGCTATTCAGGAGGCTGAGATCTGAGGATCTCAGTTCAAAGCCCAAGCATGAAAGAACATGAAACTTATCTCCAATTAATCACTAGAAAATGGGAAGTGGGGCTAGGGTTCCAGGGGTAAGGCAGTAACCTTGAGCTGAATAGCTCAGGGACAGTGCTCAGGCCCAGATTTCAAGCCCCATGACTGACAATAAAAAGAAAAATAGACAAGGGTTGGGAGCATAGCCTAGTGGTACAGTGCTCACTTAGGATGCACGATTCCTCAATACTACATACTCAAAAAAAGCCAGAAATGGTGCTGTGGCTCAAGTGGCAGAGCACTAGCCTTGAGTAAAATGTGTCCAAGGACAATGCCCAGGCCCTGAGTTCGAGCCCCAGGAATGGAAAAAAAAGAGAGAAAATGACATGTTTAAGGGAATAATTAGAAGTCTCGTGTTCATTCACACATGGAAGTTAATTCAGTGTCTAAGAGGAAAATTTCATTGAAAAAATGTTAATTCAGAAACTGTCAATGATGAATATTCAACAGTCACTGAATTTGTGATCATAAACAGCATAAAAGAAAGACTGAAAGGAATAGGTTAAAAACACATATATATATATTAATACCCAAGATATTGCACTCAAAATGTAAATCTGAGAGTTCATCTTTTTCTTGTTTTTCCATTGCCTTGCATATAGCAGATGATCAATACATGTTGATTGGTTGAGTAAGTCACATAGAGTTGAATAATAAGATAGAATCTACTGGTGTGGAGTGAAAATAGAACTGAAAATAACTTTCATGCATGTGTCAAATGTTTAATAAATATTAACCACCAGGTAATAACTGCTGAAAAGCAAAGAAACAGATATCATGGGACATTTTTGCACAGGGAAATCCCCTGAGGTAAATGAAGGGAAATCTCCTGAGTTAATGAAACAACTTCTAATCCTAGAATAAATACCAATTTAAGCATGTATTGATTAAACAGGTTTGCTCAGATATTACTGTTCATATAAATATCCTGTATGTTTAAGTCCTAAAGGAGAAAGTGGGTGCTAACATCTCGAAACTATATTGTTGAGTGTTTTCTTGTAGACATTACTATTTTCTTTTCCAAACATCATTTAACCTTGATTTTATCCTGTCGTTATTCATGAAGTACAGGTTGCAAAACACTCAAATTATGCTTATTTCTTAGTTGTCATGTTAAAAGTGAGCGTTGTATTTAAGAAAGTTTTTTGATGTTTCATATCTTGCACAACATTCTTCCATTGGAATGAATGTGTGCAGTATCACAATCCATAGTTCATTACTTTGTATTTTCCTGCCTTTGTATATTTTATGTAAATAATGCATTTATGAAGTCTTCCACTGAGTTACAGAGGCAATTGATGCCCTTATAAAAATAATACAGTAAGAATGGAGAATCTTAGGTCTTTGTGTGTCTTTCCTTAATTTAGAATTGTCTAACCCAGCCGGGCACTGGTGGCTCATACCTGTAATCCTAGCTACTCAGGAGGCTGAGATCATAGGATCACAGTTCAAAGCCAACCTGGGCAAGAAAGTCACCAGAAAACCAGAAGTGGCACTGTGGCTCAAGTGGTAGAGCAGTAGCCTGAGCACAACACCTAGGCCCAGAGTTCAAGAATCACCATTGACCAAAAACAAAAAATTGTGCAACCCCAGAGTAATTCAACAGGCTTTTAGCAAAAAGTCTTATTTCTACCACTTTTATTAGGAAATTTATCAAATACTAGGACAACCTCAGACCACAACCTTCCTAGGTGTCTGGGAACACGGACTCATCCTATTATGTCCAGCTTATTTGTTGAGAAGGGAATTTGAATAACTTTTTGCCAAGGTTTGCCTCAAGCCTGCATCCTCCCGATATGTGCTTCCCCAGTAACAGGAAAGGCTTTTTCTTTTTTTTTTTTCTTTTTTTTTTCCAGTCCTGGGCTTAAGCTCAGGGCCTGAGCACTGCCCTTGGATTTTTCTCAAGGCTAGAGCTTTACCACTTGAGCCTCAGCACGACTTCCGGCTTTTTCTAAGTATGTGGTACCAAAGAATCAAACCCAGGTCTTCATGCATGCTAGGCAAGCACTCTACCAGTAGGCCAAACTCCCAGCCCCAGGTAAGGCTTTTTAACAAACATTTTCTAGGCACCAGTATCTCATGCCTGAAATCCTAGCTACTTAGAAGTCTGAGACCTGAAAATTGAGAGTTAAAGTGAGCCCCAGCAGGAAAGTTTGTGAGATTCCTATTAACCATCAAAAAAAAAAAAAGCTGGAAATAAAGCAAGAGCTTAAGTGGTAGATTGCCAGCCTTGAGTAAAAAGAGCTAGGGGAGGGGCCAGAAGTTTGGCCTAGTAGTATAGTGCTTGCCTAGCATGCACGAAGACCCGGGTTCAATTCCTCAGAACCACATACATAGAAAAACGCCAGAAGTGGTGCTGTGGCTCAAGTGGTAGAGCTGTACCCTTGAGAAAGCCCAAGGACAGTGCCCAGACCCTGAGCTCAAGTCCAGAACTGGCAAGAAAAAAAAAAAAAAAAGCTATGGGACACAGCCTGGTCCTGAGTTTAATCCCCAGTACCAACACAAACACACACACACAGGAGGAGAAGACTTCACAAATACATTCAATTTTGTATTAAGACTGGATATCAGGTTGACTGTCAATATTTTATAATCATTCATTTGAGGCAGTAACCACATCTTCCTTGGGTAAAGACAGTTTTTTCTGTTGAATTAACTGAAGTGTCACAATGTAAAGTGACACCTGTATAACACATTAACTACTTAGTACTTTTCACATCTTCATATTAGTACCTAGCAGTAATCCTTGCCTGTGTCATTTCCATCAAGATTTGCATATAGTGATTTTCTAGTTTTATCATTCATTCTGCATTTGTTTTTTTTCCTGTCCTGGGCTTTAAACTCAGGGCCTGAGCACTGTCTTTGGGCTTTCTCAAGGTTAGAGCTCTACCATTGGAGCTACAGCACCACTTCTGGCTTTTTCCTATGTATGTGGTACCGAGGAATCGGAACCCCAGTCTCTGCGCATGCTAGGTAAGCACTCTACCACTAGGCCAAACTCCCAGCCCTGAGTGGTATTCATATGTAAGGAAATACTTTTCCTTGTTAGCTGGGAATATATTAGAGGCAGGGTCATGGCCTATTCCACTAACTATCCATGTAGGAATTTATCTGTAATGCATTTTGTGTCATGGGAAGTAATGAAAAATTATTCAATATGGTAGTGTTATGATCAATTTTTTGTTGGTTTGTGTCATGGGCAGTAATGACAAATTATTCAATATGGTACTTGGTTATGAACAATCTTTCTTTTTTTCGTCTGTTGTGGAACTTGAACTCTGAGCCCAGGTGTTGTCTCTGAGCTCTTTCGTAAAGCAGTTAAAGAGCAACTAGATGTATTTTACCTACTAAATTCTGTGCCTTGATAGATTTCTGCTGACCACCTCTCCATCTTTTTCACCAGCACCTACCCCCTTGAATTTCCAAAAGATCTACTTGTGAACACGTGTTTTTGTTTGTTTTTTTACCATGAGTTGGCAAACTTGTGCTGGCTGGCAGGCAGCCTGAGCTAAAAAATGATCTGTATATTTTCAAATGGTTTTAAATATGGATTTATTTGGAGACACATGAAATTCAAATTTCAGTGCCAAGAAAGTTTTGTTGGAAATCACATCCATTTGTTTAAAATATTGCCCGTGGTTGTTTTTACACTACAACAGAACCAACCACAAAATGACTTTAAAACTTAAAATATTTACCACTTAGCTGGAGTGAGACTTCTAGTGCAGTCGAGAAGGGGCAGGGTCATGAAATAAAAATTGACCAAGGGAGATTTTGATTTGTGGAAGTAAAGGAGAGGCCCAACTCCTAATGTTAAGAGAATGGTCATGTTCAAGAAGGTCGCGTGCACTGCCACCCTCTTCCAACCTTACCATGACTGTGCATCGGTCTTAAGTCAGGAAAATGTTTAATTTCTCATAGGGATTATGAGTTACTGAGAGGCTTATCCGACCAGGGTCGAGAGGAGTGGCTTTCTGAGAGGACTGTTGTTCTGCTCTGACCAAAGGCTGGGGGGTGGGGTCGTGGGTTCCAGTTCACCTTCGCCCTAACACACCATGTTGCTTCCTCCAACTTCAACTCTTCAAACGAGTCAGCAAGGAGGGCAGCTTCTCCCTAGCAGTGACTCTCTCTTCATCCCTAACCATGAACCCCCTCTCGGTACACCCCCAGCCATGAACCCCCATTCATGTACCTCTACTCAAGAACTCCCTCCTTATATAGTCCCAGCCATGAGCCCCCTCTTTATGCACCCCCCCAGGCATGAACCCCTTCTTTATGCACCCCCAGCCACGAACCCCCTCTTTCTACACCCCAGCCCACGCCTTCCACAGCCCCTGAAATGCTGCGAGTCCGAGTCTGGGCACTGGGCGTGGTGACATCCCCGCCCCGCCCCTGGGGACGACTGGAGTGTGCAGTGACACCCCCCCCCCCCCGATGGATTCAACGTCACCTTCCGCAGGGCAGAACCAGGCTCTAAAGCTCACTCAAAATGGCCAGAAAAGGGAAAGCTACCTTTCCGAGCTACCCCTCCGCAGCAGCCCCGAGACGCGCCACAACCGGGACCCACGCTGCGTCCAGTTCCGGGGGCTTTAGGGGATGCTGGGCGGGGCCAGGAGCGCCAGCGTTTCTGGGAAATGTAGTCTGCAGCCACACTCAGCGTCGCAGGCGCACTGCACGCACACCGTGGTGGCCCTGTCCTCTTCAGCACGCCTCTGAGGAGTGAGCTGTCAGCGTGCACTGCTGCCCAGTTAAGCTCTTCATCTCTACCACCTGAGCCACAGCGCCACTTCCGGGCTTCTGGTGGTTAGTTGGAGAGAAGAGTCTCATGGATGTTTGTGCCCGAGCTGGCTTTGAACTGTGATCCTCAGATCTCAGCCCTCTGAGTTGCTAGGATTACAGGTGGGAGCCACCGGCACCTGACTCTTACATTATTTTTGTTGGTTGTGGGGCTTCAACTCAGCTCCATTACCAGTTTTCTGGTGGTTATTTGGAGATGAGTCTCACAGACTACTGCCTGGGCTAGCCTCAAACCACGATCCTCAGATCTCAGCCTCCTGAGTAGCTAGAATTACCAGCATGAGCCACCCACACCCAACTTCATTTACATTACTAATCCATACATGACTTAAAGTTTTCAGGGCAACCACAACACTACTAACAACAATGCTACCAAAAAGTTAAAAAGAAAAAATAAATTCTGTTCTTAAGAAAATCCCCTATCACATGTACAGTCAAATTAACAACCTGTTTCAGAATTTATTTGAGGGAATAGTGGGTTTTGATCTTCGGGCTTCATGCTTGTTAGGTATACAGCCATGCCTCCATCCCTTTTTTATGCTGGTTTTTTTTGTTTGTTTGTTGGGGGTTTTTGTTTTGTTTTGTTTTTGTTTTTGCCAATCCTGGGGCTTGAAATCAGGGTCTGAGCACTGTCCTTGGGCTTTCTCAAGGCTAACGCTCTATCACTTGAGCCACAGCATCACTTTCAGCTTTTTCTGTGTATATAATACAAAGGAATCAAACCCAGCGCTTCATGTATGCTAGGCAAGCTCTCTACAACTAGGCCACACTCTCAGCCCCTATGCTGGGTATTTGTGAGATAAGGTATTACCTTTCAGCTTATCTTCGGGAGAATATCAAGAATGTGCCACAATGTCCAGCTCTTACTTGAGAAGAAGTCTAAGTCAACTTGGCTGCCCAAGCTGGCCTCAAATTGTGATCTTTATAATTTAAGCCTACCAGGTAGCTAGAGTGACTGTCATAAGCCATTGACACCCAGCTTAAATTAACATGTAAATTAAATTAACATTTTTAAAGCTATTCAGAATAATTCTTTTCTGGGTATTATAACACTAACTATACACTTAGTATGATAGACTAATCACCCCCAAAGATATCCAGATCCTAAACCTTAGAGCCTCTGAATGTTACTTTGAGCAAAAGGAGTATGTGAATAAATTAGAAATCTTTGGACAGGGGATGTATCCTGGATTGTAAGTGGAGCCCTAAGTGAAATCACAAATGCCTTAATAAGAGGAGAGAAGGTTAAATTTTTATCATAAGAGAAAACAATACCCACCAAGTCCAAAACTGAGTCCTAAGCCAAAAAATTCCAAAAAAGTGGAGTCAAGGAATGGATTTCGCTCTGCAGTCCACTAGAGGGAGCATGGCCCCTACTATTGAGGTTGAGCCAGTGAAACTGATCTTAGTCAAGCTGGCTTACAGAACTGTCAGAGAATGTGTACCTTTGTAAGTCACCAAGTTTGCCATTATTTGTCACAACAGCCATAAGAAACTACACAATTCATTTATTTCATTTTAGTTTCAAAATTTAGGGTTTTTTTTCTACTTTTTGGGTTTTTTGTTGTTTGTTTGTTTTTGCCAGTTGTGGGGCTTGAACTCAGGGCCTGAGCACTGTCCTTGGACCACAGCACCACTTGCAGCTTTTTTCTATGTATGTGGTGCCAAGAAATCAAACCTGGGTCTTCGTGCATGTTAGGCAAGCACTCTACCACTAGGTCAAACTCCCAGCCCCTACTTTTTGTTTTGTGAAACAGAATTTCACTATATAGATCAGACTGTCCTTGAATTTATAATCCTTCTGCCTCAGTAGCCCAAGTGCTAAGATTCCAGGCATGAGCTACCCTGCAAGGTAGAATTACTTTTTTTTTTTTGTCAGTCCTGGAGCTTAAACTCTGGGTCTGGGCGCCATCCCTTAGCTTCTTTTGCTCAAGGCTCTACCATTTGAGCCATAGCACCACTTTCAGCTTTTTCTGTGTAGTTTTTTGGAGATAACAGTCTCAAGGGGTGGGGGGAGGGAAATGGGGAAAAAAACACGAGAAGGGGTATCAATGTGTAAGAAGTAATGCACCTATTATCTGGCAAATTGAACTGTAACCTGTCTTTACATTACCTGACAATAAAAAGAAATTAAATTTAATTAATTAAAAAAGAAGAATCTCAAGGACTTTCCTGCCTAGGCTGGCTTTGAGCTTCGATTCTCAGATCTCAGTCTCCTCAGTAGCTAGTATTATAGGCATGAGCCACTGGCACCTGATTCATTTTTTATTTTATAATTTGGCAAAGATATTTTCTTTTCTTTCTTTTTTTTTGTGCCAGTCCTGGGACTTGAACTCAGGACCTGGGCACTGTCCTTGGACACTTTTTGCTCAAGGCTAGCACACTGTCACTTGAGCCACAGAGCCTTTCAGCTTTTTCTGTGTATATCGTTCCAGGAAATCGAACGCAGGGCTTTATGCATGCTAGGAGAGCACATTACCACTAGGCCACACTCCCAGCCCCAGCAGAGACATTTTCATAATGTCAAAAGTAAACTTTAGGGCCGGGAGAGTGACCTAGTGGTAGAGTGCTTGCCTAGCATGCACGAAGACCCGGGTTCAATTCCTCGGTACCACATAAATAGAAAAAAGCTGGAAGTGGTGCTGAGGCTCAAGTGGTAGAGCTCTATCCTTGAGAAAGTCCAAGGACAGTGCTCAGGCCCTGAGCTCAAGCCCAGGACTGGCAAAAAAAAAAAAAAGTAAACTTCACAGAGTGAGGAGTCAATAACTGCATACCCAACGCTATGGACATGGTAATGGAAATATAAACATAACTATATAGACAAAAACCTATGACTCTATAGACATGATGTTTTATTTCATAAATTAATATGCTTCTAGACATACAAACCCTTAGCCTAATTTTGATTAAGTTCTAAAAAATACTAAGTCCCAGTGATTGTAAATAGAGATTCCCTTCCTGAACATTTGTTTGTTAAACTTGTCATTTAAATATGATGTAAAAATCAACGTTAATAAATTCTTCAATAAAAAAAGTAAACTTCACAAAACAAGTTCACAGAAATCCAGTTAATTTTTTTGCCAGTGCTGGAGCTTGAGCTCAGGGCCTGAGCACTGTCCTTGGGCTTTCTCAAGGCTAGCACTCTACAACATGAGCCATAGCACCACATGTGGTATTTTCCTATGTATGTGGTACCTGAGGAATCAAACCCAGGTCTTCATGCCTGCTAGGGAAGCACTCTATCACTAGGCTAAACTTCTGGCCCCCAGAAATCCAATTTCTATTCTTATACCCTCTACTCAATTCCCTTCCTTATCCATAATTAACCATTTTTTTCAATTTAATGGTTTGTTCTCCCATTTTTCAACATAAAGAAATATATATATTCATATTCATTCTACTCTCTTTTAAAAGGAGACAAGGGGCTGGGAGTTTGGCCTAGTGGCAGAGTGCTTCCCTAGCATGCAGGAAGACTGGGGTTCAATTCCTTGGTACTACATACGGAGAAAAGCTGGAAGTGGTGCTGTAAGTAAGTGCTCAAGTGGTAGAGCACTAGCCTACAGAAAGCCCAAAAACAGTGCTCAGGCCCTGAGTTCAGTCTCCAGGACTGGCAAAAATAAATAAATAAAAAAGAAGACAAACTGTGTATATGTGTGTCTATATATGTCCACATAAAAATACGTAACTTACAGATCACAGAGATAGTTCTCATTCCTTTTTGTGGTTGCAAATAACTCCGCTGTTTGTATATACTGAGATACTATAGTATATTCAGCCAGTCCTTTAATGATAAGTCATTTAGTGATAGGCAAAGTGAAGCAAGAAAGGACAAACAGATTGATAGAATGAGGAGAAAAGAAGGTGGGTGTAAATTTATACCTACAATTACATTAAATATAAATGCCATAAACTACATCAAACATCATCAGAGTAGATTTTTTAATATCCTCTTGATAAGAGACACCTTTAAGTATATTTTTATGTCTAACTGACACATTGTAACTGTACATATGTAGGGGTATAGTATGGTATACCAGCACATATATATAAAGTAAAATTAACAGATCAGGATAACTGGAATATCTATCATTCAAATGTACATAGTTTGTGGCCGGGAGTTTGGCCTAGTGGTTAAAGTGCTTGCCTAGCATGCGCAAAGACCCGGGTTCGATTCCTTGGTACCACATACATACAAAAAAGCTGGAAGTGGTGCTGAGGCTCAAGTGGTAGAGCTCTAGCCTTGAGAAAGTCCAAGGACAGTGCTCAGGCCCTGAGCTCAAGCCCAGGACTGGCAAAAAAAAAAAAAAAAAAAAAAAAAAACACAACAAAAAAAATGTACATAATTTGTTTTCAATGCTGTTGAAAATCCTTTCTGCCAGCTATTTTGAAACATTTAATTAATTGTTTTCCAGTGGTTACCTTGTTATGCTCTAGATCATTGGATTTTATTCCTCTTTTTCAACTGCATCCCTATACCCAATGTCCATCCAATCTATTTCATCTCCCATCGAGGTTCATCTTTCCCTTTCTCCCTCTTTTCCTCCTTCCTTTCTTCTTCCCTTCATGCTTTCCTTTCTTTCCTCCCTGTGGTACTCGTGTTTGAATTCACAATCTTGTATTTGCTAGGCAGGTGCTCTACCGCTGAGCTATATCTCCAGTCATTTCACTGTCTCTGTGCTGGTAGAGACTTGAACTCAGGACCTCTCACTTCTATGTGGCTTTTTTGCTTTCAGCTGTCACTCTACCACTTGAGCTATGCCTCTAGTTCTGGATTTTGCTTCTTCCTTTGCAATGTAATCTCACAGACATTTTTCTGTGTTTATCTCCTGCAAAGCTAGGATGACTGGCATGAGCCACTAGTGCCTGAATTTATTTGTGCCTTTACTTTAACCATTAGTCCGTTAAAATATGTTTACGGTTCCTTTAATGCCTTCAGAGCTTCCAGAAGCAACCAACCCTATTTGCATCTCAGTTTCAGACTTCTTACAGCTATTACTGTAGGAGAATATATTTGTGCTCACCATTCCCTTCATGGTCTTTTGTGATCCCTGGCAGGCAAGTATGCTACCACTAGGCCACGCTCCTGGTCCGATCCCTGGAAATTGTAAAGCAAAACAGATTTTTTAAACCCATTGTAATTCCACTACTACTGCTCCTCCTTCCTTGACGTCCCATGCCATTTAATAAAACCTGTTTCAACAACTGTACCACAGTATAGACTTCTAGGACTCTCTCTCTCTCTCTCTCTCTCTCTCTCTCTCTCTCTCTCTCTCTCTCTCACCAGCCCTGGGGCTTGAACGCAGGGCCTGAGCACTGTCCTTGGACACATTTTGCTCAAGGCTAGCACCCTGCTACTTGAGCCACAGCACCACTCCCAGCTTTTTCTGAGTATGTGGTACCAAGGAATCGAACCCAGGGCTTTGCACATGCTAGGTGAGCACTCTTACACTAGACTACACTTCCACCACCACCCCCAACTTCTTTATCCAGCCTCCTACTAATAGATGCAGTCTGTCCCCATTTCTTCACTCTTTTTTTGGGGGGGGGGTCAATCATGGGTCTTGAACTCAGGGCCTCAGAGCTGTACCTGAGTTTTTGCTCAAGGCTAGTGTTCTAGCACCTGGAGCCACAGCTCCACTTCCAGTTTTTAGGTGGTAAATTGGTAGTAAGAATCTCATAGACGGGGCCGGGAGTTTGGCCTAGTGGTTAAAGTGCTTGCCTAGCATGCATGAAGACCCGGGTTCAATTCCTCGGTACCACATACATAGAAAAAAGCCAGAAGTGGTGCTGAGGCTCAAGTGGTAGAGCTCTAGCCTTGAGAAAGTCCAAGGACAGTGCTCAGGCCCTGAGCTCAAGCCCAGGACTGGCAAAAAAAAAAAAAAAAAAGAATCTCATAGACATAGCTGGGTGGGCACAGTGGCTCGTAATCCTAGCTACTCAGGAGGCTGAGATCTGAGGATCAAGGTTCAAAGCCAACTTGGTCACAAAAGGACCTGAGACTCTTATCTCCAACTAACCTCTAGAAAACAGGAAGAGGGGCTTGACTCAAGGGTAGGGTGATAGCCTTGAGCTGAAGAGCTCAGGGACAATGCCCAGGCCCAGGTGTAAGGCGGTAGGTATCCTTGAGCTGAAGATCTCAGGGACAGCGCCCAGGCCTAGTTCAAGCCCCATGACCCACAAAAAAAAAAAAAAAAAAAGAATCTCATAGACTTTTCTGTCTGGGCTGGTTTTGAACTCTGAACCTCATTTCCATCTCCTGAGTATCTAGGATTACAGGCATCAGCCACCAACATTGGCTCCATTTCTTTACACTTACACATAGTATCTTCTCTATCTACTATGTTTATACTTGTCAGATTAAGCCTGTAGAGTGTGTGTGCGAGTGTGTGTGTCACATACCAGGGCTGGGGCTTGAACCCAGGGCTACTATTCTTTTGCTTTTTGCTCAAAGCTGGCACTCTGCCATTTCAACCACAGCTCCACTTCTAGCTTTTTAGTGGGTAATTAAAGATAAGCGTCTCGTGGACTTCCCTGAATGGTCTGGCAGGAAATGATATTAGCCTCTTGAGTAGCTAAGATTATAGACATAATCAACCAATGCCCAGTTCAGTGTTTCTTTTTTTTTTTTTTTGGTGCCAGTCCTGGGCTTGAGCTCTGGGCCTGAGCACTGTCCTTGGACTTTCTCAAGGCTAGAGCTCTACCACTTGAGCCTCAGCACCACTTCTGGCTTTTTTCGATGTATGTGGTATTGAGGAATCGAACCTGGGTCTTCGTGCATGCTAGGCAAAGCACTCTACCACTAAGCCAAACTCCCAGCCCCAGTGTTTCATTTTTAAACAGAGGAATCAAAAAGTAAATGTGACAAAACCACTAACCTCTGCTGCATCTGTGTGACACATGTGTGGGTGTCATATTTTCTGAAGGTTTCAACATGTGTGAAATATGTTATAATCAAAACTATATTCAAAATTCATTCTAACTGAATGGGGAAATAACCTAGTTTCAATCATTGTGGCAATTTCTTCTGATATCAGTTTTCAGATGGTACTTCTATGAGAAAACTTACAAAGATTCTTTGTGTGTAAGAGCATGTTAACATAAATACACATAAAATGCACTGCATATGCCAGGTGCTGGTAGCTCTTGAGGATTGTGGAGGGAGCTTGAGCAACTGGAGGTGTGCTGTGCTGAGTTATGCTTTAATACAGACTAACGATGATGATTTACTAACCAGCTCTCCCCTCCCTCATCCCCACAAAATATTCTGCTGGGCAGGTTGGCTGACAGGGATTTCTGTTCATAATCCCCATATCCATCCACCAGATGGCAGGAAAGTGACAACTGATGATTCCTCTGCCGCGCCTCCGCTCCTGGCATATCAGTATCAGTGTCCATGTCTGTACTAAAGAATCTCCCAACTGCCATGTCCTAACTTCTTGCTTAAATGTTAGTTCAGACTCTTAGGAAGTAGATAGTCTCAGTTGGGTACAGTGGCTTATACCTGTGATTCCAGCTATATGGGAAGTGGAGATTCAAAGTTAGCCTGGGCAAAAAAGGTTAGCAAGACCCCCAACTTAATCAATAGGATAGGTGTTGTGGTATGTAAATGGATTTACAGCTATACAGGAAGCATAAATAGGAGGAGCTCAGCCCAGTCTAGCCTGAGAAAAAATTATTAAAATTATTTTAAAATTATTAAAAACTATCTGGGGGCCTGGAGTGTAGCCTAGTGGCAGAGTGCTTGCCTAGCATGCACGAAGACCTGGGTTCAATTCCTCTGTACCACATACATAGAAAAAAGCTGGAAGTGGTGCTATGGCTCAAGTGGTAGAGCTCTAGCCTTGAGAAAGTCCAAAGACAGTGCTCAGGCCCTGAGTTCAAACCCCATGACTGACAAAAACAAAAAAAAGTAAAAAGTATCTGACCTCCCTCCCTCCCCCCAAAAAAAGCAGTTAAGTCTGAGGACTGATGGTGGCTCATGGCTTTAATACTAGCTACTTGGGGGCCAGGAGTTTGGCCTAGTGGTAGAATGTTTGCCTAGCATGCATAATGACCCCGGGTTCGATTCCTGGATACCACATACATAGAAAAAAAAAAAGCCACAAAGCTGGGTGAGGTGGCTCATGCCTGTAATCCTAGCTACTCAGGAGGCTGAGATCTGAGGATCAAGGTTCAAAGCCAGCCCAGGCAGAAAAGGACATGAGACTCTTATCTCCAATTAACCCCCAGAAAACGGGAAGTGGAGCTTGGCTCAAGGGGAGGGCAGTAGCCTTGAGCTGAAGAGCTCAGGAACAGCGCCCAGACCCAGTTCAAGCCATATGACCCACAAATAAATGCCACAATGGTGTTGTGGCTCAAGTGATATAGCTCTAGCCTTGAGAAAGCCCAAGGACAGTGCTCAGGCCCTGAGCTCAAGTCCAGGACTGGCAAAGATCCTGGAGGTTATGATTTGAGTACTGAGATTCAAAGCGAGCTCAGTTTAATCTACAATTAAACACCAAAAAGCCAGAAGTAAAGCTGTGGTTCAAGTGCAGAGTGCTAGCCTTGAGCACAAAGCTCAGGGACAGTGCCCAGGCCCTGAAGTTCAAGCCCTAGTACTAGCATATGCCTGTGAGCATGTACACACACACACACACACACACACACACACACACACACACACACACACACACAAAGTAGCTGGGCCCTGGTAGCTCACAACTATGATCTTAGCTACTCAGAAGGTTGAGATCTGAGGATCAAGGTTCAAAGCCAGCCTGCACAGAAAAGCCTATGAGATTCCTATCTCCCATTAACTATGGAGCTGTAGCTTAAGTGGTAGTGTGCTGGCCTAGAGCAAAATAACCCAGGGACACTACCTAGGTCTTGAGTTTAAGCTCCATTATTAACACACAAACACACAAACACACAAACACACACACACAACTTGGAGCATGATTCAAATGGTAGAAAGAGTTCCTAGCAATTATAACCCCCTTCCCCCATAACTCCAATACTGACAAAAACACAAAGAGCAGATAAGTCAGATTCAAGCATCTTCTCCTCCAAGGAGGGGTGGGTTGATTCTTAAGGTACAATTTCGCACAGCACCTGAGTGCAGGGAGTTGAGGTACTGGGAAGAGGAAGTTCAAGAAACACAGCAGAAAGCTTGAGAGACAAGGCCCAGGTCATGAGGTATGGAGTCTTAATGACTCCATCTCATCTATGTGCACATGTGCACATGCCAGTCCTGGGACTTGAACTCAGTGCATGGGTACTGTCCTTTGAGCCACAGCTCTACTTTCAACTGTTTTGATGCTTAATTGAAAAATCCCAGGACTGGCTTTGACTCCAGATCCTCAGATTTCAGCCTCCTAAGTAGCTAGGATTACATGAATGAGCCTGGCTTGTGTTAGGATCTTTTAAAGCACTCTCTTAACAGTCCACACTATTAAGGAAGCCACTCACAGAACTTCATGATCTGCAAGGATTTGCAACAGAGGAGTGGGGTTGAGGCCCTGGGCCTGTTGAGGGTCAAGCACCAGCCTCACAGTACTTCCTCTCTGGGCCTGGAACCCTGCAGGACTACCCCTCTGAACTCCTGGACTCCAGCAACTTGACTCCTTCCTTTTGTTCTTCCAGACCTAAAGGTGGGAGCTGCTGTTTCCTGTACTTATCCATCTGATTACTCAGCTTCCCCGGTTTTCCCCTTTTGGTCTTCCAACATCTGTGCAAACAATTCCTTATACTAAGTATCCTGCTTGGGAAAAAAAAGAAGCAGCAGCAGCAGCAGCAATGGTAGGCTGGGGTGTAGCTAAGAGTCCTTGATTTCCATTCACACACACACACACACACACACACACACACACACACACACACCACACACACTGAAATCATTGAAGCAGGGATAAGATTCTAATTCTTGCCTCCCACACTGATGTTTTCCTAGCATCCTGGGCATTGAGAGAGGGGCCTGTAGGATTTGCCTGGTCTCTAGCATCCTGCATAGTTGTGAGAAGCACTGTGAACTTCAGAATTATGAGCCAGACTTCGAAATAAGAGAGACCTTCTCTGACTGCCTAGCCATGTGACCTTGAATGTGTGATTTAATCTGTCTGTGCCTTGGTATTTCACCTGTGTTATGCAAATACTGGTTGTTTTGAGGATAAATCAAAGTGTGTCTCTGAAGGGTTTCCCACAATACCTGATATATAGTACACAGTGTTTTGTAAATGACAGAACTTAAACCAGACAGGACATTTTATTCTATTTATTTTGTGTGGGTTCTTGGGCTTAAATTCAGGGCCTGAGCACTGTCTCCCTTGAATTTTTTTTTCCCTTAAGGCTGGCACTATACCCATTAGCACCAGCTCCACTTCCAGGATGAATTTAATGATGTTCCTCAGATCTCAGCCTCCTATGTAGCTAGGATTACAGCCATGAGCCAACATTTTATGAAATGACTAAATCCTTTGAAAAGAGACTTCCTCAAAGGAAAAAATACAAGTGGGCACTGAGCACATGAGAGATGCTTAGCATCACTAATTATGAAGGCAATATAAATCAAAACCCACAATGAAACAGCACTTCGTATTCACAAGGATGGCCACTATCAAAAATAAGTCTAGCTGATGAGTGGCTCACACCTGTAATCCTAGATACTCAGGAGGCTGAGATCTGAGGATCAAGGTTCAAAGCCAGCCTAGGCACTAAAGAACGTGAGACTCTTATCTCCAATTAACCACCAGAAAACTGGAAGTGGCACTGTAGCTCAAGTGATAGAGTGCTAGCCTTGAGCTGAAGAACTCAGGGACACTGCCCAGTCCAGAGTTCAAGCCTCACGACTGACCCCCCCCACCCCGCAACAACAACAACAAAAAAGTTTGGCACAGTTGCTCACGCCAGTAATCAGAGTTACTCAGGAGGCTGAGGTCTGAGATGGGAATTTAAAGCTAGCCAAGGGAAGATAAAATCTGAGAGACTCTTACCTCCAATTAATCAGCAAAAAAGACAAAATTGGGACGGGAATTTGGCTAAGTGGTAAGAGTGTTTGCCTAGCACCCATGAAGACCCAGGTTGGATTCCTCGGTACCACATACATAGAAAAAAGCTGGAAGTGATACTGTGGCTCACATGGTAGAGTTCTAGCCTTGAGAAAGCCTAAGGACAGTGGAGGCCCTGAGTTCAGCTCCCACAACTGGCAAAAAAAAAAAAAAAAGCCAAAATTGGAGGTATAAGTCAAGTGATAGAATGCTAACCTTGAGTGAAAAAGACAAACTCAAGGGCCGGGAGTTTGGCCTAATGGCAGAGTGCTTGCCTAGCATGCACGAAGACCAGGGTTCAATTCCTCTGTACCACATACATAGAAAAAAGCCGGAAATGATGCTGAAGCTCAAGTGGTAGAGCTCTAGACTTGAGAAACTCCAAGGACAGTGCTCAGGCCTTGAGTGTAAGCCCAGGACTGGCAAAAAAAAATAGGGCTTCAAGGGGCCAGGAGTTTGGCCTAGTGGTAGAGTGCTTGCCTAGCATGCACGAAGACCTGAGTTCAATTCCTTGGTACCACATATATAGCAAAAAGCCAGACGTTGTGCTGTGGCTCAAGTGGTAGAGTACTAACCTTTAGAAAATCCAGGGCAGTGCTCAGGCCCTGAGCTCATGCCCAGGACTGGCAAAAAAAAAGACAAACTCAAGCCCCAATATTGGCACACACACACACACACACACACACACACACACACACACACACACACTCAGTAAAGGAAAAAAAAAAGTCAAACTCACAGAAGCAATAGCATTTTTTTTCCTGTTCCCTTCCCCAGAGGACAGCCTAGACCATTCTTTCTTGTAGGAGTAAGGAATAGAGGAAATTATCCTTTCTACCAAATTTCCTCTAGTTTGTGCTTTATTTATTCAATGAATACAGAGTGTCTACCAGGCCCCATGGTTTTCTCTGGAAACACAAGGTGGAAAAGAAAAGCAGAGCCCTATCCTGAACCCTCAAATTATTTTCTAGTAAACAAAGAAATCCACAAAGTGTGATACTCTGATGGAAATAAGTAGAGTGAACTGTCAAAGACAAAGTGTCCTAAAATGTTTTCTCTGAAAAGAAGAATGTGAAGAATCAAGCCAGGATGGACGGCATTCCAGGCAGAGGAAAAGGTACGCACAAGGGGTCAGGGTCAGAAAAGAATGTTCCAAGCATAAGGAATAGAGAGAAGGCCAGCACTAGGGATAGAGGGGAAGCAGGAAAGAACAAAGGATGGGGTAACTTGAAAATGTTCTCTGGGCCTGGAGTTTGGCCTAGTGATAGAGTGCTTGCCTAGCATGCACAAAGACCCAGGTTCAATTTCTTGGTACCATATACATAGAAAAAAAGCCAGAAATGGTGTTGTGGCTCAAGTGATAGAGCTCTAGCCCTGAAAAAGCCCAAGAACATCACTCAGGCCCTGAGTTCAAGCCCCGGACTGGCAAAGAAAAGAAAAGAAATGTAATCATTATCTTACTTATGTAATTGTAACCCCTCTATCTTATCTTTACAATAAAAAAGGAAAAGCAGGAGAAGTTGGAGATGTAGCCATAATTGGACTGCATGCAGAGTAATGTGGACTGTACAGTGAGCAGGTATGTTGGCACGACCTGTAATCCAAGCTACTCAGCAGAAGGATCACAAGATCAAAGTCAGCCCAGGAAAAGTTATCAAACACAAAAATAGTATGGCACCAGTGGCTCCCACCTGTAATCCTAGCTACTCAGGAGGCTGAGATCTAGGATCACAGTCCAATGCCTGCCCAGACAGGAAAGTCTGTGAGATTCCTTTTTTTTTTTTTTTTTTTGCCAGTTCTGGAGCTTGAACTCAAGGCCTGGGCACTATCCTTGGACACATTTTGTTCAAGATTAGCTCTCTGCCACTTGAGCCACAGCAACACTTCTGGCTTCTTCTGTTTGTGTGGTACTGAAGAATTGAACCCAGGGCTTCCTGCATGCTAGGTGAGCACTCTACCACTAGGCCATACTCCCGGCCCCAAAATCTGTGAGATTTTTATTTCCACTAAACTACCAAAACAAAAAAGTAAATGAACAAGCAATAAACAATAAACAGAAGTGGCTCAAGTGGAAGAACACTAGCCCTAAACAAAAGTAGCTCAGGGACAGAATCCAGGCCCTGAGTTCAAGCTCCCTTGCCTGGCAAGTGCAAGGCCCTGAGTTTGGTCCTCAGCTCTGGGAATAAAAAAAAAAATTCAGGGGCTGGGAGTTTGGCCTAGTGGTTAAAGTGCTTGCCTAGCATGCATGAAGAGCCGGGTTCGATTCCTTGGTACCACATACATAGAAAAAAGCCAGAAGTGGTGCTGAGGCTCAAGTGGTAGAGCTCTAGCCTTGAGAAAGTCCAAGGACAGTGCTCAGGCCCTGAGCTCAAGCCCAGGACTGGCAAAAAAAAAAAAAAAAAAATTCAGAGACAGTGCCTGACCCCGAGATCAAGCGCCAGGACAAGAAGAATAAGGACAAGGAAGAGGAGGAGGAGGAGGTGGGGGGGAGGGGGGGAGGAAGAAAAGAGGAAGAGAGGAGGAGGAGGGAGAAGAAGAAGCAGCAGCAGCAGCAAGCATGATGATTATGGTTTAAGCCTCAAGCCAGTCTGGGCAGGAAATTCTGTGAGACTCCTATGTCCAATAAATGAGCAAAAAGCCAGAAATGGAGCCAGGCACAGTGCTCACGCCTATAACCCCAGCTACTCAGGAGGCTGAGATCTGAGGATCAAGGTTCAAAGCCAGCCCCGGCATAAAAGGACCTGGGACTATCTCCAGTTAACTTCTAGAAAATGGGAAGTGGGGTTTGTCTCAAGGAAAGGGCAGTAGCCTTGAGCTGAAGAACTCAGGGACACCGCCCAGGCTTGGGGGTAGGGAGGTAGCTGAAGAGCTCAGAGAGAGAGCCCAGGCCAGGTTCTAGCCCCATGACCCACAAAAATAAATAAATAAATAAAATAAAAGCCAGAAATGGAGCTGTAGCTAAAGTAGTAGAGCATCAGCCTTGAGCACAAAAAGCTAAAGGCAATGCCCAGGCCCTGAGTTCAAACCCTAGTACAGGTACCAAGAATCAAAATGGGGGGAAGGGAAGGAGGGAGGGAGGGAAAGAAGGAAAGAAGGAAGGAAGGAAGGAAGGAAGGAAGGAAGGAAGGAAGGAAGGAAGGAAGGAAGGGAGAGAAAATATAAAATAAACACCTTAATGATACTAGTTGGATTCTGGTGGCTCACATCTACAATCCTAGCTGTTTAGGAGGCTGAGATTTGAGGGTGAAGGTTCAAATCGAGATGGGGCAGAAAAGTCGTGACACTCTTCACTCTAATTAAGCAGGCGGCATGATTCAAATAGTAGAGCCCCAACCTTGAGGGAAAGCCCAAGTGAGAATAGGAGGCCCTAAAGCCCAAGTACTAGCACACACATTTTTTTAATGGTATTTACTCAGCACTCCTTGACTGTGTTTCCCCCACAATTTACAAGGGCTATTCACATCTAACACTAGCAACTAAGTACTCAAGAGCAATAGCTGTTCTATTTCATTTACACTGTTTTTTTCTCTCTCTAAACATGGAAGCAATTGCTAACCATGGTGCTGGATAGATGGTACCTTGCCCTGCCTGACAGAAAGCTATACTTTCACCTCAGTTGTTCCCCCCACCCACAGAGGCTTGATGCTGCCTCTTGAGCTGTGGTTATTTTTGTCAACTATCATCTCCTCCCACTCCTCCAAAGAAAGCTTTCCCATGAGTCATCGGGAGACCCAGAGGCATCTGATGACTGCTAAGCTGGTATCTGGCCATGGAAAGGAAGTATTAATGCCCTCATGGACTCACGGAGAAATGAAAATCTGTAGATGTAGACACTGGCAGAAATTCAGAATGTGTGTATGATAAATAGTTGTGTATATGTTTATTTGTATTCACACATAGACTCAATAGTATTTGTGGATTATCTGCTCTGTGCTAGGCATTGCTTTAGGCTCAAAGGACACTGCCACATTGAAAAAAAAAAAACAACAGAGCCCCTCTTTCATGGGACTGATGTGCCCCACACCTGAAGTTTTGCTCTCTTCCGTTTTAGTTACCTACAGTCCAAACATATAAAGGGAAGATTCCAAAAACAAAGAAATCACCCGCTGTTCTAAGTAACAATGGAAAATCTCATCTTGGCCTCATGTGAATTATCTATATAGTTTACCCTTCCCACCCATTAATCACTTAGTCACTATCTGTATTATCAGGTTGAAAATACATGTATTATTAGGTCAACCACTGTGGCTCAGACCTACAATCCCAGGTAATTGGGAAGGTGGCAGTAAGAGGTTTGTGACCCGAGTTTGGGTTTAGGCAAAAGAACAAGGCTTTATCTAAAAAGCAAACTAAAGGGCCGGGAGTTTGGCCTAGTGGTTAAAGTGCTTGCCTAGCATGCATGAAGACCCGGGTTCGATTCCTTGGTACCACATACATACAAGGCTTGAGAAAGTCCAAGGACAGTGCTCAGACCCTGAGCTCAAGCCCAGGACTGGCAAAAAAATAAAAATAAAAAGCAAACTAAAATAAAAAAGAGCTGGGGCCCATGGCTTTACTGGTAGTCCCTGAGTTCAAACTCCACTATTGCAAAGATGTAGGAAAAAGAGGAAGAGGAGGAAGAGGAGGAGGAGGAGGAGGAGGAAGAGAAAGAAGAGGAGGAAGTGAAGGAGAAGGAGGAGGAGGAGGAGGGATAGGAGGAGAAGGGGGAGGGGAAGAGGAAGGAGAAGGGGATGGGGAGAACCATCAGTGGTATATAGCGTGGTAACAACATGGGTTTTGAGTCATGGATCTGCCCTTTACTATCTGTGTAGCCTTGGGCAAATTTGATTTCCTCTCCAGGGAAACCAGACCATAACAAAGCCTACCTCCTAGATGTTGAAAGGATGTAACAGCATAAATATGTAAATATATAAATGGCACAGCCCAAGGCCAAGCACACAGGCAAGGCCAGCACAAAAAAGCTACGACCCTGGGCATGTTAAGGAGGAACTGGCACTAAGAGATGAACAGGCAAGTGCACGGGGACTTCAAGGCTGACTTGCTTTTCTTAGCAGAAAGCAGAGATTCAACTAGGTAGGTTAGTAGAGAAGCCTGAAAAAGGATGGATGCAGTCATTTGTTCAATGTGAGAGGCCCACTATTGGAACAGAATGTTCCATGGGTCTCTGGCACTCTTCTTTTTCTTTTTTCTTTTTTTTATGTTATTATTATTTTTTTGCCAGTCCTGGCGCTTGAAATCAGAGCCTGAGCACTATCTCAAGGCCACTCGAGCCACAGCATCACTTCTGGCTTTTTCTATGTATGTGATACTAAGGAATCGAACCCAGGTCTTCATGCATGCTAGGCAAGCACTTTATCACTAAGCCAAACTCCTGGCCCCAGACTCTGGCACTCTTACCCATCTTGCTATGTATGCCAAAACACAGGACCTCGGCCTTTTGTATAAGAGTCATTTCTCGGGGCCGGGAGTTTGGCCTAGTGGTTAAAGTGCTTGCCTAGCATGCATGAAGACCCGGGTTCGATTCCTCGGTACCACATACATAGAAAAAAGCTGAAAGTGGTGCTGAGGCTCAAGTGGTAGAGCTCTAGCCTTGAGAAAGTCCAAGGCCAGTGTTCAGGCCCTGAGCTCAAGCCCAGGACTGGCAAAAAAAAAAAAAAAAGAGTCATTTCTCAGTATTGTGTTTGTCATAAGCAGCCCTGAAGGCTGAAGTACTGTCTCCCTCTAGGACAAAGGACAGGCTTGCTTACTGTTAACTATATAAGCAGTGGAGTCCCCAAACTCCATGTTTTCTAACTCTGACGCAAACCAGCTGTACATGGAGCATCCATCTGGGCCATCACGGTACCTCTGAGGGACACAGAGGAAATGTTCTGATGCTCAAACTACTTATTGTGCCTGGAGTAATAAAGCCTCAGTCTTCAACCCTCAAGTCTTGTCTCTCCTGCTAACAGCCATAAATCAGTGGCTGGTGAACTTACTAATGCATAACCTGGGAGCGAGAGTCAGAGTTACTGGTGTATTAATGAGTATAAATGACATTGCCTTTACAGGGGTCTCAGGCAGCTCCCAGAATAACACCAACAGGTAAGGGTAGTGTTGAAAAAGGAGCTTCAGAGGTGGAAACAAGCTGAAGATATTCTCAGTGACAAAGCACTTGCCTGGCATGCACCAAGTCCTGGGGTCAATCCTCAACACTGCAAAAAAATGAGAAGGAAAAGGAAACTGAAGCCAGGCACTGGTGGCTTGCTGCAAGCCCAGCTACTCAAGATCTAAGAATCTTGATTTGAAGCCAGCCAGGTAGGGAAGTCTGTGAGACTCTTATCTCTAATTAGCCAGCAAAAGGCTGGAAGCAGAGAGCTCAAGTGATAGAGTACCAGTCTTGGGTGAAAAACCTAAGCGACAGTACCTAACTCCTGAGTACAAGCCCCAATACAGACAGATAGACTCTCTCTTTCTCTCTCTCTCTCTCTCTCTCTCTCTCTCTCTCTCTCTCTCTCTCTCTCTCTCAAATGTAATCTAAGCTGGGTGCCGGTGGCTCACACCTATAATCCTAGCTACTCAGAAGGCTGAGATCTGAGGATCATGGTTCAAAGCCAGTCTAGGGGGCCAGGAGTTTGGCCTAGTGGTTAAAGTGCTTGCCTAGCATGCATGAAGGCCCGGGTTCGATTCCTTGGTACCACATACATAGAAACAAGCTGGAAGTGGTGCTGAGGCTCAAGTGGTAGAGCTGTAGCCTTGAGAAAAAAGTCCAAGGACAGTGCTCAGGCCTGAGTTCAAGCCCCATGACGGGCAAAAACAAAAAAAGCCAGTCTGGGCAAAAAAGCGTGTGAGGCTCTTATTGCCAATAAACTACTCAATAAAGAAGCTCAGGGACAGCACCCAGGTTCTAAGTTCAAATGCCAGGACTGGTATACTCACTCTCATCCAAAAAGTAATCTAAAAAGGGAAAGGAAAAGGGGAGAGGAAAAGGAGGGGAAAAAGGGAAAGGAAAACAAGAAAGTATTTCCCTACAAGTCAAGAGAGTAGTTTCACTCAAAACCTGGTGGGATCAGTATGCACTAAGTGGAAAAGAACCTATGTAACTTGTGGGCAGGAATGGGAAGGTAAAACTGGGGTAAAGCAAAGGGAGGGGTGACATTGCCCCCCCCAAAATGTAATCATTACCTGACTTATGAAATGGTAACCCCTCTGTACAATACCTTAATAATAAAATTATATTTATAAACAAAAACAAAACCAGATGGGTAACAGGATCAGATGCCACTGAAGTGTCAAGTAAAAAAATGAAGCCTGCAAGTGGCCACTGAATTTAGCAACTAGGTCATTGGCAAGAGGCATTTCAATAACGTGGTATGACCAAAAGCCAAACAGAAGCAGATGATGAATCAAAGAAGTTGCCATAGGGGCCAGGAGTTTGGCCTAGTGGTAGAGTGCTTGCCTACCATGCATGAATACTGGGGTTCGTTTCCTCGGTATCACATATATAGAAAAAAGCCGGAAGTGGTGCTCAGGCTCAAGTGGTAGAACTCTAGCCTCGAGAAAAGAGTCCAAGGACAGTGCTCAGGCCATGAGCCCAAGCCCAAGACTGGCAAAAAAAAAAAAAGAAGTTGCCATAATAAATATAAGGGATTTCTCAAAAGCTTGCCTACAAAGGAAGGAGAGGTAGGGCACTAGTGAACAAAGCAGGTGTGTGTGTATATGAGGGGACAAATGGACTTCATTTCAACAGATGAAAGAGCTTAGAGCAATTAGCATATTGGGGAACATGCCAGAAGACAGAAAGTTGGAGGTCGGGTGGGGAAACCAGTAAGAGCAGGAAAAGGAGGATAGATTTAGGTTCTCTGAAGATAAGGTATGACATTGAGGTCCCAGATGAGGGACTGGTCCTCCCCCACTAAGATGGCATTTGTCCCAACCACACACAGATTCAAGCAGGCCAACCTGCTAGCAGGAACTGTGTGGTTGGTCTCCAAGTAGATAGTGACCCTGGTTCCTAGGGAACGGTCTAGTCAGCAGGTGTCCTTGGTGGCCACTTTGATGGTGGTGCTGAAGGCTAGAGTTAAACAGACAACAGAACAATCTCCTGAACTATCTTGAGATGCCAACAGGCACATTCCCCATGCAAAGTATATAAGTGAGTTTGGAAAGTGCTGCTTTCAGCTCTCTGAAGCCAGCTTGTAGGAAGATTGTTCCCTGTCAACAGAAATGGGCATTTACAGCCAGGTGTCAAGTGACTCACAGCTGTAATCCTAGCTACTCCAGAGGCTGAGACCTGGAGGATTAAGGTTTGAAGCCACCCGAAGGCAGGAAAGTCTGCAAGATTTCATCTCCAAATAGCCAGCAAAAGGACCAGAGGCATGATTCAAATGATAGAGCATTGCTTGAATAAGATCCTGAGTTTGAACCCTAGTACTAGGTAGGAAGGAAGGAGAGCAGGAAAGAAGGAAGGCAGGCAGGCAGGAACCCTCCCTGCCTGGGAGGGAGGAAGGGTGGAAGAAAGGGAGAGAAGGAAGGAAGGAAAGAAGGAAGGCAGGAAGGCAGGAAGGGAGGGAAGGAAGAAGAGAAGGGAAGAATAAGAAGAGAAGAAATGGACATTTGGGAGTTGGAAGTAAAAGGGAAGAGAAAGTTGCTGAGGAAGACCCCAAGGCCTCATCCTCAGAGTATTTAGAATGAGAGCGAAGACACTTATGAGCATAAACAGAAGGAAGTGTGTGTGTGTGTGTGTGTGTGTGTGAGAGAGAGAGAGAGAGAGAGAGAGAGAGAGAGAGAGAGAGAGAGAGAGAGAGAGAGAGAGAGCTTGAATTTAGGGCCTGGGCACTGTCCCTGAATATATTTTTGCTTAAGGCCAGCCTTCTATTGCTTGAGCCACAGCTCCACTTCAGATTTTTGGTGGTTAATTGGAGATAAGAGTCTCATGTTAACCCAACACAACAGAAGAAGAGCCAGAACTCCACTAGCTAGGGGCTTGCCTGGTACTTAGGGTTCAGTAAATGGAGTCCAGCTGTCTGGAATATGAGGTTCAACTCTCTTGTCCCTACAGTTCATTCACCCTTAGGTGCTCAAGTGTCTCCCTCTCCTCAGGGCTTGGATTAGAAGAGAGCTCTCAAGATTGCTGCCTCTGCTTGCAGCTGAGTTCAAGGCAGCCACCCTCCATTTTGCTTGTGGTCTGCGACAGAGAAGGTCCCCATGTCCCTTAGCTTTGTCTCTCACAGCAGCCTGGGATTGGCTAAGTACCATGGGCTTCCAGGGGTAGGGTCCCTTACAGACTGGGCCTGACAGAGGAAGCCGAAGTAGTAGCAGTGTGCCCCTGGAGCTATGTGTAAGAAGCACCTCAGCTTTGTCTTATCAGGACCACTGGCAGGGGTATGAGAGTGAAAAGGCAGCAATTCTTCACCCCTTTCCAGGATGTATCCTTGAGAGCCTCCTGGAATCAAGAGACCCTGTCCATACAGAGCAGGCACGCAGCGCGGTGCACAAAGTCTCAAGTCCACACACACACCAGCCTTGGCCACCTGAGTGCATTAGAAGCCCTGCAAACGCTGGCAAAGAAGGCAGGACACCAGGCCTTACCCAGAGACTCTCATTCCATAGTGGGCACAAAGCGAGGCACAAAGGCCTAGAAAACAAACAAACAGTGTCTCAGACGACCTGAGGGCGAGGCCCACTTTGTCACCCAACTCTGGGGCTGACAGAGCAACCCACATACACACACACACACCTGACCCAAACTTTCCGCAGCTCCCCAAGCGCGCGGATCTCTTTCCCATCACCTCCCTCGGGCCTTACCCTCGCGCGCACGCGGCGGCGGGGCATCTGGGGAGCCTGGCAGGGAGCCGAGGCGTCCACCAGGACTGCCCGGGCTCTGTCCGCCGCACCACAGCCTCAGGAGACGCAGTACGGTGGCCGACAGGGGGCGCAGCGTCCGGAAAGATGACACCCGACTCTCTCTCCTCGCCCCTCGGCCTCAAGTGCCGCGGCGGGAAGGAGGGAGGCGCGCGGCTGTGCGAGCCCGGCTCGGGGGCGGGGCGTGCTGGCGGGGCGGGGCGTGCCGGCGGGGCGGGGCGTGCCGGTGGGGCGGGGCCGGCTGGCGGGGTGGGGAGCGGCGGGCTGGCGCGGAGCGGCGGGGGAGCGCGCTCGGGGGAGCCCGGAGGTGGGGGGGAGCGCGGGGATCGCGGGGAGTCGCCCGCCCCCACCCCCGCCCGGGCGCCGCCCGCGCGCAACAGTTTCCCTCAAAGTTGCTGCCCGGGAGGCGGGCGGGGGACGCGGCCCAGCGCGGGCAGTCCCGGCTGGCGGCGGCATGGGCACCCGGCAGACCAAGGGCAGCCTGGCGGAGAGATCCAGCCCCGGCGCAGCTCCTGGCTCCCGCCGCGAACGGCCCGACTTCTGGGCGTCGCTGCTGCTGCGTGCTGGGGACAAGGCGGGGCGCGCGGGCGCGGGCGCGGGGCTGCCCCCCTACCACCGGCGCGTCGGCATGGTCCAGGAGCTGCTGAGGATGGTGCGCCAGGGCCGGCGGGAAGAGGCGGGGACGCTGCTGCAGCACCTGCGCCAGGTGAGCCCGGGGAGGGGGCGTGGGGGGCTCGGGCCCGGGGAGCGCCCCGCCTCAGGCGCAACGCCTGGAGGGGCAACGCCCAGGGCCCTCTTCAGAGAGGATGGAGCCCCGCGTGGCCGCCGGGGCTGGGGCGCGCCCGCTGAATTGGGTGCCTCAGGGGAGGGCCGAGGAAGGCTGTCTGGATGAGGCCCTCTGGAAGGACCTGTTGGACTATTGTCTCCTCCCCGGTAGGTCTGCTGGGTTGGCTTGTAGGGAGGGAGGCCGGGACGCATGCCTGGTTTGGGCCAGGTTTCTTTTCTTTGTCGCTGTCCACTGGCCTTCATCCCCTTCCAAGGGTCCCCAAAGATTGCTCAGTTATTTGCTGAACCCAGCTTCGCTAGAGCGAGTTTAATAGGATGGCCCCGGGACTGGTGAGATGCCATCCTCTAGAACATTCGTTCTCCCACTTGAGAGATACCTACCTTCTATTCTGGCTCAGGATGGAGATATTGTTTCACCTCCTCTAGCTCTATCTGGTACCTTGGCCAGGAGGAGCCCCCTCCCCAAAGCCTAGAAGAGAAGGGAGCAGGGTTTGGTTTCCTGGCCCCAGGAATTTTAGACTGCCCAGCACTGCCTTCAACCTGTTCCTCCTGTCCACTAGTTAGAAACAGGCTTTACAGATCTAGCCAATGCCTTCTGTTTGGGGTTGATACTATCAGCCACCACTGGCTTGTTTTTCTTTCTTTCTGTTTCTTTTGAGAAAAGGAGTAGCCTGTGCCATGAAATTTGTTAAGTGTGAGAGAGGCCGGAGGTGCAGAGCTGTTTCTCTTGAATCACCAAACTGGTTGCTGTGGCTTGGCGGTGTGGCAGACTCAACTTGGCCTTATGTCCTGTCCTGCTATATCAACCCTAATATAGACCCAGCCTATTGCCCATACTATGGACAGAAAAGGGGAGGCCTCCTCAGGTGATCTTTATGAGGTTTTCCTATCATTGATGGAAGAGGCTGTGGGAGTGCCTTCCTGGATGAAGCTTCCAAAAGCTAATTGTATCCACATCTCTCCTGGATTCTGTAGCAAACATTCCCCACCCACCCCCCACATTCCTCAACCCCCATCTTCATATCTGGTATGTTAATTCAGCATACTCAGTCCCTTCCTTTGCACAAGGCAAAGGAAACAGAGACTTGGGAATTTAGGAAGATACGGGGATTCTGCCCTTTGGAAAAGCTTCTCCAAACAACCCGAGTCACTGCCGTATCCCCAGTTGCCTTCCCTGAATTGAATCATCAAAGAAAGATGACATCCCACACCGCATAACTTTAGCTGTGCGTATTTCTTTTTGTCTTTTGAAAATTGGAAACCGCCTCTATGGTAATTCCTTTGCTTTCAAGCAGAATAATGGAATTTACAGACCCTCATAGCCCATATGCACACTAGACAGCTAAGAAGTTTTTACTGACCATGTGCTATTCTATTCCCCCAGCTGTGGGAGGGTTGCTTTGGGGAATACAGAAATGTGGTCGGGGCTCACAGCCCTACTTGTGAGGCAAAAGGACACAGTGAAGCAAGCATTGTCCAGGGACAGCTGGAAGCTATTATTGGGAGCTTGCAGACACTTTGGGTTTCCCTGTGTGATTGCACATCCTGGGGAACCTGAGCTGCTTTCTGCAGGTTTGTTGAGGGAGTATTTCCTTTGTACATGGATCTTTTGGTCTACTGCCCCCTCAGCTACAGGACTAGAATGGCTGATGCTGAAAGGAGAAAGTTAATGAGAATTCCACCTCCTCTTGGACTCCCTTGACCTTAATGAGTAAAGGGTGTAGGCCTGGAGGGCTACCTTGTGCTCCCTGGAATGGGGAGGAAAAGACCCTCAAGGAAATAGTCATGGTTCTTAGGCACTATGTGAGAGGAGTACTGAGGAGAGCCCAAATGTCCTTGACAAATGACAAGGGCATAGCTTCGAGGACTCCCAACTACTATTTTCCTTTCTACTACTCTCCTGGCAACAGCCAGGATGGTGCTGATCACCTCTATTTGTAGAGAATCTCATATTTTTGATGTTGCATTTGGTAGCCAGAGCACATACAGGGTTGGAGAGGGCTCTAAGTCTCCTCAATTCTTGTGGGTTTTTTGTGTTTTTTTTTTTTTTGACATCTTGGTGTCCTTGATCTTTCTGAGACCTCCAAAGAGCTAACCCATTCTTCCTAGGCAACTGCACTAATACATGATCATACAAGGAATTTCAGAGGGTGCCTGGAACCCCTGAGCCCTATGCACAAAGCACAAGTTCACAATCACTGCTGCAGTCTGATACCTTGCTCCCTCTGCTTTGAATGGGCCTTGTTCCAGACTGGGGTTATAGAAACAGGGGAAGAACCATGTGTAGTAATTCTTGATGGGCAATGGATTGTGGCTGCTAGTGCTGCTGCTTCTGAATGTTCCTCTTTTACGTCTAGGATTTGGGGAGTATCTCCAAGGTTGGAGACAATCTGGATATCACTTGCTGGTATCAGAAGGCTAACTCACAGTTCAGGGGTACAGGCAGGATGCCAGGTAGCTGCTTTGAAGTCACAAAGCTCTCCCCTTCTTTTTATCCAGAGTAGTGTAATTGGAGGAGAGGTTAGGACCAAGGAACAAGTTTGTTTGGCTTGATCCCACTGATAACCTCTCTGAGTGTGGTTCCTTATTTCCCAAAGAGGAATCTGTGGTGTTGGGCAGAGAAAGTGCTACAAAGTGACAAAATGTGTGAGACTATGTTGGCCGGCATTGCCAATCAAGAGACCTTTTCAGTGCAACCATGTTGGGAGTATCTGTTCTACTTGTGTACAGCTGAGCTGTGGGAAGGTCATGACATTTTTCTCTTCAGGCCTAGACTGGTTTCTGTCTACCTAACCTGTATTTAGTGTGCATCAAAAGTTGAGGCCTGTAATCCTAGCCATTCAGGAGGCTGAGATCTGAGGATCCTGGTTAGAAGCCAGCTGGAGCAAAAAATAGTCTATGAGACTCTTATCTCCAGCTAATAACCAGAAAACCAGAAGTGGTGCTGTGGTTCAAAGAGGTAGAGCACTAGTTTTGAGCAAAAGAGCTCAGCGATGGCTCCCAGACTGTGAGTTCAAGCCCCATGGTCAAAGGGAAAGACAGTTGAGAAGCAGTGTAAAACAGTTCTCATGAGGATAAAGAAGCTAGCCTTGAACAGAGAAAGCCATTCTTCCCCTTCTCTTAAGCCCCCTTCTTCTAGACTTCCCCTTGCTCTGCTGTCTCTTAAATCTTGGGTTTAGACTTGCCATCTTTTATTGGGGGTGGGGCATTCAGAGGCATTACTGATATTGAATTCAGGACCTTGTGATTTCTAAACTCTTACTCTGCCACTTGAACCATGCCTCTAGCTTTACTTTTTGCTGGTTATTTTGGAGGTGGATTCTAGTAAACTTTTCTGCTTGGAGTTGGCTTCAAACTATAATTTTCCATATCTTAGCCTCCTCAGTATTTAGGATTATAGGTGCCCAGTATTTAAGGTGCCCTGGGGAAGAAGTAATCTTCCATCATAGAAGGGGACAAGCTCTGCACTTCATGGAAAGGTAGAGTATCATCTCTTCAGCATAGCAGTATTTCTTGAGTTCCAAAAATTCCAGACTGTGTTGTTGGCCCACTTCATGGAACACAAGAATAAGATCCATTTTCTTGGGATCCACCCATTTGAGAGGGCCCTTCTCTCTGTGTTCATGAGCAACCCTACTATTCAGTCATCTGTTCTACTGTTACAGAATACCTGAGATAATTAACATTATAAAGAGGAAAGCTTTATTTTGCCTTAGAGCTTTGGAGGTTTCAATCCATGGTTGCTTAACCTCCATGTCTTTGGGCTTCTGGTGAGGCTGAGGGTCGTGATGGGAAGGTATGATAGAGGAAGAAGGTACTAACTTTACACTGTGGCTGGGAAGTAGAAGGAAGGAGCTAAGATCCCATTATCCCCTGTAAGGCTCACACCCAATGACTAGAAACCTCCTAAAGCTAGGTCCCAACCTCTTAAAGGTCTTATTACTTCCAAGAGCATTATGAGCACTGTGAACTAACCTGTGGCCTTTGGGGAACACTTAGCAACTGTAGCATCTACTTTTCCATGAAGAAAGTCTATTTGGGTTTATTTACTGCCAATAAATGGCTCTTGCTCATCCTCCCCCCAGCATTGTGGCTAAGGCCTACATTCCTGTGTACTGTCCAGTATGTTAGGGCTGGCTTCCCTCCAATCTCTGGGACAGGAGCTGCATCCACTAGTGTGTCACTTGTCACTTCCACCATCCCATGAATATTGGACAGGCACTCTCTGGTGACTGAGCAGATCTCCTTCCTAGAAACAGAAAGAGGAGCAGGAGCATGGTGACCTTGAAGGTCATGTATTTCCCCCATACCTCACATAAGGAAAGCTCTATGGGGGTGGGGGAGAGGTACACTTGGTAGCTATCAGGACACTGAGAGGGGTTCCTACTGCTACCTTCTCACTCTCCCTCTACCTGGAATATGCTTTCTGTTCCATCATGTGCATTTTACCATTTCAAGACCACATCCTGGGCATGCCAGCCCAATCTCTAAGATCCACTTTTATGTAGGTCTCACCATACCAGGAGGCATTTAGCTGTTTTCCTCTGATGACCTTCTATTTGCCAGGCAAGGTCATCTGCTTCCTGAGCATAGAGACCCACTACTACTGTACTTTGTGAACTATGAGTCGTGTTCCTTAGTAAGTCCATGTGTGTGGAGATGTATGTATGTATGTCTATCTGTCATCCTGGAAAGCACCTGGATGCCTTAAGACAAGCTGTGCTTCTAGATGCAAACTTGCCAGGCTGCCAGTACAGGCAGGAGATCCTGTGCATTTGCTTTCTGAATGGTTGGATTTCTGGGCGAGATGTCGTGGGCTTGACTGTTCCTGGCAGCCTGCCAGGTGGAGGTGTTCTTGGAGAGAGGAGTGGCATGGTGCCCATCCTCAGTGGCACCACAGGATTCCATCTAGCAGGTGCAGTCTGGGGCCTTTGCCAAGGTGGCGGGAAGGGAGTGGAGCTGGTGGGAGAGCCGGCTGCCGAGTTTCTGATCCTCTCCTGTGCTGAACTGTGCAGCCCCCACAAAGAAGCCTTCCTGCTTGAAAGGCATCACTCTCTGTCTGGGCTGCATGCAGGCAGTATTTCCAGTGATAATGATGCAGAGACTCTGCTGCAGGGAGGGCCTGCTTTGCTGGTTTCCAAGGCTGCCAGGGACACAGCAGCCTCTGTAGTGGCCAGGCAGAACCACAGTGTCTGGGCCCAGACCGGTTTCCCTGAGTCTGGTGGGGCTGAGGAAGGTTGGTCTTCCTGGGAGGAACGCCCCCTTTTCCGAGCTAGCCGGAAGCTGTTTTTCCTATCTCTCTCTTTCGTGCTCTTAATGTGCCCTGATATCCAGCCACAGACATCCAAGGAAGCCACAACTCTCCACGACCCAGTGTCGTTTCATTTCTGTGTGTGGCAGAGGCCATAGATCAGGTACTCAACACATTGTCTGTTTTCAGGAAATGCTCTTAGTCTGAATTTTAAGTACATGCATATACAAATACACACATGCTCATGTAAGCACACATGCACAAATATATATTGCACACATGCATATACTTACACACATACATGTGATCCATGCCCTGGCTCCTGGCCGGGTTCTTGCCAAATACCTTAGTCCCTTCCGGCTACTTTAACCAAATACCAGAGACTGGATGGCTTATCAACAACAGAAGTTTATTTCCCACAATCTGGAGGCTGGACATCAAAGATGAAGGCACTGACAGATTCAGCATCTGGTGAGAGGCTGAGTTCTGGTTCACAGATTGTGCCTCCTCTGGTGTTGTCATGTGGGAATGAGTACAAGGCTTTGTAAGGGTGCTAGCTGCTTTCCAAGCCTGCTGACACCACCATCTCTCAGAGGCCCCACTTGGAAGGTTAGAATGTTGGAGGGAAGAGGAGATAAATGCTCAGACCCTTGCACTGTCACATTGTTTCCTGTTCGGTTGCTGAATGTCAGGCCTACCATTACTAAAAGGTGTTTGAAATGAGAACAGAGACCTTGGCCTGTTGAAGAGGGGTGGGCCCCCTTTTTACAATGTCTGGTCTCCTCACCACACCCACCCAGACGCCAAGCCCTGCCACATGGCTCCCTGTGAGCATTTCCCAGCATTTTGCTTTATTTTATTTTTTTTTAACTTTTATTAGCTCAGACTCCTGGCTGCTGCAGCCATATGGAGTTCTGCCGACAGCTGTTACTCAAAGGGATGTGGCATTTTGATGTTTCTAACTTTATCTTAACCAGGATAGACACCGGAGTCCAGTTGAGAGTGGGAAAACACTGGAGAGTGTTTCCTATTAAGGCGGAGACTGTGTTAAGATCCAAGACCTGAGCTGGGCACTGGCAGCTCAGACTTGTAATACTAGCTACTCAGGAGACTGAGATCTGAGGATCGTGGTTCAAAACTAGCCTGGGCAGGAAACGTCTATGAGATTCTTATTTCCAGTTAGCCACAAAAAGCCTGAAATGAAGCTCAAATGGTATGGTAGAGTGCTAGCAGTAAGCAAAAGAGCTCAGGGCCAGCACCCAGGCCCTGAGTTCAAGCCCCACAACCACTCCGTCCCCCCTCCCCAAAAAAGAACCAAAACCTAAGCTGACAAATGTTACAGCCTCACCATGTTATGACCCAGCAAGGAGTCTCTTAATAGATATTAGCACCATGCTTTTTTTAGAGTTTAGCTCCAGACCTGCAAGCCAAATAAACCTCTACTCTTTATTATTAACTACCCAGTCTCCAACATTTTATTATAGCAGCAAGAACCCAGCTGAAACACCTTGGTTACCTCCAGAAAGAAATACCAGTTGCCCCAATCCATCCTCAGGGTTGTGTGCAACTTTCTGCCTTACTCCATCCCCGTCCAGCTTCCTGTGGTTTCTCTTTGTGTCTCTTTCTCTCTGTGTCTCTTCCTTTCTGTGTCTACATCTTTCCTGGGTGAAGAACAGACTTAAAAGTGTCTTTGTCAGTCTGTTGAGCTTGTTTGACTTCCCTTTTACTACCAGCCCTGCCAGCAAGAAGATGGAGCAGTGAAACCCATGAGAATGGAAGGAGTTGGTGGTGGAGGGAGGGTGACCTGATTTGGTCCACTGCAGTTGAGTGGTACTGGCAGTATGCATTGATGGGGAGAGCAGATATTGGAGACGCTTTTGTCTGTGCCTGTAAAGAATTCGTGTGTGTGTTTGTTTTGCTCATTTCTTCCCCCTCCCTCATTTTTTGAGACAGGGTCTTCCTATGTCATCCAGGCTGGTCTCAAATTCACAATCCTTCTGGCCTTAGTCTCCCACATACTGAGATGACATGTGTTTATCACTATGCTCCTTTTTATGAGGCTGGTTCAATATTATTACTATTTTCCAGTCCTGGGGCTTGAACTCAGGGCCTGAGCTCTGTCCTTGGGTTTTCTCAAGGCTAGCATTCTACCACTTGAGCCACAGCACCACTTCCAGCTTTTTTTTATGTATGTGGTACTAAGGAATCAAACGCTGGTCTTTGTGCACTCTACCACTAGGCTAAACTCCTGGCCCTGGTTCAATATTATTTAAAGGATAAATTGTGAGGTTTAAAGTAATAGTAGGGGCTGGGAGTTTGGCCTAGTGGTTAAAGTGCTTGCCTAGCATGCATGAAGACCCGGGTTCGATTCCTCAGTACCACATACATACAAAAAAGCTGGAAGTGGTGCTGAGGCTCAAGTGGTAGAGCTCTAGCCTTGAGAAAGTCCAAGGACAGTGCTCAGGCCCTGAGCTCAAGCCCAAGACTGGCAAAAATAAATAAATAAATAAATAAAGTTATAGTAAAACAGGGCCTGGAATGTGGCCTAGTGGTAGAATTCTTGCCTCACATACGTGAAGTCCTGGGTTCCATTCCTTGGTACGACATACACAGAAAAAGCCAAAAGTGGTGCTGTGGCTCAGTGATAGAGTGCTAGCCTTGAGAAAGCTCAAGGATTGTGCTCAGGCCATGAGTTCAAGCCCCAGAATTGGCGCGCGCACACGCACACACACACACACACACACACACACACAAATTAGTAAAGCAACTGGGTGCTGGTGACTCACACCTATAATCTTAGCTCCTCATGAGGCTGAGATCTGAGGATTACTGTTTGAAGCCAGGCTGGGCAGAAAAGTCTATGAGACTCTTATCTCCAACAAACTACTTAAAGGCAGGGGTGGGAGGTTGGCCTAGTGGTAGAGTGCTTGCCTAGCATGCACAAAAACTGGGGTTTGAGTCCTTTGTACCACATAGATAGAAAAAAGCTGGGAAAAAGCTAAGGCTCAAGTGGTAGAGCGCTAGCCTTGAGAAAGTCCAAGGACAATGCTCAGACCCTGAGCTCAAGCCTAGGACTAGCAAAAACAAAACAAAACAAAAACTACTTAAAGGCAGAGTGGTGCTGTGGCTCAAATGGTTGAGTGTTGCTTTGAGCACAAAGAGGCTCAGGGACAGCACTCAGGGCCCAATTCAAGCCCTAGGACCAGAAGAAAAAAGAAAAGCGATGTATAATCTTTGTAGAAAACCCAAAATGATCAATGTGTCTGGGCACAAATGGCTCATGCCATAATCCTAGCTACTCAGGAAACTTAGATCTGAGGATCGTAGTTTGGAACCAGCCTGGGCAGGAAAGTCTATTAAGACTCTTACCTTCAATTACTGCCAAAAAGTCAGAAGTGAAGCTGTGGCTCAAGTGGTAGACTGCTGACCTTAGGCAAAATAATCTCAGGGACAGTGCTCAGGTCCTGAGTTTAAGCTCAGGACCTGCAAAAAAGTCAACAATCAATGTATCTGAGTGAATGTGTTCTATGATTGAGTGACCGGAGATGGTGCATCCAGACACAGTGTGAGGCCCTGGAATGAAGCCTGCAGCCCATTGGGAAGGCCACAGGAACAACTGGACCTCTTTGCGTGTGGTGGGGGTGGGGATGGCCAGGACCCAAGACACCAGATGGAGTGCACACATTCAGCACAATACCAAAGCCAGAGCCCCATGGGTTGGCTGCCCTTGGTTCCGGGCTGGCCTGCTCATTGTAGAAAGGGTCAGAGGAGCAGCTGGTGATGAGGGTGGCTGGTGGGTGATTGCAGGGTGGCTAAAGCCTCTGGAATTCCAGCCCTTGACTAGACTACTGATACATTGGCCATGGGGGACATGTGCAGGCGCACAGGGCATGCACCAGCTGCTATGCACCCCCTCCAAGAAGTACAGAGGCACTAGTTCTAGGAGCTGTGTAGAGCCAGACCTCCCTCTATTTTCTAAATGATGTCTTCCCTGCTGGGCCCCTCTCTCCAGCTTCTCTGGTGCTCAAGCCATTCCTTTTCTGCCTAGCCCACCAATGCCCAGAGATGAGCTCTTTGAGCTGAGCTGGCCACTCCAGGAGGCCCTCAGTTGTGCAACTGCTCAACCCCTGCCTGCGCAACCACCCACAGCCACAGCCCACCTGAAGAAGGGCTCAGGATTCCCATCTTCTACTGAGAGGCACCAGGCAATGATTTGACCTCAGTGGGTCTATGAAAGCCCTCCCCACTCAAGATCACCATCCTGGAGAGAGCTAGTAGGTAGTAGGTGCAACCTGGGATCTTCCCCTAGTGGCCTTTGTCTCCCAGAACTCTGGGCTCAGGCCCCAGGTGACAAAGAAGAGCAGAAGCATGACCGATCACTTCTCATGGTGCTGTATACACACAGATGTCATAGTTGGGAGCCCCTTGCAGAGGACTGAACCCATCCAGTTTAGCACCTACCACACTGTAGCTGGCTGGTCATAGCACCCCTTGCAGCCCCATCCATACCTGCACATAGTATACGAATGAGTGAGAGTGCAAGGGTACAGAAGAGGCATGGGATAGGACTCCATTCCCACTTAGAACAACTGGCTCATGGTACCTCCTCTGGGGCCAAATGGAGAGAAGACTCTGAGTAACAGAGGATTCACTTTATTGGTGGAAGCTGACAGAAGCAGGAAGGGGCAAGGCAGACCTCAAGAGAGGTGAAAGGAGGTGGGGTGCATCCTTTTTCCTAATGCATTCTCTGACATTTTTCTAGCAGTTCCCTTTTTAAAACCGAGATGTTGATATAATGTAACCTTTCTAATAATTACAATAAAAAATATGTGAAAAAAGAACCAAGATGTTGAGGTTGAGAGATAAACTAACATGGGCGGTGCTGGTGGCTTACATGTCTGTAATTCTGGCTACTCAGGGGGCTGAGATCTCAGGCTTGTGATTCAAAGCCAGCCCAGGCAGAAATGTCCATGAGACTCTTATCTTCAGTTAAACACCAAAACAGTTGGAAGTAGAGTTGGGGCTCAAGTGGTAGAGCACTAGCCTTGAACAAAAAATCTCATGGACAGCATCCAGGCCCTGAGTTCAAGCCCCAGGACTAGCACTCATGTATACATACACACACACACCCCTGGACCTGCCTTTCTCAACTTGAGAAATTGACAAGGCCTCTGCTCCTAGCATCCAAGGACATATGGAGGTGTGGTCATTGTGTGAATGACTCCGGGTCTCTCATCACTCTGGTTTCTTTTATTGACAGCTTCTAGCCTGTACATGGCTCTGTGTGGAGAAGCCTCTCTGAGACTTAGAACACAGCCAGCACTAAGGTGTGGTGGATCAGCTCCACCCAGATGGCCTTGTACAGTGCATATTGCACAGCTATACTCAGCAGACTTGAGATTGTGCAGAGGTTCAGTCTTTATCAGCTAAGGTCTGCCCCTTACACCAATCCTGAACCCAGCCTTCTTGGTTCACCTATGACAAGGACAGCACAGTGCCAGTCAGAACTTCACTTTTGCTTCTTGGCCCATGCTCTCCCTCTTCCTCTTGAGTAACTGGGTATCTTTTAGGAGATTCTACCTTAGCATTTCTACCTCACAAAGGGCCCCAGACTGGGGCACCATGGTGGCCTTCACTGGGCTCTCAGGGCTCCTAGTAGGCCAGGAATTCGCCTCCAGCTTCCTAGAGTTTACACTGGCCTCTTCAGTTTTGGGGGAGTAAAGTCTGGACTCACCCAGCATGCCTCCCCACTTCTCCAGGCTCAGTGATTCCTGTGGGGTTTAGCTTTTCTTCTGCATCTCCTGAAACTTTATTTCTCAGCTACAGGCTGGCATTATGGCATATCAGAGTGAAAATAACACTCTCATATCCTCAGCCTTGGAGACACTCCCTCTCCTCTTTCTTTCTTTCTTTCTTTCTTTACTCCTTTCTTCCTTCCTTCCTTCCTTTTTTTTTTTTTTTTTTTTGTAGTTCCAGGGCTTGTCACTTTCTAGGTAGGCACTCTACCACTTGAGCCATAGTCCCATCCATCAACCATGAAGTTTCCAGGCAGCTGCAGATCCAGAGACTATCAGAAACAGGGAAGGGCTTGATTTTGGATGTGGAAACTCAGTCACCAAAGTGTCCAGTTCCCAGAATTCCCAGCTAGGTGTGGTAGCTCATGCCTGTAATCCTAGCTACTCAGGAGGCTGAGATCTGAGGATTGCAGTTCAAAGCCAGCCAGGTACTAAAGACCATGAGACTCTTTATCTACAATTAATCACTAGAAAACCAGAAGTGGGGCTGTGGCTCAAGGGGTAAAGTGGTAGCCTTGAGCTGAAGAACTCAGGGACAGTGTCCAGACCCAGGAAAAAAAAAAAAAAAAAGAAGAAGAAGAATTCCCATCATTCCAGGAATAGCATTTGCAGCTTGCAAATCACACCAATCAGTCAGGGCCAGAAAAGTAAAAATGGCTTTGGTACAGTGTCAGAAAAGAAAAACAAGAGCCAATACTCGGAAGAGGGTCAGTGGGGAAAAGGGGAAAATAAATTGTTCTAGGCATTTGGTGATGGTTGGTGCTGGGGATGGAACCCAGGGTCTCATGTATGCTCCCACCCTTGAGCTGCACTTTGAAGCCAAGTTGCTGGCCAAGAATCCCAGAGAATCCAGGGCCACCGGATAAAAGCTTGGGAAACCAATGTGGACAGAATGCTCCTGGCAGGCTCGTGTTCTTACAAGGAAAGGTCCACTGTGGGAAAGGATATCGGTGGGATTCAGGACACTGGTGGAAATGCAGGGCCTTTGCTAGACATAAGGCTTTGGCCTTCAATCTCACCTACTTCTACCTATCTCCAGAAACTGTGGATAAACACTGAGGCCTCCCAGATTGCCAGGAGAAAGCCCCATCTCCATAGTCCTAAAGGCTTTCTGGATCTGGCTGCTATAAGTTCCTGGGCCCTTTGTCTCTATCCTAGGTCCCCTGAGCCCCAGTGTGGCTAATTCTTCCTGATGGTTTGTTCAGTTCCCCAGCTCCTTCTGGGAAGTCCTTGGAAAGGGTACCTGTGGCTCCTTTGCTGGAATAGCTCCTGTCTTCTCCACTGCCCAGAGGGACAGGCAGCCTTAGCAATTGGCTGCTGAGCTCCCAGCTGGGGTCCTGAGGGATCCCTCTTCCTCCTCCTCCTCCTCCTCCTCCTCCTCTTCCTCCTCCTCCTCCTTTATCTCTTCCCCTCCCCCTCATCCCCAGTTTCCTGCCTGGAGCTGGGAGTGAGCTGGATTCATATTGGATTTCTTATTCATTATGAGTCATCTCTCTGGCCCTGAGGGAGGGCAAAGTCCAGATTCTTCCCTCTGGCCTTGGCCTTGCCTCTGACCAAGAGATTTATAGTTGTAAAAACACAGCTTACTGTGGTAATTTTATATGTCATTTTGGTTGGTCTATGATACCTGTTTTTTGGTCAACATCAGTGTAGATGTGAGAAGGTTGTTTTTTGTTTTTGTTTGGAGGGGCAGTTGTTTGTTTGTTTTGTTGGTCTTGGGGCTTGAACTCTGGGCCTGGACGCTGTCCTTGAGCTCTTCAGTTCAAGGCTACTGCCACACCTCTGGATCTGGGTGTTGTCCCTGAGCTCTTCAGCTCAAGGCTACCACCCTACCCAAGAGAGCCACAGTTCCATTTCTCATTTTCTGGTGGTTAATTGGAGATAAGAGTCTCATGGACTTTAGTGCCTGGGCTGGCTTTGAACATTGATCCTCAGATCTCAGCCCCCAGAGTAGCTAGGATCACAGGCATGAGCCACCATGCCTGGCTTAGTTTTTTTGTTTGTTTGTTTGTTTGTTTAGATGTTATGAACATGTAAGTCAGGAGACTTGGAGTTTTTTTTTAAAAAAATGATTTTCCATAGTATAGGTAGATCTTGTCCAATTATTTGAAGCCCGAAAAGGCAGAAGGCTCCTCTGAAGAAGATGGAAATCTGCCTTCAGTATTGCAATGTCAACTCTTCCCTGGTTCTACTGCCTGCCTGCTCTGTAGATTTCAGACTGGCTAGCCCCATAATCACGTGAGCCATGACCTTAAAATAAACCAGTTTCTACTACACACAAATACACACACACACACACACCCTCTATTGGTTCTCCAGAAAAGCCTGACTAAACCAGTTTCTCCCCCTCTTTCTCTTCTGTCTACACACAAATACACACACACACACACACACACACACACACACACACACACACACACACACACACACACACACACACACACACACACACACACACACACACACACACACACACACACACACACACACACACACACACACCCTCTCTATTGGTTCTCCAGAGAAGCCTGACTAATACACTAACTCCTAAACGTTAGTGGCCAGGAAGTATAGTCAATAAATTCCAGGGACTCTAGAATTCTTCTTTTCCTACCTCCCTCTCTCTGTGACAAACCTCCAGAACTCAATTTCTCACTCAGAAAAATGGGCTGTTCCTGTGAAGTTTCCTACTGGGAAAGCAGATAGAGTCAGAAGGATTTTCTCCTTTTTTTTTTTTCTTCTTTTTTGTCTTGGGCTTGCAGTCTGGGCCTGGGTGCTATCCCTGATCTCTTCAGCTCAAGGCTACCATTCTACTCCTGAGCCACAGGGTCACTTCCAGTTTTCTAGTGGTTAGTTGGTCTTTAGTGCCCAGGCTGGCTTTGAACTGCGATCCTCAGATCTCAGCCTCCTGAGTACATATGATTAAAAGCATGAGACACTGCACCTGGCTTTTCCCCCCCATTATCTAATAATCCTTTGTTGCTGGATCAAACCCTTCATTTAAGTTGGACAAAATTAGCTGAGCATGTTGGTGCATATCTCTTAAGTCGTTAAGGCCAACCTGGACTAAGTACTGAAAGGGACTTCCCCAATTCCTCCCCACCTTACCCCCTTGGCCTGCCAGGAAACTCCCTTCCTTTCCCTTGTCGTCAGAGCAGTGCGCCAGAAGCCCACCGAGATGATAGGCCCCTTCAAACAGCAAAGGTGTCAGTGGTTGCCCCAGCCATCAATCAACTATGTTGAATTCCATTGGCCACCTGTGCCACATGGCTGGCGGTCTAGAAAGGTAGCATGTAAGATTAGGAGGGGTCGCTCTCTCACTCACATTTTAGAGATGGCACGGAATAAAACTCTGTTTAACTTCCACTTTTGTGTCAGGCTCGTTCCTTTGATCACGGACCCTAACAAGTACATCATGGGAACTTTGACGATTAAGCAGGAGGAAGAGAGGGAGGGAAGAAAGAAGGAAATTTACCATGGAGAGGGATGAATGCACTGAAATGCATTTGCTGGAAGGTATAAACAGCTGATTGAAGTAGTTCCCAAGCAGAGCAATTAGGAGGTCACTAAAGAAGAAAGTGGTCAGAAATTGTGGAATGTAGGGGACCTTGGGGACCTGCTGGCCCCTGACTTTCTGCAGAATCCCAATTGCACAAGAGGCTCTGGGAAAGTGAAGGAGGGGCTTGGAAAGTACATTTGGAAAACACTCCAAATGCCATCATTTTTCAGAGAACCAGGAAGCATGGAAGGGCTAAGAATATGGCTCAGTGGTAGGATGCCTTCTTAGCCATACAAAGGCTTTGGGTTTCACCCTCAACACTAAAAGAAAACAAGAATAGGAACACAGACATCCAACAGATGAAAAAGAGCTGCTTAGCCGGGCGCAGTGGCTCACGCCTGTAATCCTGACTACTAAGGAAGCCCCATGACCCACAAAAAAAAAAAAAAAAAAAAAAGGAGGAAGAAGAGGAGGGAAGAAGGAAGAAGACCTGCTTATTGTTGAATTCTTTATGTTTCAAACAAATTGGCCCAAGCCTCTCTCTGCTCTTCTGCCACTCTGGGACCAGGGAACATTGCAACCTCTTATTTGCAGGTGGAGAAGCTCAGTGTAGGGAGAGGACTGACTGGCCCTCCACACATTGACTTAGAGATAAGCCAGGAATGGAACCAGCTTTCCTGCCTCTTTTCTTGAGCTGTGGGGTTAACTGTGACTATGGGTGACTTAACCTAACTCTCCCCACCTCACAAATTCTTCAAAAAAAAAAGAAAAGAGTATCCTTTTGTATTTATCTTTCTTCCATTTTCTTGGATTTTAATTAAATTACACTTGGCAACAGGCCCACATCTGTTTACAGAGGCCTGTTTCATGCAGAGGGCTCTTTTTTTTTTTTTTGCCAGTCCTGGGCTTGAGCTCAGGGCCTGAGCACTGTCCTTGGACTTTCTCAAGGCTAGAGCTCTACCACTTGAGCCTCAGCACCACTTCCAACTTTTTTCTATGTATGTGGTACCGAGGAATCGAACCCTGGTCTTCATGCATGCTAGGCAAGCACTTTAACCACTAGGCCAAACTCCCGGCCCCCAGAGGGCTCTTTATTTGGGTCTTTCCTAAGTCTGAGTAGTGGCTTCTAACAGCCCAGTCTCTCCCTTCTAGTGAAGAACTGTTCCTCTTGATGGCAGGCTGACCTGGGCAGATCCAGTCTATGCAGAAAAGTGTTCAAGAGCCGGGGCATCATGGTTCACACCTGCAGTCCTAGCTACTCATGAGGCTGAGATCTGAGGATCAAAGTTCAAAGCCAGCCTGGGCACAAAAGGACTTGAGACTCTTATCTGCAATTAACCTCTAGAAAACGGGAAGTGGGGCTTGGCTCAAAGATAGGGTGGTAGCCTTGACCTGAAGGGCTCAGGGACAGTGCTCAGGCCCCAGGTAGGGCAGTAGCATTGTGCTGAAGAGCTCAGGGACAGCACCCAGGCCGAGTTCAAGCCCCATGCCCCACAAAAGAAGAAGGAGGAGGAGGAGGAAGAGAAAGGAGGAAGAAAAGTGTTTCAGACTCTCCTTCCAGTTAAATGCAAAATGTCATACTGGATGCAAGGATCTAGTGGTGAGGTGCCAGCGGTGTAAGTAAGAAAGTTGAGCCAGACCCACTCAATACTGGCACTGAAAAACACACCAATAACAACAAAAAAAAAAAAAGAAAAGAAAAGAAAGAAAGAATACTCTGTTAATACACTTGACCAAGTCCTCCTTTCCTGTTCTGTTGAAAACCATAAGCTCCAAATCAAACTCTTAACTCTCCATTCTAAATTGGAAGTACAAGGGCCAGACTGTGAGATATTCTGAGATGTCTAATTTCCTTGAACATTACAGATAAGGCAAATAACAGATCTGTAATTCCTAGGCTTACGTGGACTTGATTTAATTCTAAACCTTGCTGGATTAAGAACACTTTTCTGCTGAGGAAGCAGTTCCAACCTGCAGGCTGTCCAAGAATTCTCCAGGGTGAGATCTCAGCCCCAGATTCTGGACCAGTAGCTTATTTCTTAATTCTGAGCACTGAACCCCCATCCCACACCCACTGATGTGGCTTCTTTGATTCATTGTTTATTTGTTTTGTTGGTCATGGAGCTTGTATTCAGGGCCTGGGTGCTGTCTCTTCAGCTCAAGGCTAGTGCTCTGCCACTTTGAGCCACAGCAGCCACTTCTGGTTTTCTGGTGGTTAAGCACGCTTTGACGATAAGGTCCACATAATGTGTGACTCAGATTTCTGCTACTATAACAAACACCTGAAATGGTCAGGTTTGTTATGGCTCGCCATTTTGGAAGCTTTCGTTTATTGTGGATTGACCCCATTGTTTTGGATCTGTGCTAGCGTCTAGACCCTCTTCCCCTGATCTTGTCTCCTTTTTGCTTGCTATACATCTAGGCAAAACATTACTGAGCTCTCAAGCTAGTGTGTGTTTTTAAGTTGGTCGTAACCAATACTACCAACTGGATGACTTCCAGAAACAAGTTTAGCCTCCCATGTTTCTGAGGGCCAGAAGTTTGAAATCGAGGTCAGCTGGGCTAAGCTCCCTGCAAAGGCTCGCAAGACGACTTTGTTCTTTCCTCCTTCTAGATTCTGATAGTTGTCACCAAGCCACTCCCAGCTCCATTTCAAAGACCCTTTTCCACCTTGGCTTACCACAGGTTCTGAGGATAAGGGTATAGGCATGTCTTTGGGGAGCACTGTTTAACCCTCTACATCCTGCATCATTTTCATATTCAGTGTATACAGATTTCAGGCCTCCCGTCTCCTCCCTATGACATTTTGAAGACTCTGCCCCTCTGCCTAAGGCTTCTTAGAGAAGCAAGGCTCTTGTCTGCTCCAAGCTCCTTAGCTGAGCTGTCCCCACTTCTCTCCCTGCCGGCTTCCTCAAGCTGTATTTCCCTAACAGCACCTGACATTTCCCTCACTTCCCTTGGGATTCCCCCTGGAAGGCAAGACAGAATGTCATAGGGAAAGGATGAGAGTTCAGGCACCCAGCTGCTACCCAAAGGGTATTCCCTAGACTGGTCTCTCTGGGGGGAGCAGAGGCAGCCCATTCCACTTCTTGCTCACCCTCTGGACTCCAATTAATTTCCTTCTGGTGGGCTGTGTTTGATTATAACCTCATTAAGCAACTCTGCAAACTCGGGCCCTGGAGATTTCAATACTGAGGCTGTCTACCTTTGCCAGTTAATATTCAGAGCCAGCTGCCTCTCTCCTTCCCCAGCTGGTTGATGCAGAAACTGTGGAGTCACGCCTGGAGGAAAGACTGAGTGAGTGCCAGCTCATTTCCCAGCTCATTCCCCGCAGGGCATGGGCTGAAACCTCGGGTTTCAAAGGGAAGAGGGGGGTTAAAATAGAGCTTGCCTGGCAGCCCCTTCTGTGGTTTCTCCCAGTCCACCCACCCACACTCCTCAGGAGACACCCCTCAAGAAAAGATGAATGCTCTGAGGACAGTGAGAATAAAGATGGGCAATCTGAGATGAGCCTCCTCTTCACATGTGGGGCTCATCCAAGAACCAACCAACTGATCCAGGCTTCCTTTGGGCACAAAGAAAGTAAGGAAGCAGCTATCTCTCATTCTCAATACTTCATCTCCTAACCTCAGACAAATAGGGTGATGATCTAGGGGTTCAGCTTCTAAGCCCTTATTCCATCTCTCCCCTGCCTTCATCCCAAGAGAGCAGCTCAGAGATCCTCTGGGCAGTAAAGGAAGAGGGAGGGGATGACCCATGAGGAAGCAGGGCTGGTGGGCTTAACCAGGAACAAGAAACGTCCTGGAGGTACCATTGTAGATTTCTGTAAACTCCCACAGATTAGAGTCCAGGAGGTGTGAAAGTGAGCCTAGAAGACCCTGCTCAAGGTTGGTCACAGTAATGCCTGAGACTGGACCCAGGGCTGCACTCCTCAGCAAACTACAGCCTGCCGGCTGATTCATCTAAAAGAAACAGCCAAGAGGACAAGGACATGCTAGGGGACCTGGTCTCCCTCCACCACCACCCCTTCAAGAGTGAGCAAGTGGGGAAGGAGAAACATAAATGTGTAATAAATATCATGGTATCTGAACCTTGACCTCTGAGACTGATCCACTGCAGGATCCCAAAGAAATGAACTCAATGGGAAAGGAACAAAAGGCCACAAAAAGAGGCCACGCTGAGATGGAAAAGAAAGCCAACAGAGGGGAGATGAAAAGGGAGATTAATGAGCAAAATAAGAACTGTGCGGAAATGAAATGCTGCCAGCAAGTAGCAGTGCTCCCTTAAAATGTGAAATCAACATAGAAGGTGGTCCTGAGAACCCCAATAGAGTGTATTATTGGGGGAAAAAATCCCAGAAAAGATAAATACTGAGATACTGAGAGCTGCTATTGGTTTTTCTTAGTAAAATACTGACTGAAAGATGGCTGTTTAGAAATGAGAGGACCCCAACCTATCCATCTTCTCTGCAGATAAATTCAGGGGGGAAGTAAACAAAAACAGTACTGTACATTGTGATGAAATTTTCTAATAACCAGCCAGACACAGTAGTAGTCCTACATACTATGGACACTGAGGCAGGAGATCACTAGAAATCCAGAGCCTTTTTTTTGCGGGGGGGGGGGGGGGGGGAGTCAGTCAAGGGGCTTAAACTCAGGGCCTGGGAGCTGTCCCTGAGCTCTTTTTGCTCAAGGCTAGTGTTCTGTCACTTTGAGCCATGGCACCACTTCCCATTTTCTAGTGGTTAATTGGAGACGAGTCTCACAGACTTTCCTGCCTGAGCTGGCTTTGAAATGTGATCTTCATATTTCAGCCTCATGAATAGCTGGGATTATAGATTGTGAGCTGCCAACTCACTTGGCTTTCAGCCTATCTTTTAAGAAGAAAAAAAAATATTTTTTGGCCTGTCCTGGTGCTTGAACTCAGGGCCTGGGTACTATCTGTGAGTTTTCTCAAGGCTAGTGCTCTACCACCTAAGCCACAGCATGAATTCTGGCTTTTGCTATGTATGTGGTATGAGGAATCGAACGCAGGGCTTGCTAGGCAAGCTCTCTACCACTAGGCCATCCTCCTGGCCCAAGAAAAATTTTTTTAGTATCCAAGCATGAAGAAAAGGGGAAAGAAAAAGAAAGAAAGAAAATGAAAGTCCAACACAGAACTGAGGAAACCGCAAGCATTTTGGACTTTCATTTTCTTTCTTTCTTTTTCTTTCCCCTGCTTGTCATGCTTGGATACTAAAGCCTCCTGAGGAGCTAGGATTACAGGTGTGAGCCACCGCACCTGGCTGAGCACCCCACTTTGTACAAACAGTTTGTTTGTTTGTTTGTTTGTTTTTGCCAGTCCTGGGCTTGAGCTCAGGGCCTGAGCACTGCCCTTGTACTTTCTCAAGGCTAGAGCTCTACCACTTGAGCCTCAACACCACTTCTGGCTTTTTTTTTTTCTATGTATGTGGTACCGAGGAATCGAACCCGGGTCTTCATGCATGCTAGGCAAGCACTCTACCACTAGGCCAAACTCCCGGCCCTGTACAAACAGCTTTTACAACCATGTTGTAAAAGATTTCATCTTTTAAAACTGAAATTCAATTCCCATTAAAGCAGCAACTTCTTCTACCACCACCCCCCACCCAGCTCACTGGCAGCTACCTTTCTGCTCTGTCCTTATTGATTACACTTTGAGGCTTCACATTAGTGGAATCACACTGTGTTTGTCTCGACTGGCTCATTTTGCTGGGGCCCTTAGGTTCATCCATGTTGGAGATCGTGTCTGCTTTCCTCCCTTTTAAGGCTGAGTAATATCCCATAATGTGTACATATCACACTTAGCTTTGTTTATGCATGCATCAATCAGTAGACAGGTTGCTTCCACCTTTTCTCCATAGTGAAGAATGCTGCTTGGAGTCCAACTATGTACGTATTACCTGAGCCCTATGTCTCATTCTTTTGGATGTACAGTGGTAGAAATGCTGAGTTTTATGTAACTGGATTGAGCAATGTCTGTGCCATTCTGCAATCGCCATACCACCTTATCTGTTTCATTACCTCCTGGCTGATTCTAGTTTTCTGAGGTTGGGAGGAGACTTTTTGGATCTGAGAATTGAATTAGCCAGAAAGACTCAGTTTGTATTAGGAACATAAGACCTGAGCTCCAGAAGGATTCGTAGGATGGAGATGAGAAATAGACAGTAGTTGGAGAGATACTGGGAGGAGATGGCTTGGGGAGATTGTCATAATGGTACCAACTTCACTGTTAGCTACTGTGTATGTTTGACTATTGTTTCTAGAAAGGAAAAGGTGTGCTGGGATCTTTCAAGAGATGTAGCTTGGGTTTAGTGGCAAAGATCGCCTTTGTGGGATTGGAAAACTAAAGAAATATCCAACAGCCTCCATGCCACCTACACTGCTAAATACCAGAGGGCAGCCCAGCAGCATGCATAGCATTTTGAGGAGCTTCTATTGAGCCCAGTTGTCTCAAGTTGTGACTTCAACATAAAGGAATTTTCAGTTTAGAGCTCAAAAATGATCCATTGCTGGGCGCGGTGGTTCCTGCCTGCTGTTAGCTACTCAGGAGGAGTATTAAGAACTGAGGATCACAGTTCCAAGCTTGTCACACAGGAGTGCCTGTGAGACTCCTATCCAGTCTGGAAGTGAGGCTGTGATCAAATGGTAAAGCGCTAGCCTTGAGTGAAAAAGCTAAGGGATAGCAGCTAAGTCCTGAGTTCAAGCTCTGATACCAGCATGAAAAGAAAGAAAATAAACCATCTTTCATTCATTCCTGAGTAGGGGAGGGCAGGTGGGGGTGACTGAGACTCCCTAGCCAGTCAGGAATACAAAGTAAACATGTGGGTGTAACCTAGCAGGGCAGCAGTAAACAGGAAAAGTCAGTGTATATAAATCTCTTTGGACTTTTTTTTTGCATTTAAAACAATCATCACATCAGTAACCTGAATCTGAAATTCCCGAATCCACCTACCAGGGCTATGAAAGGCAAATGTTGAACTTCCCTGAGACACCCCACCACAGCTTCTTTCCAGGTCAGTACTGTGGCTCAGGGGTGGCTTGTCCTTACAGAAACTCTGGTCGGAAGTTTGGATGCCTGTGTAGCGGGCAGTTTCAGGAGACTGTGTGCAAGAGCTTTCTCACGAGACTGGATTTGTTCTCAGGGGAATAGATGTGTTCTCTGGAGAGCAATAGCAGTTGTTATAAAATGGGTCACCTCCTTTGTCCCCTAATGTCTTCTGCACACTCTAGCTCACCACCCTGAATTGCACTCTCTCCATCTGATACCATCTGCTATGAAGGACACAGCACAAGGCCTTTAGCCACATGTGGTCCTCAATATTGAAATTTCCAGTCTCCAGAACCATGAATGAACAATATAAAGTTTTTAAAAAATAAATTATCTAATATTGAGTAATCTGTTAATAGCTACTAAAAATAGATTAGGGACAGGTCAGTTTCCTGGGTTTCAGTTCCCATAATGCCACTACCTGGAAAGTCTAGGGCTCAGTCCCTTGGGTCAGTGTTGCTTCTCCTCCAGAAACCATCTTGGATGTGAGTTTCCCCTGAACTCCTCAACATCACCACATGAGCTCTGCTTACTTAGACCACGAGCCTCACTACAGAAAAAGAGTGTATGGTGGCTCATGCCTACAGCTACTCAGGAGGCTGAGATCTGAGGATTCAAATCCAGCCTGGGCAGGAAAGTTTGTGAGACTTTTATCTCCAGTTAGCCACCAGAATACCAGAAGTGGACTTGTCACTCCAAGTGGTAGAGTATTTGCCTTGCAGAAGCCAAAGAGCTCAGGGCCAGTACCCAGGCCCTGAGTTCAAGCCCCTTGACTGACAAAAAGAAAAGAAAAGAGGGTGGGGGGAGGGACATGGGGACAAAAACATGAGAAAGGGTAGCAATGTTTGTGAAGTAATGTACCTTCTATCTTGCAAATATAATGTAACCCTTCTATTAACTACAATAAAAAAGAAAAGAGGTGGGGGGAAGGGTAGAGGTAGAGGTAGCTAGGTCCACAGGGAAGCAAGGCCTGGGATGCTAAACGCTTCTGTCACCTTCTCCCCAGCAACACATTTTTTTTTATTTTTATTGTAATTAGTAAAAGGGTTACATGATATTTGCCAGATAGAAGGTGCATTAATTCATATACATTGATACCCTTTCACATGTCTTGATACCCATTTCCCTCCCCCCCCCACCAGCAACACATTTTTGCATCCTACTGGCTCAAATGTTTTTTGGTATCAGAATCCCTTTATAGTCTTTAAAATTATGGGGCTTCAAAGAAGTTTCCCTTATGTAGGTCATACCTAATGCTAGTTATATATTAAAAATTGAAACAAAGAGATTTAATGGCTTATTTGCTTACTTAAAAATAGCAGTAATAAGGGGAAGGGAGCTATTAATCAAAAGCTGTATAATTACCATTAGATAAGATGAAAATCCAGAATAGGCAACTGCACAGAGGCAGAAATAGAGAAGGGGCTGCCTGGCAGAGTAGGGAACAACAGGAAATGAGCTAGTGGTTGTGGAGTACCTTCCTTGAGAGATGAAAATGGTCTGAAATTGACTGTGGTGATGGTTTCATGAATCTGTGAATATATTAGAAATGATTGGGTTTGATTTTTTTTCTTAATTTTTTGGGGTGCTAGGGATGGACCCTAGGTATCACACACAAAGAAGCACTCAAGGTACCCCTGAGCTCTGTATATCCCCAGACTCTATCCTTTTAGTGCCTGAATTACATCTCAATAAAGTTTTTTTGTTTTTTTTTTTGGTGTTAGTCCTGGGGCTTGAACTCAGGGACTACTGTCCCTGAGACTCTTTGTGCTCAAGGCTAGCACTCTGCCATTTGAGCCTTGGTGCTACTTCTGGCTTTTTCTGCATAGTTTATTGAAGATAAAAGTTTCATGGTCTTTCCTACCTGGGCTGGCTTGGAACTGCAATCCTCAGATCTCATCTTCCTGAATAGCTACAATTACAGGTGTGAGCCACCAGTGCCTGGCTAAAGCAGTTTTTTAATTGAAAACAATTAATAAAAACATGTAGATGAAATACATTTTTTACCAAAACTGCTGCATTTTTCTAAATGAAACTAAGTGTATGAGAAGGGCATTGTTTGACATATTTGTCTCTGTAATGCCTGGATTCCTAGAAGTCTTGCTGCCTCTGCATTCAATCTTGAAAGCAGATTGTTTTGCTGGGTGTCTGTGTAGAAAAGGCAGCAGCCTATAGATTTTGTCACTGGGAAGAGGCCCTAGCAGAGCCCTCAAAGTGTCTTGAGGCCTTCCTCAAGGCGGCGGCTTTGAGCAGTGGTATTTTGAGCTCTCCTGTCAGTCTTCAGCCCTAGCCCCCCCATTGTTCCTCTCATTGCAGCAAGTCCTCCACTTGAGTACCCAAGTTTATGTCATAAGTGAGCTAGTGGAAAGAGCAGATCAGCCCAGACCAGCCACCCCCTCTAAATGGAACTCCCCAGTGGCTCTGACTCAGCCACCTGCTCAGTGACAATAAGCCCACACTCTGACCGTTCCCAGAGATGTACTGTTTGGAATCACAAGGAAGATGGGATTTTCCTCTGTGCTGCCTGCTTTGCAAGGCAAATCAACCTTGTTGGCATGGGGGCCATATGTAGATTTGATTCTTCAGCTTCCCTCCTGCAGGCACCAGAGGGCTACTGGTACAGAGGCAGCAAGGGTCTGTGACCCAGGCTACCAATCCCTGAGACTTCCTGAGGGTCCTGTACCACCTCTTCAATAAACTGGCTTTGGGGAGAGACAAAAAGGACACCAAGGAGGATAGGAATGCCTAGGACCTTGGGACCAAGAGGTACCCTAAAGAACACAGTATTCTGGGCACATAGAAGGAGCTGAAATAAATAAAGCAATAAAGGAAGCAAATAGCCTTAGCCTATCTGTTTCCTGTTGTCCTGGAACCTTTGAGAGAGCCACCCAAAGGGAAGGCATTGGCTATGACTTGGTTCCCCAAAGCATGCACTTCTAGAGGACTCCCCTCCTTCCCACTTTCCCTCCATTAAGAAACAACTGTTGTAAGCCAGAGAGAAAATACCAGAGAGTCAAAGCCACTGCCAACACCTTAGTGACAGCAGAGGGTTATGGCATGTTGCATCTTCTTAGACCTGCCCAGGCTCCTGATTAGCCAGAATTGTTGGTCCTTCCAGAATGGAAAAGATCAGCAGATATGAGGGACCTAGTTGGGTACCAATGACTCACACCTGTAATTCTACCTACTCAGGAGGCTGAGATCTGAGGATCATGGTTCAGAGCTAGCCTGAGCAGGAAAGTCCACATGACTCTTTATCTCCAGTAAAACACTCAGAAAAGGCAGTAAGGGAAGTGGTACTGTAGCTCACATGGTGCAGCGCTAGCCTTGAACATAGAGGCACAGAGACAGAGATCAGGCTCTTGAGTTCAAGCCCCAGGACCTGCAAAAGGGTGTGGGCGGGGGCGCATTGGAAGGATGGGCAGGCTGCTAGGAATATAAGACATCTGAGCAATCACCTAATCGAGGTTTCCAGGTTTTCTTTGGCAACTAGTTATTTGATTGATTTTTCATTTGTCTGAAATCAAAAGCATCCCTGCCAAGAGCCAGTTCCCACAATCTTGAGGGCTCCTCTGGAATCCTTTTTGCCCACCACCACTATCCCCATCTGCCATCTCCAGACTTGGAACACAGTTTATAGCTACTGTTGGAGTATACCTGTTCATTTCATGGACGAGAATATAGATGTCAAGCTCTCCCTGAAGAGCTCCTATCTACAGACTTAGACTAAGTTGGAGGCCAGCTGGGGCTGAGTTCAATATGTGTCAGGTACATAAAGGAGGAGAACACACAGGGAGGGACAGAGGTTCCTATGAAATACACAGAGGAGCAAACCAGCTTACAAGTCAAACTAAAGGAAAGATAACCCTAAGCCCAAGCGTGGGGATACAGGCCTGATTCCCAGACAGAGGGAAGTTTGTTAATTTGAGGTGAGCCTGGGCATGGCCTTGCCTAAAACGAAAGAGAAAGGGAGGGAGGGAAGGAGCAAAGAAAAAGGGAGAAGAAAGGTCTTGAAAAGGTAAAATGGCTGTGGGAATCAATCACCACCCTATTTTCACCCAGTAAATCTGCCTTCCTTCCCCATCTCCCAGTCCCCAGGAGGGAAAGCCTTGAACTACAAGCAGGGTCTGGCTGGGAAGCGGATGCTGGGCCATGGCCCTTTGACCACACAGGTCTTCTGAGACCTATAACACACACCCTTCCACTTTCAGCCTTCCTGCCTTCTGAGCTTCCTACCATGGGCAAGATGATTGTTTCTGCCTGGGTTAATAGTGTGTATCCTGGGGGTCTGTGTTCACACAATCCAAATATACCCACCTGACCCTAAAATCACGGTGGACTTTATGTGCCAAGGTCCCTGGCCTGCCCTGACATCTGTGTTTTCCTGAGAGTCTATGGTTTTGACACACTCTGAGATTAATCCATGGTTCAGAAAGAGCTCAAATACCACTGCCTGGAGTGAGAGGGGCTCTAGGAAGGAAGAATGTCGTCACTGATGGGGACTCATCCCTCCCAGAGGCTTTGCCCATGTTATTTGGTTCTGTTTTTCTCACCTGGATGCTGGCCGTGTCACTCCCCATTTTAGAGGAGAAAGCAGACTCAACCATGTTAGCTAGCTTGCCTCAAGGACCTAGGACTCAGGACTAAACAAGACAGGTTGGAGACAGAGGTCATGGCCAGCATTGTACTTGGTTCTGCACAGGACCCAGCCCTGGAACTTGGTGGCCTGTGCTCAAAAGCCCTTGCCATTCAGCCATGCTGCACCCAGCTCTGCAGGAATCTATAGCAGCTGCAGAGATTGTTCTGTAAGCTTCATTCCTGCCTAGTGAAACAGAGCTCCTCATACTGGCCCCTTGATGTCCTTGTGGAAGCTAGAGTGAAGCTGTGATAAGAGGCCAAGAGCAAAATATCTCCTAAATTCTCTAGGTGTGTTCTATGGAGCTCTTCACAGGATAAAGGGACATGGCATTTTAGCCCCTCTGGATCCATCCACAAATCCATTCTTCCTTTGCTCTTAAAACAGGTCAGCCAGCTAGGTGTTGTGGCTCACACCTTTAATCCTAGCTACTCAGGAGGCTGAGATCTGAGGATTGAGGTTCAAAGCCAGCCCAGGCACAAAAGGACCTGAGACTCTTATCTCCAATTGACATCTAGAAAACGGGAGGTGGGGCTTAGCTCAAGGGTAGGGTGGTAGCCATGACCTGAAGAGCTCGGGGACAGTGCCCAGGCCGAGTTCAAGCCCCAAGACCCACAAAAAAAGAAAATGTCAGCCACCAAAACACAGCACTTCATCCCAGCCCTTCCTTCAGTATTAATAGTCCTTAAAACAGACCCAAGCTAAGATCTAGCCCTGCTCCTAGCCCAGCATACCTGAAAAGTGACAGAGAAGTTAGTCTGTCTGGGCCTTTATTTCTCCATCTGTAGATTATAATACCAATGAGCTGCCTCCTTCATTCCAAGGATTTCTTTTTTCTTTCTTTCTTTCTTTCTTTCTTTTCTTTTTTTTTTTGCGAGCCCTGGGGCTTGGACTCAGGACCTGAGCACTGTCCTTGGGCATTCCTCAAGGCTAGGGCTCTACCACTTGAGCCACAGCACCACTGGCCTTTTCTGTGTATGTGGTACCGAGGAATCAAACCCAGGTCTTCGTGCATGCTAGGCTAGGGCTGTATCACTAGGCCACACTCTCAGCCCACAGTCCAAGGATTTCTGAGAATCATATAGGAAAAGATGTTCAGAAATAATGGAGACTACCGCATCCAATAACAGGGGAAAACCTCTTCTGGAACCCAGCCAGACACGCCCACATTCTCTGCCCAGAGCCCAGCAACTTGCAGTGTTTAGTCCAACACTCCAGAATAGGTAAAAGTTATTTATTTCTTTACTTCATTTAAGCAGAGACTCTCTCGTCAAGTTCCCGCCAGCCAAGTGTGGGAAATACAAGTGTTGGGAGTGGAGAAACTGTCCTCAATCCTCAGATCTCAGCCTCCTGAGTAGCTAGGATTACAGGCGTGAGCCACCACACCTGGTTGGCTTTTTCTACATATGTGGTACTGAGGAATTGAACCCAGGGTTTTATGCATGCTAGGCAAGCACTCTACCACTAGGCCACACTCCCAGCCCCATGAGAGAGCCTTAGAAATAAAAGACTTGGGTCAGAGATGCTAGGTGTGTAGCTCAATGGTAGAGGCATTAGGTTCCATTCCCCAGTGTTGCAAATAAACATCCAAAGAAACAGAAATCTCTGATGTTTTTTTCTTTTTTTTTTTTTCTTTTTTTTTTGCCAGTCCTGGGCTTGAGCTCAGGGCCTGAGCACTGTCCTTGGACTTTCTCAAGGCTAGAGCTCTACCACTTGAGCCTCATCACCACTTCCAGCTTTTTTCTATGTATGTGGGGTACCGAGGAATCGAACCCGGGTCTTCATGCATGCTAGGCAAGCACTTTAACCACTAGGCCAAACTCCCGGCCCTCTGATGTTTTTTCTTGTCCTGGGACTTGAACTCTGGGTCTGAGTTCTCAAGGGTAGCAGTCTGCTTGAGCCACAGCTCTGCTTCCAGCTTTTTCTGTGATTAATTGAAGAGAAGAATCTCACAGGGGCCAGGAGTGTGGCCTAGTGGTAGAGTACTTGCCTAGCATGCATGAAGCCCTGGGTTTGATTCCTCTGTACCCAGAAAAGCCAGAACTGGTGCTGTGGCTTTAGTGATAGAGTGCTAGCCTTGAGAAAGCTCAAGGACAGTGCCCAGGCTCTGAGTTCAAGAACCCAGGACTAGCAAAACAAACAAACAAAAAAGAATCTCATGGACTTTCATGTACAGGCAAGCTTCACACCTCAATCCTCAGATCACAGCCTCCTGAGTAGCTAGGATTATAGGCACGAGTCACCAGTGCCTGGTGCGAAATCTGTACATTTTTATGGATGGTGTGCAAAAGTCTAAGTGGAGGGAAAGGTTCAGTTTAGTGATAATACGTATGGAGAAATTTAACAAGTTTGTAAAGATGCTTCTTGGTGTCTGTGTTTTCCTTGAGCTGAAAAGCTCAGGGACAATGCCCAGGCCCAGAGTTCAAGTCCCACAACCAACCAAAAAAAAAAAGGGAAGAAGAAAGGCACTTCTTTCCTCTGGTCATAGAGGGGACTTCCCTGGAATGAGATCATGAGCCATCACTGTAGAAGAAGGTCACAGGAGGTTAGGGAGGCCTTCCTACTTGTCCTATTTCCTCAAGTGCTGCAGTACCATATTTTGGGGGCCCCTAAATGCTTGTCTTTCCTCAAGCCAGAGTAACCTCTGTTCTAGGGTTTCTTCCAAGTGCCCCACTTGGCACTCCATCCCCTTCCTTCCCATTTGGAGCCCTGCATAATACCCTCTCAGAGAGCCAGGCTGAGGTTTTCTTGCAGACACCTGGAAGCTTCACCTTAGAACTCCACAACTCAGACACCTCAAGGCAAAGGGACAGTGAGATTGGGTCATCTACAGAAGCAGCAATCTGAGTTCTCACAGGCAGAGGGAGAAAAAAAATACAAAGAGGTCAATAAGCAATCCTTGACAAGACAAGGGACATAGTAAAACTCCTATGAAGGTCAGTTTCAAACTTGGCCCCTGGAGATAAGCAATCACCAGCTCCAAGCCTGCTATCTTTGGTTACATCCTTGGGGAAGCCGGAGGTGAGGCTTGGGGGAAATTGTCTTGGGAAAGATTCACAAGCCAGGAACTATAAAGCTTGGGGCCTGCAGATACTGGTCCTTCTTCTTCCTCAAGTAGAGATAACCAGGCTGGGGCTTATCCCATTGTCTTCCAGATACTTCCTTGCCTAGTTTCTGGCAGAGGCTGAGCTGCCTCCAGGCTGCACCAGCTTTTCCTGGGCAGGGCTGTGTGAGTTGGATGGCACTTGACCTCTGGGCATCCTCTGCTCTTGCAGGACCTGGGCATGGAGTCAACCTCACTGGATGACGTTCTGTATCGCTATGCCAGCTTCCGGAACCTGGTGGACCCCATCACACACGACCTCATCATCAGCCTGGCACGCTACATCCACTGCCCCAAGCCGGTAGGGCCAGCCAGGTCCTGGGGTGTGAGGTGGGCACCTTTCAGAGCACAGATCTGACCATGACAGACTGTGATCCTCAAAGAGCTGGAACTTTGCTCCAGGATAAGGAGGCTCCTGGTGCTGATTCTGTCTGTGGCTTTGTCTGAGGATCTTCTCTTAGAGGCTCTTAGAACTGCCTGCGTTTGCAAGACCTTGAGGTAGAGCAGGCTGTGAGTTGCTGGGAGCCAACCAACATCAACAGAAGGCAGGGATACTGGGCTCAAATATGAGACAGTAATGAGGATTGGCAGACAGGGAACCTGGAGGCCTGGGAGAGAAGAGCTAATTGATGCCAAGAGCCACAGGAAACCAACCGTGGCTGGCAGCAACTCCATTTCTCACTCAGGTAACACATTGTCCAGTCTTGAAAAGCAGAAAAGCACCAAAGCTAGGCCTATAAGAGATCCTGCAGGTGCCAGACCTCTGCCTTTTCTAAAGCAAGTGATTGAATTGCCTCCAGTTGAGAGAGATGATCTAAGACTCCCCCTCATACAAAAAATAGGCAAAAAAATCACATCTCTCCTATTGAGTTGTTTGAAAGGTTTGTTGAGATGAACCTGGCACATGGGCTCTCCCATGCACAGGAGCCAAGGTGGTAAATGATAAGGGAGCAGCTACCTCAAGGTGGCACTGTGGCTCTGAAACCCAGCGTCTTAGCACACACAAGCTAAACCGGTGCCTGTAATCCTACCTACTCTGGAGGATGAAATATAAATGTTAAGGTCCAAGGAAACTTTTTTTTTTTTTTGCAGGGCAGGAGGCAGAAAAATCCATGAGACTGGCAGAGCCAGTCCCAACAGCATGAGAACAGTACTGAAATGAGCCATACTTAGTGACCTGCCTATTTGTCCCTGTCCTCTTCCCTCCCCTTCACAGCCACATCCTGTCTCCAAGGCTAACTAAAATAGCATCCAACTGGGTTCCAAGCATCAGCACCACCTCCCCACCTCCTATGCCCTGGGGAGCAGCCAGAACATTCGTTAGTGCTGGGTTAATTGGATTATACAGAGACCTTGCTGAAAATTCTTCAGTGTGGTATTGTAGTTTAAATAAAACCTAAACCACAGGACTGTGACATAGAGCCTTGGCCTACAATGTGTGAAGCACAGAGTTTCATCCCCAGAGCCACAGAAAAATTAAAAGGCAGTTCCAGCTCTCATCTCATCTCTACCATTCTTGGCCCTGTATTCTCTTCAAGGCTACACAGCACATTTCTGTTCCTGGCACATCCACATCTTTTCCTATCTAGGGACTTTACAGCCACCTCCAACAACACAAGCCTCCTGTAGCTGAGTTTCCATCTCCTAGTTGGCCTAAACATCCTCTTTAACTTTCTCAGGTCTTCTTTGACCAACCTACCTAATGTACATATGCTTCTCAACCATGCACTGCTTCTGCCCTCTATTTTTCCACCTTAAATTTCCTATCATACTCACTAGTCTCTGAAATTATCTTTCTTATTGCTTTCATTAGCTTTCCATTACTATAATAAATTGCTGAGAGAATCAACTTAAAAACAGGAAAAGTTTGCTTGAGTTCACAGTTTTGGAGGTTTCAATGCATAATTGATTGGCTCTATTGCTCTGAGCCTATGGCACATTTGTCTCATGGCAGGTGTGAAAGAGCAAAACAGGAAAAGGCTAAGGTGCCTTTATCCCCTTACAGGCCACACTCAAATGACTTAACACCTCCTACTAGACTCCACCTCTTAAAGATTCTACTGCCTTCCAGTAGCACTTAGCTGAAGACAAAGTCTTAACACATGGGCTGTTGAGGAACATTTAAGATCCAAATTAGCTAGGTGTTGTGCTACACTCCTATAATCCCAACTATGTAGGAGGCAGACAAGAAGATTGAGGTTCAAGGCCAGCCGGGCCTATATCTGAGCCAGGTGCTGGTGGCTCACACCTAAACTCTTAGTTACTCAGGAGGCTGAGATCTGAGGATCACGATTCAAAGCCAGACCAGGCACAAAAGTCTGTGAGACCTTTATCTGCAATTAACCACCAGAAAACCAGAAGTGGCACTGTGGCTCAAAGGGGTAGAGTTCCAGCCTTGAACAATAAAGCTCAGGAATAACACCTAGGCCCTGAGTTCAAGACCCAGGCATGACAAAAAAAAAAAAAGGCTTTGGAGGACACAAAAATAAGTCAACAGGAACAAAGAAGACACCCCAAAGACGCCAGCAGTAGGCATTGTTAGTACCCCAGCGACAACAGAGGAAACTGTGTAATATAGGAGCCAGGGTAATGCAGCTCTCCAAGAAGCTGCTGTCTTATCTATAGCTTTGTAGTCACCCCAAAATTTAGACATTGAGCCAAGCACAGAGGGATATACCTGTGGTCCCAGCTATACTTGGGAGCTTGAGACAGGAGGAGCAACTTCAGTCCAGGAGTTTGAGGTGAGTCTAGACAACATAGCAAGACACCATATCTCAAAATGGATAGATTTAATTAAAAAAAAAGTATATTATCCTGACAATAAAATACAATTAAAAAAAAAAAACAGACAGGGGCCAGGAGTTTGGCCTAGTGGTAGAGTGCTTGCCTAGCATACATGAGGACCTGGGTTCGATTTCTCAATACCACATGCATAGAAAAGGCCAGAAGTGGTGCTGTGTTTCAAGTGGTAGAAGCTCTAACCTTGAGAAAGCCCAAGGACAGTGCTCAGCTCAGGTCCTGAGTTCAAGCCCCAGGACTGGCAAAAAAATAAAAATGCAGACATTCATTAAACAATCTCTAGGTTAGGAGTTCAAGACATCTTACCGAGGCTGTCTCAAGACATTGGTGAAGACTAAGCATCCGAAGGCTTGACGGAAGTCCAGCATTGGTGGCTCATGCCTGTAATCTTAGCTACCTAGGAGGCTGAGATCTGAGGGTTGCTGTTTGAAGCCAGTCCAGGCAGGAATATTTGTAAGACTCTTATTTTCAGTCAAGCACCCCAAAAGTCAGAAGTAGAGCTATAGCTCAAGTGGGAGAGCATTAGCTTTGAGCACAAAAGCTCAGGAATAGCTCCTGAATTCAAACTCCAGGACTGGCACCAAAAAGAAAAGGAAAACAGAGCTTGGCAGTGCCACTTCCAAAATGGCACATTTACAGGTTGTTGGCGGGAGTCTACTGCTGGACATCATACCATGAAGCCAGCTTATCCACAAAGCCTGCATACCTTTCATGACCTAACCTCAAGTCACTCCTGCCCTTTCGTTGAACTGGGAGGTGGGAGGGGAAGACCACCTAGAGCACAGCTGCCAGGAGGCAAAGACAAGTGGGTCATGGTAGAGGTCGGTTTCCACATATGCTGAAGCAAGGGAAGAATGATGGGTAAATCTGTCAACATTTTGCCCCTAATCTTGCTTCCATTAGCTGAGGCCAACTGGAAGCAGGACAGAGAAGAGTGACACAGTGGCAGAGCTCAGTCCTCAGCAGAGAATGGACCTTGTCTGGAACTGTGGGCAGTGCATAGTAAAAGGGAGGTTTAGTCCATACCGAATGAATGAATGAAGACTTAATGACTAGATGAGGGAAGGCTTTGAGTAGAGGGCTATATTTATTGGAGTCCAGAATGCCTGGGAAAGTAAAGGTGGCAGAAGGCATCGCTGACTGAAAGCTGACAGATGGAGCAATGTTGGGGATAGTGGGTCTTCCCAGAGGGCCTCCAGCAAAACTGGCTAAGTTTTTCTCCACTTCTTCCCTTTCCAGGTTCCCTCCAGGCAGGACTAGGTGAGGCTAGCCCTGAGCAAGAGTAACCTAGGAAGGTTAGGGCAGAAAGGAGGAAACTAAGAGGAAAAGGAAATGCCACTCTGTGTCCTCTTAATGTTGAGACATTGCTTGTAGACATAAGGCTTTCTGGCCAAGGCTACATCTGGGAAGCTGGAGGCTTTTCTGCATGTAAATGACAGAAATACTTTTAATGAACCTATGTAGAAGACAAGATTTCTCCCACGGAGGACAGAGAGAGGCAGAGCAGAGCAGAGCACTGCTCTGTGACTGAACACCACCGTTCAGAGCTACCTGATGAGGTGTGGATTCTAATTCTACCTCACAAGGTGCCTGTTTACCTGCTTTCCAGCTCAAATCCCTCATCAGTAAAATGGATATGAGGACTGCAAGTTTATACATGTAGTACACAGAGAAGATGACTAACGTAAGGTAGCTGCTCCACAGATGTCAGCTCTAGGGCTTGGGGTGTGGCTCAGTGGAAGGTAGCAGGCTTACCCCAGGTTCCAAGAACCCCCCCAAAAATTTCCTTTTATTTAGCTATGGTTTGCTTAATTCTGACAAGTAGAAGAGAACTTTCGCTTCTATGAGATCATTAACTCATGTTTGGTAGCAGTTCAGCTCTATTAAATGTATATCTATTGTTCATTTTAGCCAGAAAAGAGGCTGAGGCACCATGGGTTTCTCCATTTCAGCCTTGTTAGTCAGGAGCTTCGCTTTGGGCACAGCTGCCCCCTTGTGGGAGAATGAATGCATCAACACTGCTCCTATCTCTTTGTTCTCCTTTCTTTCTTTGTGTTTTGTTTTTGTTTTTTTGTGGGTCATAGGGCTTGAACTCTGGGCCTGGGCCCTGTCCCTGAGCTCTTCAGCTCAAGGCTACTGCCCTACCCCTTGAGCCAAGCCCCACTTCCCATTTTCTAGAGGTGGTAATTGGAGATAAGTCTCAAGTCCTTTTGTGCCCGTGCTGGCTTTGAACCTTGATCCTCAGGTCTCAGCCTCCTGAATAGCTAGGATTACAGGTGAACCATCACCCTGGCTTGTTCTCCTTAAGGCAGGAAGGAAGGTTGAGGGAAGATTGAGGCTGTGGCTTTAGATACCCTGGAAAGTGATGGGAAGAAAAGCCTACAATGAGGAACTTAGTGCTGATGAGTTGCTTTGGGAGACTGGCAAATGGTAGGCCCTGGGTCATTTGAAATTGATGCTACCTGACCCCATGGATCCTTCTTGTCCGCTCTTGGTTACACAAGGAAATCACCTAGGGAGCTCTTAAAACTCTTAGTATCAACCAGGTCCTGGAAGTTCATGCTTGGAATCCTAACTATTCTGGAGACTGAGATCTGAGAATTACAGTCAAAGCCAGTTTGGGCAAAAAGGACAAACAAATCTTTAAGACCCTTATTTCCAATGAACCAGCAAAAAAACAGAACTGGAAATGTGACTCAAATGATAGAGTACCAGCTATAAACAAAAAGAAGTCCAGAGACCTGAGTTCAAGTCCCAGTACTGGTATTGAAAAAAACAAAACTATGCTCCAGATATCGTGGCTGCGATTTCAAGGTGGAGAACCACAACTTTGGATTCTACTGCATTATCCCATTCCCATATACCTTTTTTTTTTTTTTAAAGCACTTCAGATCATCTTTTTATTTCCAGTCCTGGGCCTTGAACTCATGGCCTCGGCACTGTCCTTAAGCTTTCTCAAGGCTAGAGTTCTACCACTTGAGACACAGCACCATTTCTGGCTTTTTTTCTACATATGTGATGGCGAGGAATCAAACCCAGGTCCTCATGCATGCTAGGCAAGCACTCTACCATTAGGCTAAACTCCCAGCCCCATATACCATTTTTCCCCCTACACTCAACCTTCAGCCTGCCCCTACTATTCATCCACCCCCAAGTCTGTGCTGGCTAAGGCTTCTCATTAGAGAGCCATTGGCCTGCATGGGTGTCTTATTGGCCATCCTAATGCCCAGGACCCAGTTTATTCCTTCTCAGTGCCTCCTCCATATTCTACCTAGTGTTCCCACTTCATCCTCCTTAGCTCGTTCCTTGGCCAGGGTTCAGTCAAGTGCTGAGGGATGTGCCCAGCCCCATAACTCCAGGTGCATTCCCAACTGGAAGTCTCCAAGGCCTCTCACATTGAGCATGGCCCCACATGAGTCAGTCATTACCCACTTCTCTAGAGCTCCTGGTGTTCTGCCCGGGTCTCCAGCCCATAGCTCAGATCCCTTCACTTCCACCCCACCCCCACCTCCATCCAGTGCACTGTCAGTTGAGTGTGAGGCTGCAGCCCCTTCTGTGGACCGGTCCCCAACACCTTCTATACCTCCAATCAAGAGTCCAATGAAAACTCCCAAAAGTTAAACCTTATCCTATCAGAGATTCATATCCCATCTCCCTCCACTGACTCCCTGGAAGGCTTATGGTCTAGCCCCTGCTCGAGTAACCTCCAGCAGTCCCCAAGATCCACCCCGTGTGGCAAGCAAGAATTGAAGTCTGAGAATCCAAGGGTCTTCTGTAAATCAACCTTATGCCATCTGAGGCCTCATTTGCCTCCTGGATCCCTGTCATATCCTTCACTTCATTCTTATCCCCCTACCTCCTTTCTCCTTACTTTCTTCCATCAGCCCCATTCCTCTGGGCTTCAGTTTCCTCCTGCATATAGGGGGGATGATGCCAGGACTTACTGCTTGAGTGGTATGCGAATTCTTTTTCTGTGTTTGTTTTTTGGTCAGTCCTGAGGCTTGAACTTGGGACCTGGGCACTGTCTCTCAACTCTTTTTCTCAAGGATAATGTAATACCACTCTGAGCCACAGCTGTACCTCTGGTTTTCTGGTAGTTGCTTGGAGATAAGAGTCTCATGGCCTTTCCTGTCTAGTCTGGCTGTGACCCACAATCGTTATATCTCAGCCTCCTGAGAAGCCAGGGTTATAGGCATGAACCACCAGTGCCTGGCATTATGGGAATTCTTAGAAAGTGTTCTCTGCTCAGCGTTCAGTAAGTATTCATTGAACAAGTGAATAAATATTCCTGGATATTAAAGAGTGGTAGGGATCACAACAAATCTTGGCAAAGGAGTTTGCTTCAACCAACTTGCCAAATAGCCTGACACCCAGACTTTTTCTATAAATCAAATTTTCAGTAATAGCAGTTAATTCACAAAAAGCAAAATCCAGGGCTGAGGGCATATATATCTCAATGGTTATGCTTGCTGGCTAGGCATGAGGCCCTGGGTTCAATTCTCAGCAACACACACACACACTAAAACACTTATTTGTTTAGACCCCTGCTCATCTTTGTGATATTGTTCTTCCCAAGGGACCTGGAAGCCTAGGGGTATAATCTGTGCACCTTTAACTGCTCAAGTGAGGACTTAGGGACCTGTACTTGTGGTTGCCTCTGCAGGAAGGCGATGCATTGGGCACCATGGAGAAGCTGTGCCGGCAGCTGACCTACCACCTCAGCCCCCACTCCCAGTGGAGGCGCCACCATGGGCTGGTGAAAAGGAAGCCACAGGCCTGGTGAGTCTCTATGGCAAGTTCTTCTGCCCCAGCTCCAGTCTGTGATGCTCTGCCAGAGTAGGGGCTATAAGGAATGGCTGGAGCCAGAAACAGGGAGCACCTTAGACACAAGTGAATGAGAGGTTGGAGAATAGGTTTTCTGCAAATGACACAGGGCTGGCTTTCTCAGAGCCTTTGGCAGGGTCCTGGTGCTACTTGTCCTTGTGGACACCTAAGACTGCCCTCCTTCCTTATGGACAAGAGCAAGTTCTGGTGTCTCTTACTGGGCACACCACCTGCAAAACTGAAAAAGAACATGGATCTTAGGAATACCTTCCCAGGTGGACAGAAGACTGAGGCCAAGGGCCATAGATGGGAACTTACAAGGATAGTAGTGGTCGTGAGACATGGAAAGTAGTAGGCAGCTTTGTGAGCTAACTCTCCATTCTTACACAGAGCTCTGTGGCTATCTAAGGACCTCTTGTCTAATAGCACACATAAGTAGGCCCAGTCCCATTCTTCATTGGGGATCCATGCAAATGAAGCCTGTTCATTGCTCTCAGGTAGATTCTTGAGTAAAATCCAAACAGGGCACTGTGTTATCCCTTGGCCTGTTATCCCTTGGCCTCCCTGCTGGCTCACAAACACACAGCCTTCCAACCTCAAGGCCTTTGCACCTGTATTTGTTAGAACCCTTACCAAATTGCTGATGGCCCACACTTTGTCTTCAAGTCAGCTCAGATGTCACCTCTTCCTAGGAGCAGTAGCTCAGACCTGTAATCCTAGCTACTCAGGAGGCTGAGGTCTGTCTGAGGCTTACAGCTTTGATTCTAACCTGGGGAAGGAAGTCTGAGATTTGCAGGGCACAGTAGCTCACACCTGTAATCCTAGCTATTCAGGAGGCTGAGATCTGAGGATCACGGTTCAAAGCCAGCCTGGGCACTAACATCCAACTACTAGAAACCCAGAAATGGTGCTGTGGCTCAAGGGATAGAGTGGTAGCCTTGAGCTGAAGAGCTTACATACAATGCCCAGGCCCAGAGTTCAAGCCTCATGACCAACAAAAAAAAGTCTGTGAGATTTATCTCCAGCTAACCACCAAAAAGCCAGGAGAGGAGCTGTGAGCAAAACCAAGCAAGTGTGCAAGGCCCAGTACAGGCACATATACAACAAACACAGTCTCATACCTTGGTAGTTTTATCTTCAAATTCCCTGGAACTTCCAGTTATGAAGCATACATACAGCTTCCCAGTTTCAGACTTGGCTAGTTCTACCAGGCAGCCTTGTGGCCAAAAAAAAAAAAAAAAAAAAACAACACTTGGCTTTGCAGTAGCCTGTGAACCTCTTCCACCCTCCTTCCTGGGGTCAGGGCCTCCTAGGGCACTTGGGAATGAAGGGCATCTTACCAGTGGGAATAGAAAAGGGCACACCCATGGGCCAGGAGTTTGGCCTAGTGGTAGAGTGCCTGCCTAGCATGCACGAAGACCCAGGTTCGATTCCTTGACAGTACATACGTAGAAAAAGGCTGGAAGTGGTGCTGTGGCTCAAGTGGCAGAGTGCTAGCCTTGAGAAAAGAACAGCCCAGGACTGGCAAAAAAAAAAAAAAAAGGAAAGAAAGAAAAGGGCACACCCACCAGCTGACAGTGCAGCTTGGTTCTGTAGCAAGACACAGATGGAAGGGAGAGGGAGGAGGGACTGTCTTGAGGAGGCAACAGAGCCCACCCACCTGGGCTCCGCACAGGTATCTGCAGACATCTTGACAGCTGCAAATGGTTATTCACCATTCACCCGAAAAAGGCAACACCCTGAATGCTTTGCATTTATTATTCTACATAAAAATCCTTACATTGTTGTTAGCTTCTGTTTTTGCTGGTACCAAGGTTTCAACCAAGGCCTTCCACTTGTGCTACCACTTGACATGTGCCTCCAAGCTTGGCTTGAACTTTGCTTGTCCCTTCTTTCCTTCAGCCTCAAGGCTGTCCTGACTGGGAACCCTCCAGACAATACCCTAGACCTGTCAGGCATTCCACTGACTTCCCGGGACCTGGAGCGGGTGACCAGCTACCTGCAGCGCTGTGGGGAGCAGGTGGACAGTGTGGAATTGGGCTTCACGGGCCTCACAGATGACATGGTCCTGCAGCTACTGCCTGCACTCAGCACCCTGCCTCGCCTCACCACACTAGCCCTCAATGGAAACCGGCTGACCAGGGCCCTACTGCGTGACCTCACTGACATGTTGAAGGACCCCAGCAAGTTTCCCAATGTCACATGGATTGACTTGGGAAACAATGTGGACATTTTCTCATTGCCCCAGCCTTTCCTGCTCAGCCTGCGCAAGCGGTCTCCAAAACAGGGCCACTTACCAACCATCCTGGAGCTGGGGGAGGGTGCTGCCAGTGGGGAAGAGGCCAAGGAAGAAACAGTGGGCCAGGATTCTGGAGGGCTTCCTGGGGTACTTTCTGAAGACCAAGAGGACAAGGAAACTACAACTGAAACGTGACACAGAGGGGCGCCTCACCAGTTCACCATTGTGTGGTAGGAGGGTTAAGGCTGTTTAGACATACTGGGGTTGAGATTGCCAAAAGTCTGGGCAACCCAACCCACAGCGACCTCACAGCACCCTAAGATCTATGCGCCTATCATTTCCCTTTGACCCATTCCACTCTTGGACACATCTCCCACAAGTAATTGCTTGGTGGCTTCTGAGAAGTCAGGCCTGGATTAAAACTCCAGCCAGGGACTCTTGTGTAGACTTATGAGCTTATCAAGCTCTCTGCTCCCTTCTAGCAGTTAGGGACCTACACCCAACTTTGCAACTTCTGTATCTCTGGAAGGTAAACTGTCAGATGCTTATCATACATGGGTAATGAGGGTGTTTGACAGCACGTCAACCATGGTAGCATACTTCTAAAACCTCACTTTTGGGATTTCTGGTCCAAGACACCACCCTGCAGTCTCTAGTCTTAGTAGCATGTATATCTTAATCTTACCCAGTTATAGGCAGGCCAATAATGAGCCTGGCTCCCTCTGAAGGTTGGCCTGTTAGCTGGACTCCAACCCTTCTCCTAAATTTTAAGTTGCTGAAAAGAACTTTTGTGTACCATGGGGCTTGAATTCTGGGCCTGGGCGTTGTCCCTGAGCTCTTCAACTCAAGGATAGGGACCTACCTGCTGTTAATTTCACTGTAGACAGCAAGTCAGGACAAGAGACCAGAGGTAAATTGGAGACTAACTACATATATCTGCCTCTTACTCAGCAGTATGGAGACGAGGCATCAACCATTAAGCCCATTTTAGTCAAAATTCCAAGAGATAAGTATGGAGATGCACACTCTAGGACAATCTGGTCAAAACTGACCTATAACAAGCCTCTGCAATAATGGAAATTATGTATGGGACCTGAGCTAGGGGGTATGTATAAGGTCAGGTGGAGCAGTCATGGCTCAGAGGCTAACAAATGTAGATGTGTGGATGCCTTAAATGCTTTGGGAGGTTTTTGCGCCCTCTCAAGTCTATAGTTGTTAACACAGCTTAGACTGACCAGAAGTTTACAAGCTTGATTGCTAAAGCTAGACTAATAACCGACAATAGTTAAAATTACTTTTTCTTCAAATATACATTTTTAAGAACCAATACCACGAGTCTTTTATTTCATACTAGTTTATGGTAACTGCATGAAGACATTTCCAGGCTTAATGAAGTCAGTTTTTGTAAACAAAAATGCATTTAATGGCACAAGTTTACTTTGGGCAGTTCAACAAGCACTGGAAGAAAGCTGCCAGTCAAAGCTGATGGCCTGAGACAAGGTGAGCGGGTTCCTCCAAACAATGAAGCCAGGCATGCTTTCAAACTTCAAGCCAATGGCAGGTATGGATTCCCAGGACTGACCATTCTGGGGTATATCCTGCAAAGAAACTATATCTTAGTCATATTTGTGGCTGCAACCAACAGGCATTCACTCACCCTAAAGATACCTTCAGAAAACCGTAGGCTCACCACTTCCAATCTGCCGGTAATTCCAGCTATTTTGAGGTGATTTCATCATTTGATATCCTTTTCTTTACATTAGTTGCTTAATCATTCCACTGAGATTCGTTATGAAGATGAACTTACCTTTTACATTGAGCTGAACTGCATGCGACTTTTCTCAGAGTCCAAGAACGACAAACCACAGACACCTAAAAGGCACAGAAGCATTACTGATGACAGTGTCTTGTAAAGTCAAACTGAAACCCACCCTAGCAGCCACTTCAGCTCCTACATATTTAGAAATTAGTCCTGGGCTGGGAGTTTGGCTTAGTGGTTGAGTGCTTCCCTAGCATGCGTGAAAAATCCAGAAGTGGTGCTGTGTACCAAGTGGTAGAGTTCTAGTCTTGAGAAAACCTAAGGACAGTGACCATGCCCTGTGTTCAAGACCGGCAAAAAAAATATAGTCCTAGTTAGTTATTCTAAGGTGTAACCTACTTCATCTGATCCCAAAGTTATTTTTCAAATTGAGTAAACCTACAGTGCCTGATAGCCATTATCTCTATTTAGGAGTGTTGTGTCCATGAAGGCCAGAGCTTACCTCAGCCAGGGTTTCTGGCTCCCATCTCAGCTGGTTCCATTAATCTGCAGCCTAGGAAGATACAACTATGTCAAGAGCTCAGCTTAACAACCTTATCTGGGCACCACCTAATACTTGACTGCAGTCAGCCAGGAGTAGTTATCGTCAGTTATCGCTTCTGACGGCACTTCCTACTAGTGATTTCATCAGAGCAGCCAAGCACCTCACCTCTCCCAACCTCCTGATATCTGGACTGTCACTGGAGACATTCTAGTGTCTCCATGTACAATTACAGGAATGTAGCCGTAGATCTCCGCTTTTAGATTCCACATAGGAATCTAAAAGGACCTTATTGCCATAGGATATAGAAACATGAAGCTAGTGCTGTCTCGTCACTTGATCATACCTCAGGGAACGAAACGCTGGTACGGGTCTCCATCATGCTGCAGTAACGCCATCTGGAAGCATGTAGAAAAAGAAATGTTTTCCTACAAATCCCCACAGTAACATTCCATCCCCAAGAACTGTCGGGGCTCGAGCGACTGCATTCAGATATAAACTGAGTAGTTATCGTCAGTTATCGCATCTGACGGCACTTCCTATAGCTAGTATCATCAACACAGCCGCGGGGAGCGATTACAACCCGTCCACGTGCGGCGAGCGCCCCCGATGCGTCCCAAGCCTCCGACACGCGGCCCCAACCTACCCAACTTTCTCGGGTTTGCGCCGTCTTCATGGCGGGCGGGGAGATGGAATCGTAGCCTTGGCGAATCCCAGGCTCCGGCAGCGGCGGAGGCGGATCTGCTGGGGGGAACACGAGACCATCAGACACCGTGGATTAGGTCCAATGCAGCACTCCCGAGCCTTAAAATACGGCTGGAAGCTCAAGTGAACACAGCCGCCTATGGCTCAGCTCCTCAGAACAATCTTCCCGGTAGCCTCACACTTGCCCTTGAGGCCCGCAACCACACCACCACACACCAACTTACCGCCATGGTGCAGGCAATGGAAGAGGCGTTGCAGCGTGTGGGCTCGGCTCTTAAAGAGGCGGGATATCCCACTTTTCACTCGAGGGAGGGTGAAACTAGCAAAGACTCACGGGAACTTGCGGCCCATCTAGCGATACAGATTGCCGTATCAACCGAGACACCCCCCCATCCTGCTGAACCATTGGTCTCGTCCACCGCCCAGCGCCTTCTGGGTAATGGGGCGTGCGGTGAGTTCCAGAGCGCCTGGGGCGAGGGTCGGCCCGTGCGCTTCCTGGTGTGTGTTCCGTTAGTGCTTCAACCCTTGTGAGCTCGCACGATCGCATAAGATAACATAAGAGAAATGGCAGAGCCAGGGCACACAGCAAACATAGTAGGTACTAGCCGGGCACCGGTGGCTCAGGCCTGTAATCCTAGCCCCTCAGCAGGCTGAGGGCTGAGGATCGGAGTTCCAAGCCGGCCCAGATAGGGAAGTCCCAGAGTCTCATTCAGCCCCCACCCCCAAGGAAAAATAAAGCCCGAGATAGCGCGACAGACTGCCTGCGACGTGTGCTTGCTTGCCAGATTTTTGGCTGATCATGTATCCTGCAGAGGTTAAATTTTGCTTTGCTTAAAAAAAAAAAAAAAAAAAAGCTCAAGATCAATGCCCAGGCTCTGAGTTCAAACTCTAGGGGAGGCAAGAAAGGAATAGTAGCTGTTCCTAAGCCTAATAAATGAAGCTTGTCCACTCTCTAGCCCCTATTTCAAAATATCTGCCATGTTCACTGGTTAACTTGAAGGAACAAGTGGAGGCCTTAATCAAATAAATCTACTGCCATCCTGGTCTGATCACTTAAGACTCCTCTATCTGGACCCTACTTCACCTGCAACAGGGATTCCCTGTACTGATACTTCTTTTCAGCATATAAATGTGTTCAGGCTTCTCCTAGTTAAAAATACTCAGCCTGAAGTCCAGTGGTGATGCTCTGTGGTAGAGCACTTGCCTATAATGCATAAATCCTTGCTTTTATACCCAGTACTATAAAAAGAAAGAAAAACTAGTGCGCATACACAAATGTACCAAGAGAAAGCAATTCATTTAGATGAAAGAACTGAAAGGACAGTCATGAGACCAGTCTCAGAAATCTATGAATTTTTTAAATTAGTTTATTTATGCTTGTACTGGGGCTTGAACTCAGGACCTCATTTTCTCACTGCTTTTCAGTCACTTGTGCTCTGCTACTTAAGCCACATCTCCAGCTCCAGCTTTTTGCTAGCTAATTAAAGATAGAAACTTTCAGATTTGTATGACCACACTTGTTTCCAGCTAGCTTTTTTGTTGTTGTTGTTTTTTGTTTTTACCAATCCTGGAACTTGAACTCAGGTCCTGGACATTGTCCCTGAGCTTTTTTGCTCAAGGCTAGTGCTGTACCACTTGAGCCACAGCACCAATTCTGGCTTTTTCTGTGTATGTGGAACCAAGGAATTAAACCCAGGGCTTCATGCATGCTAAGCAACCACTCAACCACTAGGCCACACAACCACTAGGCCACACTCACTGCCCCAATAGCTAGGTTTTTAGGCATGAGCCACTATGTAACTCTCCCCTAAGATATAGAAGAAGACTTCTGGCAAAAACCAAAGTTTCAGGGCTGGGAATGTGGCTTAGTGGTACAGTGCTTGCCTAGCATGCATAAGGCCCTGAGTTAGATTCCTTGGTACCACATAAACAAAAATAAGTACAAAAACCAAAGTATCAGAAATGAAGCCCCTCAGCTTTCATCAAGAATCTAGTGAAATTAGGGTCAGGAGTTTGGCCTAGTGGTAAAGTGCTTGCCTACCATGCACGAAGACCTGGGTTTGATTCCTTGGTACCACATACATGGAAAAAAAGCCAGAAGTGCTGTGACTCAAGTGGTAGAGCTCTTGAGAAAGTCCAAGGACAGTGCTCAAGACCTGAGCTCAAGCCCAGGACTGGCAAAAAAAAGAATTTAGTGAAATCTGGGCCTGGTGGCTCACGCCTGTAATCCTAACTACTCAGGAGGCTGAGAACAGAGGATCACGGTTTAAAGCCAGCCAGGGCACTAAGTCTGTAAGATTCTGATCTCCAATTAACCTCTAGAAAATGGGAAGTAGGGCTATAGCTCTAGGGGAAGGTGTTAGCCTTAAGCTGAAGAGCCTCAAGGGCAATGCCCAGGGGTAAGGCAGTAACCTTGAACTGAAATGCTCAGGGACAGCAGTCAGGCCCACAGTTCCAAACCCCGTGACTGACAAAAAAAAAAAATGAATTTACTGAAAATGTGGATGCTGGTGAGTATTCTGTAATCCTAGCTACTAAAAAGACTACTGAGGGCCGGGAGTTTGGCCTAGTGGTAGAGTGCTTGCCTAGCATGCACGAAGACCCGGGTTCGATTCCTTGGTACCACATACTTAGAAAAAGCCACAAGTGGTGCTGAGGCTCAAGTGGTAGAGTTCTAGCCTTGAGAAAAAACGCTGAGAGCCAAGCACTAGTAGCTCACATCTATAATCATAGCTACTAAGGAAACTGAGCTCTAGTATTGTGGTTGGAATCCATCCCAGGCAGAAAAGTCTATGAGGCTCTTATCTCTTCTAAACTACCAAAAAGCCAGAAGTGGAACTGTGACTCAAATGATAGAGCACTATGCCTTGAGCAAAAACAGCTCACAAAGAGAAAAGAAAAAGGAAAGGCTCATCAAGAGCACAAGGTCCTGAGTTCAAGCCCCTAGTACTGGTGAACAGTGTTCAAAACTTTTCATAAAATTTCCCTGTTAACAAAAAGAAGAAATCCATAGAGAGCTGAGAAAGCCAGGGAGAGGTGATGCAGACAGACCCTAAGGAAATGGTGCCTCAGCCTTAGAAGAAGCCAGACTCCTGCAGAGGTGGCTTTTCTGGGAGAACACAGACCATGAGCCTTATCTCCTAGGAAGGCATCTCTGGCTCTTATTCAGAGAATAATTAGGAAGCAGTAGAAAAGAAGGCAATAATCCATAACCTGGTCTGAGCAAAAGAGATCAAAGGAGGCTGAGTGTTAGTGAATCATGACTATACTTGTAGCTACTCAGGAGGCTGAGATCTGAGGGAGGATCTTGTTTCAAAGCCTGCCTGGGCAGCGGGAGAAAGGAAGCTCTGTTTGCTACCATCACATCAACCACAACACAGCACCTCGGTCTGCAGCAGCCTGCCCCCAGGTTTGGGATGAGGATTTTTTTTTTTTTTTTTTTTTTGCCAGTCCTGGGCTTGAGCTCAGGGCCTGAGCACTGTCCTTGGACTTTCTTAAGGCTAGAAGCTCTACCACTTGAGCCTCAGCACCATTTCCGGCTTTTTTCTATGTATGTGGTACTGAGGAATTGAACCTGGGTCTTCGTGCATGCTAGGCAAGCACTTTACCACTAGGCCAGACTCCCGGCCCTGGGATGAGGATTTTTTGTTTGTTTGTTTTATTTTGTTTTTATGGGTCGTGGGGCTTGAATTCTAGGCTTGGGCACTGTCCCTGAGCTCTTCAGCTCAAGGCTACAACCCTATCTTGAGTCAAGCCCCACTTCCCATTTTCTAGTGATTAATTGGAGAGTCTCACATTCTTTAGTGCCCGGACTGGCTTTGAACCCTGATCATCAGATATTAGTCTCCCTGAGTAGCTAGAATGACAGGCATGAGTCACTGCACCCAGCCAGAAGAGCTATTTATGCCTAAGTGAGGGGTAGGAACAGCTGAACCCCCTTCCCACATTGAGACCTGCAGACATTACTAACCTTAGGGTCCCAGCAATTTTGCTTAAATAATACATCCAGAAGAATTAGTTGTGAAAAAAATTATATTCATATTTACAACCAAAATTCAAGAGCCCCAGAGCTAACAGGTATAACTAGGAAGATTGCCCTTCTGCACTGCTGGCTTCCTGCTGCATCTGGGCCATCAGTGGGACTGGAGAACTTGGAGGGGCAGATGTTCTTTTTCTAAGTCACGATCCTGATCCTCCACAGGCTGGGAAGATAAAATGGGGTTCTTTGAAGAGCCTGTAAATACAATAAGAAGAGCTGTGGTTTGGTCCCAGGTTGTATTTCCTGGAGGCAGGTGTTAGGGAAACAGGAGGAAGCCCCAGCCATGAAAACCATAATGCCTTGTTGAGCACAGGTGATCATGGGGCCCTGCAGTCCCTCTCCCTATCTTGCTCCTTCTAGGAGCATCTCCTAAAACCTTGCCATATGTCAGTCAAAACCCTCCCCTCTGAAGTGTAGGTGATAGGCAAAGAGTCAGAAATGAGAACAGCCAAAACATGCTGAAGAATGAAAAAGAAACAAGTTAGATAGGGGGTCCCTAGAGAAGGTAGTAGGTTTAGATACTCAGACAAGGCAGAGTCAGAAACTATGAAAAACAAGGGCACTGGAGCCTGAGCAGCTGCCACATGGACCAAGTTATGCGGATTGCATCAGACAACATTCTGGGCCTTGATCGTCCATACAGAAGCATGGCCCGTCAGGCATTGGATAACATAGGCTACGTGAAGTGTCTGTCTGCATTAGCAGGAATGAAGCGGAATAGGTCTGGAACACAGATTTGTCTGAAGGTTGGGGGTGCAGACTGAATTGTCCTGCACTGCTGCAGAAGCTCAGGAGCAAATAGCTGCCTAAAGGGTGAAGGGCAGCAGAACCACATGACATGGAGACTCTCAAAGCCTCCCATTTGAGTGTGGAGTCCCATACATGCCCCCTGCCAGGCAGCCCCAAGGTGTTCCCCCTGGGGATGTAGCAGACTTCGGAGCAGAAGGCCAGTGGACTGTCTCCACAGCAGGCCTCACAGAAAGCTTGGAAGGCATTTGGCCTGGGGAGTAGGAGGCCACGGACACAGGGTAGTGGCATTATACAGGAAAGAGGAGATCACACAGAAGAGTTAACAGAAACTAATGTGGGAGCTCTGGGAAGTTCTGGAAAGGATAAGAAAGTGAATCCTCTTAACAGGTCTCTGGGGTGGTTCCAGAGTTAGTCTCAGTGGAGGCAGCTAGGTGGGGACGGGGAGGGCCGTCACTGTGCTAAAACAGAAAGGACACACAGAAAATGGCTTTTCCTGCAGGTATGAAGGGGCTGGGGACATGTGCACTGAGAGAAGCTTTGGAGTCGGAAAGGCTGGCCTGTCAGACTGGGCAGTCCCTCCCCCTCACCCACAGAGCCAGAGAGATGCCATCTGGACTGCCAGAGTACTCCCTAATTGTTTCCTTCATGCCTGTCAGGCAGTTATTCATCCTCAGTATAGCCAACTGAATGGGCAAAGGGTATACCCTGGATAGGGGGAGAGGACAGCAGGGGGTGAGGGGCACAAGGAGGCAGAGATGAGGCAGGGAAAAGAAAGGAGGGGCCAACCCTATGGAAGGGGCAGGAATGGGTACAGCTGCAAAGTCCTGCCCCAGAAACTCCCAGGCTATGTAGCCCAGCAGACAGACAGACACACACACACACACACATACACACACACACTCCCCAAGGCAGGAGCTCTGACCCCACAACTACTCACCAGAGATGCCTGCCCCGGATGGCTCTTCACACACAGTGGCCAGTGCTTGCTCCCATGAAGCCCAGTTCACTTCCTCCACCCTGTGGTTGAGAGAATAACATTAGCCAGCTGTTCAGCCTTCTTTGCCCCAGAGAGGCACCACACCCCTGCCCCCAAATATATAGACAGTAGATGGACACAGGGATCGTGAGGAAGATGGGGTTTCTCTGCTTTCCTCCTCAGGGCACTGGACCGCCCACATCCCATGAGCTACAAGTCCTTATGGCTCTCAGACTACTGCTCACAGAAGCCCAGGGTGCTTAGCACTGAAGGAGAAGAGAAATTGTGATCAGGTCTGCTTCAGATGCTGGGGGCCTTTTTATGGCTATTCTCATGATGTTTTCCCTCTCCACCTGCCCAATCACTGCCTCCTAAATTTATCTGCACTGTAAATCTGTCATCATGTTCCCTCTCCTGCTGCTTTGAGCAGTAATGGACTTGATCTCCATGGAAAGGGTTATAGCTGTGAAATCAGGCTTGAATAATTTGGGTTGAGGGAGTGCAGAGAAGCTACAGCAAGACTAGTGGGGGGTAGGGAGAGCCTGAAACACTGGCTTCTTAGCCAAAAGGAGGAGTCAGGAATCACCAGGGAGGGGCCTTCCCTGTAAGCCACTGGGACAGGCAGTTGACCAGACAGGCCCTGGACCTGCCCTGTGAAGTCTCCTATTGCTCCTCAGCCCTGCTTCTTCCACCAGACCTGGCTCTTGCAGACATCCTCTGCTTTTTTAGAAGAGTAAGGCTAGCCTGTATGGTGAATGGTCCAAGGCTACCCCTAGGTCACCACATCCATCCATACACCACTTGCTCACCTGAAGCACCAGCGCTGGTCTGGACTACCATCAGGCTGGGTGCCAACTGTAAGCATCACACCTGCCCGCTGCTTCTTCCTCCTGCACCACCAATAGCCATTCTCCATCTCCAAGACAGAGATGGCTTTCTGCGGACAAAGGATACATCAGACAGAGTGGCTAGGGACCCCATTTGAAGGAAGAGACACAGGATAAGGGGGATAGGACGATGCTTATAGCACTTTCTAGTATAACCTCTGGTCTACTACACCCATGGACTCAAATCCAGCTGTAATATCTGACCTGATATCTCAGGTGAGGATGATACCCCTGAGATGGTTGTTGGGAATTTGGCATGTAAGAAGTGCTTGACAGGGGCCAGGAGTTTGGCCTAGTGGTAGAGTGCTTGCCTAGCATGCACGAAGACCCGGGTTCAATTCCTCGGTACCACGTACATAGCAAAAAGCCGGAAGTGGTGCTAAGGCTCAAGTGGTAGAGTGCTAGCCTTGAGAAAGTCAAAGGACCGTGCTCAAGCCCTGAGCCCAAGCCTAGGACTGGCAAAAAAAAAAGAAGTGCTTGACATTGACTTGCTCTAACATTTCAGGCTCCAGAATTCCACACCAACAGGTGTGGAATCTGCTCTGTTCCCCCTCACATGTACATACCTACTGGCACCCAAGCAAGCCCAGAGCACCTGGGGCACAGAGCTTTGTGGATGAAGTCACTGAGGCCCCATGGAAGATGAGGGACTGGACCCAGGGCAGCAGTGATTGAGCAGCAGAGTCCAGACTCCCCAGCAAGGATCTTCCTGCACCAACAGTCCAAGACCCACCTTTCTGCTCACTGTCAGTGGGTTTCTATCACTATGCCACAGTGATCCTGGGTTTGGAGCAACCCCAGGTTTTCACCACCTGACTTCATCACTTACCAAACGGGCCCCATTTTGTATACAAAGAGCATAGCATGGAAGCTCTGTAAGGGAAAGGGCTTTGTCTTGTTCTTGGCTGTATGGAATGCCCAGAAGCGGGCTCCTCATCCCTACCAATAATAATACTTGATAATAATGACGCTAGTGGTCACAGTGAACCCCACATTGACCATCTAATGTGTGCTATGCATTGTCCTGAACACTCCATACCAGTCAGCTTATCCTGTCCTTATAACTCGAGGAAGCAACGAAGGAAGGACCTGGGAGTCTAGGGATTGGCCCTGCTGAACTGAGCCCACCCAACAAGATGCTAAGCCCTGGACATCCACAGTGGGACCAGCTCAAGCCAGGTCCCTGTACGCCACAGTGGCCTCAGAACTCAGGAAGGGTGGGGGAGGGGCACCTGCAGCTTCCAGATGCTCCAGCTGTCTGTGGCCACGCTGTTGACGGTCTCGCTCATGAGGGCGATGAGCATGTTGAGCAGCAGCACATAGGTGAGAAGCACGTAGGCCAGCAGCAGCAGCAGCACCACCCCACGGAAGCGCAGCTGCTCCTGGAAGGCCAGCTCGCCCATGCCGATGGTGAACTTGAAGAGCTCCAGCGAGGCATCCAGGATACCCCTGTACGGGGTTTCCTCCTTCTCTTGTCCTGTGCTGAGCTGGGCAGCCTCTGTGGCATTGTGGCCTGCGGGGCCTCCTGTGATCCGGGCTTCTCGGCTCAGGCTCACCAGGGCTATGGGGGAAGGTGGAAGACAGTCCTCAGCCTGGGAGACTAACAAGAAGCTTTGAGGGGCTGCAGGGTAGGTGGGATAAGGCAGGGCCAGGGTGACCTTTACCTACAGCGAAGCCGAAAAGGAAAACTAAGTAGACCAACAGGAAGCGGAGCAAGTCCCGGAGAATGACCTAGAACACAAGTCCAGGAAGGGAAGCTATGTGGCTGAGCTACTGCCCTGTACACCACATAGTACATCACTCCTATTAACATGTGTACATATATGGACACACACATGCAGACATGCACATACATGTAAATGCATATGTGAGCCTTCTGGAGACACACTTAACAGAGGGAGTCTTTGACCTGGGCGCTGGTGCCTGCCATCCTAGTTACTCAGGAGGCTGAGATTTGAGGATTGAAGTGCAAGGCCAGCTCAGGCAGAAAAGTCTGTAAGACTCTTACTTCCAATTATCCAGCAAAAAAAGCCAGAAGTGGAGGTAGGGTTCAAGTGGTAAAACACCAGCCTTGAACAGAGAAAAAATAAGTGATATCACCTAGGCTTTGAGTTCAAGCCCCAGTACTGATATACACAATAAAAATACCTATGGGCCGGGAGTTTGGCCTAGTGGTAGAGTGCTTGCCTAGCATGCATGAAGACCCTGGTTTGATTCCTCAGTATCACATACATAGAAAAAAGCCAGAAATGGTGCTGAGACTCAAGTGGTAGAGAGCCCAAGGACAGTTCTCAGGCCCTGAGACCAAGCCAAAGATTGGCAAAAAAAAAAAATGTTTCATGGACTTCAGTGCCCCACCTGGCTTTGTACCATAATCCTCAGATCTCACCTCCTGAGTAGCTAGGATTACAGGCATGAGTCACTGCACCCAGCTAGCATCCAGCTTTTTGCTTATAGAAGTTACAAGTCTCACTGCCTTTTTCTTTTTCTTTTTTGTCAGTCCTGGGACTTGAACTCAGGGCCTGAGCATTGTCCTTGAGCTTTCTCAAGGCTAACACTATTCCACTTGAGCCACAGTACTACTTACAGCGTTTTCTGTGTATGTGGTACCAAGGACTCAAACCCAGGGCTTCCTGAATGCTAGGCAAGCATTCTACTGCTAGACCATACTCCTGGCCCAGAGTTTCACAGCCTTTCCTGTTTGTGCTGTCTTGGAATCTCCATTCTCAGATGCAAGCCTCCTGAGCAGCTAGGACATTGTGATGAGCCACTGTGCTAGCTTAGGTTTCTTTTTTCTTTTTTTTTCCTTTCTTTTCTTTTTTTAATTTTTTTTTGTCAGTCCTGTGAGGCAGGAACTCAGGGCCTGAGCACTGTCATTGGACTTTCTCAAGGCTAGAATTCTACCACTTGAGCCCAGTACCACTTCCGGCTTTCTTCTATGTATATGGTACTGAGGAATCGAACCCAGGTCTTCATGCATGCTAGGCAAGCACTCTACCCCTAGGCCGAACTCCCAGCCCCTTTTCTTTTCTTTTTTTTCTTTTTTGCCAGTCCTGAGGCTTTAACTCTGGGCCTGGCCTGGGCACTGTCCTTGGGCTTTCTTTCTTTTTTACATGTCCTGGGGCTTGAACTCAGGGCCTCGGCACTGTCCTTGGACACTTTTGCTCAAGGCTAGTGCTCTGCCACTTGAGCCACAGCGCCATTTCCAGCTTTTTCTGTGTATCTGCAACTGAGGAATTGAACCCAGGGCTTCATATATGCTAGGCCAACACTTTGCCACTAAGCTACTCTCCCAGCCTGTCCTTGGGCTTGCTCAAGGCTAGTGTTTTAGCACTTGAGCCACAGAACCACTTCTGTCTTTTTCTGTGTATGTGGTACTGAGGAATCAAACCTAGGGCTTTGTGCATGCTCGGCAAGCACTCTACTGCAAGTCTACGCTCCTGGCCCCTGGCTTAGGTTTCTTTTCTGAACATTTCCATTCTCCCCTGGAAGGTCAGCTTCAGGAGAGTAGGGACTTGTCTGTTTCATTCCCTGCTATATTCCCATCACTAAGAACAGGGCCTGGCCATCATGGGTCCTCTCTTAACATTTGTGGAATAAATACGTGAATATAGATGCTTGCAGATGAGATGCCTCTCTGTCCTAAGACATAGGCACACAGCTATATGTGTTTGTGCTGTTCCTTCATGAAGAACATACATGTTCCCATGTTGACACTTGCAAACCAGTATATATGCATGGGTCTGCATAAATGTGAAGATGGAGAACAGGTGCATGCATGCTCAGACTTAAGGTAGTATTTGGTAAGTGTCTTGGTGAGTGACACAGACGTGTGTTTATGCCCTCCTCATCAGCTAGGGAAGAGGCACCTGTCTTCCTAAGAGAAAAGTTGTCATTTGGGGTTGTGATTGACCCTACTGCCTAGTTTGGCTGCCCTCAGAGTCTAGTTCCCCACCAGGCTACCCCATCTCTCACCTTCTGGATCATGACACTGTAGATGCCTGTGTGCTGGAAGCCTCGTGTATAGTAAAGCAGATTCAGCCAGCCCAGCACCAGGGAGGACACAAGCAGGGGCAGGTACCACTCGTTGGCTATGAAGCATAGAACCTGGGACAGCACGGTGAGCAAGGCCTGGACCAGGCTGCATGGACACAGATACTCAGTCAGCTTCCAGGCTGTCTGTCAATGTTCCCCAAATTCTTGCTGCCCAGCTAACCACCACTGCCCTCTCCCACCACAGTCTGGTGACTTAAGGTACCCTCCATCTGTCTGGAGCCAATCAGAGCTAGCTCCCCATCTTGGGCAAATTATTTAGTGTCTGTGGGCTCCAACTTGCTCCCCTGTAAACTAAGAATAATAATGATTCAGTGTGATACTACATGATCTCCCTGGAGACATAGTGGGGCTTTTATCATGAACTACAAGGATGGGAGTACAAAGGGCTCCTGACTAGAATGGTAGCCAGGAGTCCCAACACTGACCCATACTCAAGTCCCGACCTCCTGGAATGCTGTATCCTTGCTTCTAAAGTTAGCCTGCTGTCCTCTGCCACACTCACCTCTCCCAAGCCTCAGAGACAGCAGAGGATGAGGCATGAGAGACTCACTTACAAGAGGATTTCAAAGTAGCTGTCCATGAAGGAGATCCAAATGAACAAGCGGCGGCGCCAGAAGTACCATGTCTGTGAAGGAGGAAGGAGAACAGAGTGGGTAAAACTTGCTCTGGTGGTTCACGCCTGTAATCTTAGCTACTCAGGAAGCTGAGATCTGAGGATCATGGTTCAGAGCCAGCCCAGGCAGAAAAGTCTGTGAGACTCTTATCTCCAATTAACCACCAGAAAACTAAAAATGGAACTGTAGATTGACGTGGCAGAGAACTAGCCTTGAACAAAAGAGCTAAGGGTCAGAAGCTCTGGGCCTGAGTTCAAGCCCCACAATTGCCAACAACTTGTACTCCAGGCACAAGAATAGGGGTAGCCACCTGCCACCCCTCGGGTAGCCTAGAAAGCACAGCAGAGGGAGTATCAGGCCGGAACTATCCATTGCAGTGATACCGGTTGGTCTGGGAGGGGCAAGATTTTCCCATCAATAAAGAGCTTGTGATTAACTCACTGAGAGGTCCCAGTAGAGAACCCTAGTTTTGCTTCTTGGTCAGCTGGAACTCTCACCTGGCCCAACAGGAGGTAGATTCCCCCAAGCAAAATCAGGACATGGCCAAGCAGCAGCATGGAGTTTCCTGCTGTAGGTTTCATCGGCGGGAAGGCCTGCTAAACACACACACACACACACACACACACACACACACACACACACACACACACACATTTCAGTAAGACCTGGTGCCTTGGGCCTACAGTTTTAAGAGTCACAGCTAAGGGACCATTCTGTGCCTGCGTTATGGAGAAGCCACATTGAGGAAACCCAGGTGCAGGAAGGAATCCTGGATTCAAGTTCTTTGAGAGGCAGGCGGTATATAGCATTTATGTATGCTGGTTTTGCAGCTACTGCCTGGGTTCAGGTCTAACCTCAACAGTACACTTTAGTCCTTTGTCTCTCTGTGTGTGAGAGATGTGTTAGTTAATAGATGTCAACCACTTAGAAACCAGTTTCACATAAGGGCATGTTTAGTAACACTGGCTATCCTGATTTTTAGTACTAAGGGGCTGGCTTCTTTAAAAGCTCAGGCACACTGCTCAAGCTGCCTCTGCCTCCCTGTGACCTTTTGGAGAATGAGGATGGTGTCCATTCTCTCTTCCCCGTGTCTTCTAAGGTTATTTCTAGCAGGCTTGCCCCAGGATGGCCCCCTCCTGGCTCTTACCTTATCAAGGGCAGGCTGGTGGTAGGCAACAGTGGTGAAGATGAGCATGTAAACAAGATAGCACAGGAAGTTGAAGAAGAATCTGGGGATGAGTAGATCCCATTTGGCCTGCAGCAATTTGTTCAGCGGCTCCAAAACTACCATACGGTGTCGGTGCTAGGGCAGAGAGGAAAGAACATGGCACAGATACAGACAGAGTTTGGAGAGCAGGTAGAGATGGGCATTCATGTTATACCAGACTCTATGCAAAGGCTAAGGGCAACGGAGGAGACATCTATACCTCAGCAGCCCAGATGGTCCCTCTCCACCTGCCTTTCCCCCAGCCCTCCTGTAGATAGGTGTGACTGAGGGCCTCGCCTCCAGTCCAGAGCAAGTGAGTCCTCAGGGAGGCATCAGGAGTCACCACAGGGACCTTGGCATGATCCCCTGGTGGGTGAGACTTGAGTATAAGTTTAGGCCCAGTGGCCGGGGTCAGGGTTATGCCTGCCAGGATTTGTGGTCACACCCTGCTGGCACAAGGAGGGGGTAGGTGTGGTCAGCAAGCAGTCCTGACCCATCTTGCCGGGTGTTCTGCAAACATCTTCTGGCACACCCAAATCCCCTTGGCTCACCGGACTCCTACAATGAAAGGCAATGATCTCTAGCACCGAGTTTTCTTCCCAGCTGTCCACAGAGGCCAAGTCATACAGTGACACCCGCACAGGTCCATAGCACCACTCAGTGAACTTCCGGGACAGGGGCTGGTAGAGTCCTGAAAATTCCCGTTGCAGGATGTGCCTGAAAATCTACAGAGTGGTCATGTTAGTTTGCCTGATAGGCCCCGATAGTGCTGCCTGCCTCTTCAGAGCAGCAGCAGATGGACACAAGCCCCTCCCAGGCACACTTGGGTCTGCCCTACCCCTTGAGCTACAGTGCCACTTCCTGTTTTCTGGTGGTTAAATGGAGATAAGAGTCTCGTGGACCTTAGTGCCCAGGCTGGCTGAACCGTGATCCTCAGATCTCAGCCTCCTGAGTGGTTAGGATTACAGGCGTGAGCCACTGCGGCTGGCACATAATTAATTTTAAATGGGAGAAAATATGCTAATACTATAGTAAAAAAAAGTACTAAGTCCATTATAAAGAAAAGTTACAGCCAGGAACTGGTGACTCACGTCTGTAATCCCAGCTGCTCGGGAAACTGAGACCCAGAGAATCTCAGCAGTTCAAAGCCAACTCATATAGTAAAGACTGTGAGACTTCATCTGCAAAATACCCAACTAAAAACAACCAGGCTGGACTAACAGATTTTTTATGATCATATAAAAGGATAATACATGTATGCCTAAGAGAATGTGAAATGAAAAGGGGTTAATGATCAGAGTGAAAATTATGAAGGAAACAGGAAAATAAAAGCTGCTTCATATGTTAAACAAGCAAACAAACAAACCACCAGGTTGGAACTGGGTGTCAACGACTCATGGCTGCAATCCTACTTATTCAGGAGGCTGAGATCTGAGGATTGTGTTCAAAGCCAGCCCAGGCAGAAATGTCTCTGAGACTCTTATTTCCAATAACCATCAAAAAGTTGGAAATGGCCAGGAGCGTGACCTAGCAGGAGAGTGTTTGCCTAGCATGCACAAAGCCCTGGGTTCAATTCTTCAGTACCACATACACAGAAAAGGCCAGAAGTGGTAGAGCACTAGCCTTGAGAAAGATCAAGGACAGTTCCCAGGCCCTGAGTTCAAGCCCCAGGACTGGCAAAAAAAAAAAAAAAAATCCCTCCCCCTACTTTACGTTGATTTTTCCTAGGTATTTTGTCATAGGACAGGAAGCTGACTCACACAGAGGTGCACATGGAATTTTGTTACTAACAGGAGTGTTTCACTGAAAAAAAAAAAATGGAGAGGAACAGCACTCACTTCAATTTTTCCCTCCTTGGCAGCCAGCTTCAGGGGTGTGAGGCCCTGCAGGTTGCGAATGTCCTCAAGCTGCACAGTGGGGCACAGGCGGGCCCCCAGTTGAAGAAGCCCATCGTACATGCGGATCACCAGCGCGCTGTTCTCAGGCGTGTTGTCAGCAATCATCACCAGAGCATGCAGGACTGTGTTGCCCTGAGAGTCGGCTGCTTGCAGGCTAGCTGGCTGGTGTGGATTCTCCAAGAGATAGGTAACCACATCCCATTGCTTGGTGCATGCGGCCAGAGATAGAGGCAGCTCACCTGTGATTTGGGGAATGTAACTGTGGGTTGGGGAAATGCCAAGCATTCTTTCTTTCCTTTTTTTTTTTAATCAGTCATGGGGCTTGAACTCTGGGCCTGGGCACTGTCCCTAAGCTCTTCAGTTCAAGGCTACACCCTACCCCTTGTGCCACAGCCCCGCTTCTGGTTTTCTAATGGTTGACTGGAGATAACAGTCTCACATTCTTTAGTGTGCTGGCTGGCTTTGAATTGTGATCCTCAGATCTCAGCCTCCAGGGTAGCTAGGATTACAGGTATGAGTCACCATGCCTGGCAGGCCAAGCATTCTTGAAGCAAGTCAGACCTCATTACTATTTAAGGGTGCAGTACAGCAGTCAGCCACTCAGGTCCTTATCTCCTCTGTTTCTTTCATTCTTCTTTGCCAGAACCCAGGAGCACAGCTCATTAATTCAGACTTTGATTGACCCAATTACTTTGGGAATTTTGTTTTTGTTTTTCCAGTGACAGGAATCAAACTCAGGATCTTTCTATATCCTGAGCACATACTCTACCACATAAGTCATATCCCCAACTACCACAAGATCCATTACAACCACCCCACTACCCCCTCTTCCCACTCCTGAGTCTTGACACAGGTCAGTCTGGGTATATGCTCATTCTCCTTAATCAAAGGAAATAAAACATTTCTTAAGCTGTGGACTGCAGGTTCATGCTTATAATCCTGCTCAGGAGGCTGATATCTGAGACTCACACTTCAAAGCTAAGTTGGGGAAGAAAACTCTGTGAGATTCTTCTCTAGTTAACTGGCAAAAGGCTGGAGGTGGAGCTGTGGCTCAAGTGGTACAGTGCCAACCTTGAGCAAAATCATTAGGGGACAGCAGCCAGTCCCTGAGATCAAGCCCTAGTAACCACACAAAAATAAATACATACATACATAAAAAAGGTTTAATTGCTTCTAACTAGCTTGGTGGGTTAGAAGCAGGATGTCAGAATCAGACAGACCTGGGTTTAAGTACCAGCACTGCCAATCCCTAACCATGTGATCTTGGACAAGATCTTACCCTCTGTGTGCCTCAATGTAAGTAAGAGAGGCCCACTCACCAAAATAGAAGCAAGTTCCTTGGTGTTTCTGGAAGAAATGGCCACAGGCCCGGGCATGCACATTAGCCCCATTCTCTACCAGGAGCTTCACGCACTGCAGACTTCGCTTCTCGATGGCAATGTGCAGAGCACTGTGGCCTCGGTAATACTCATCTGTGCACTGGGCATTGACCAGAGGCTGGGGATTGCCAGACTTCTGGTCAATCTGCAGCAGTGGCAGGATGCAGGCGTTAACCCCATCCTGAAGGTTCAACACAGCTTTCATCAAGCATGTCTTCCCTGTGGAGCCCTCTGTGGGAAAGAAAGGGGAAGGTACCATCTTGGTGCTCAGACCTGGAGCAGCTGGGCTACCTGCAGCATGTGCAAGCCCAGAAGCCAATGGCAGGATAAAAGAAGATGACTGTTCCACACATACACCTGTGGGAATACAACCTCAATGCAGGGTACCAATGTTCCAGACAACTGCTATAGATATGACTATAAATTCTACCTTAAACACTAAGTTTCTCTCTTTTTTTTTCCCCAGTCATGGGACTTGGACTCTGGGCCTAGGTGTTGTCCATGAGCTCTTTGGCTCAAAGCTACCACCCTACTCCTTGAGCCACAGCACCACTTCTGGTTTTCTGGTGGTTAATTGGAGATAGGAGTCTCACAGACTTTAGTGCCCAGGCTGGCTTTGAACCACAATCCTCAGATCTCAGCCTCCTGAGTAGCTATGATTATAGGCATGAGTCACCGGGCCTGGCTTAAATACTGAATTTCTAAGACTGGGGCGGGAGTCTGGCCTAGTGGCTTAGCATGTACAAAGACCTGGGCTCGATTCCTAAGTATTCCATACATAGAAAAAGCTGGAAGTATAGGGCATGGTGGCTCATGCCTGTAATCCTAGCTACTCAGGAGGCTGAGATCTGAGGATCAAGGTTAATAGCCAGCTCGGGCACAAAAGGACCTGAGACTCCTATCTCCAGTTAACTTCTAGAAAATGGCAAGTGGGGTTTGGCTCAAGGGTAGAGTGGTAGCCTTGCGTTGAAAAGCTCAGGGACAGTTCTCAGGCCAATTTCAAGCCCCAAGACCACATCCTCCTCCCCCAAAACTGGAAGTGATGTGCTGGCTCAAGTGGCAGAGCTCTAGCATTGAGAAAGCCCAAGGACAGTGCTCAGGCCCTGAATTCAAGCCCCAGGACTGGCCAAAAAAAACCTCAAAACTAAATTTCTAAGACATAATTAATCACACATGCAACATTATTAATAAAGAATACTCAGGGTGGGGCCAGGAGTTTGGCTTAATGGTAGTGTGTTTGCCTAGCATGCACGAAGACCCAGGTTTGATTCCTTGGTACCAAATACATTGAAAAAAGCCAGAAGTGGTGCTGAGGCTCAAGTGGTAGAGCTCTAGCCTTGAGAAAGTCCAAGGACAGTGCTCAGGCCCTGAGCTCAAGCCCAGGACTGGCAAAAAAATAAATAAATAAAATACTCAGGGGGCCAGGAGTTTGGCCTAGTGATAGATGCTTGCCTAGCATGCACGAAGACCCGGGTTTGATTCCTCAATACCACATACATAGAGGAAAGCTGGAAGTGGTGCTGTGGCTGAAGTGGCAGATTACTGGCCTTGAGAAAAAAGGACAGTGCTCAGGTCCTGAGTTCAAACTCCAGGACTGGCGCGAGAGAGAGACAGAGAGGGGGGGGGGAGAGCAAGCAAGAGAGAGAGAGAGAGAAAGAGAGAGAAATACTCAGGGCAATATTTATGCGTGTCTCTCCCACTTAATGACTCCATCACCTTCAGCAAGTCGCTTGGACACTTTTAAGCTTAGTTTTCCATTGGAGATACTCCAGGGTTATTGTAATGATCCTCAGTCAACTCCACCCATCAGGGCCCTGCTGATACCAGCCAAGCTTCCATCAGGAGAATTGCTAAGAACAGCTGCTTCAGACCAGCTTGGAGAACCCAGCCCCTTTCTCAGCATGCAGGACACGAGATCACAAAGGACACCCCCAAGGAAGAGTCTACCTGTATATTCTGAGTCAGTGAGGTACTTGCTGGTCCGGCGCAGGTACTCAAGTAGTCCAGCCAGGTCCTCAGGGGTACCTCGGGAAACTACACTGAAGAGCCGATCACGATCAAAGCGGTTGGGGTCCTGCTGTCTGTGGGAAGGGTGGTTCGTGACTCATGGTGGAAAAGGGCCATAGCCACTCTAGGAGAAAGTCCCATCCCAGAGAACCCTTTCAGGGTACCCAGTGAGCAACGCATGGCCCTCTGCTTACATGGCTACTTTCTGATGGCCTCTGTCCCCCAAAGGCAAGCCACAGAGACCCCAAGGTCTCAGAACTCCACATGAGGAGGAGGGAATCGGTTAGGACATTAGTTAATTGTGTCCCCATGACTAGTAATCACAGATAGTTTTCAGCATCCACTGAAACCTGATGCTTCATCTCTCAAAAGACTCATTAGACCACAGGCTCTATTCTAGCACATATACTTTTGGTGCCCTTGAACTTTTGTGTGGGTCTGCACAGGATGCAGGAGGTGCTTGCAGATTGATGGTAGTTGCCTTCACCACTGATTTCAAAGAAGGGAAGTGGGCAGAGGCCAGTGGCTCATTCCTGTAATCCTCGCTTACTCAGGAGGCTGAGATCAGAGGAACATGGTTCAAAGCCAGCCTGGGCAGGAAAGTTCATGAGACTCTTATCTCCAATTAACCATCAAAAAAAGCCAAAAGTTATAGAATGCTAGTCTTGAGCAAAAGAGTTAGAGACAACATGGAAGCCCTGAGTTCAAGCCTCAAGACCAATGCAAAAGAAAAAAAAATGGGGGTGGGGAATGTGGAAGGGACTGAAGCTACAGCTCAGTGGTAGAGCATTTTTCTAGCATGTGCTAGAGAAATCACTAAATAAATAAGGTAAAAAGGTCTTTCCTCCTCTCCTCTCTTCTCCAAAATCAACTATTGACTAATTTACAAAAAATTTCTGCACCTTTCATCCACATTGTAGCCTGTGGGTCGGAGTCATCCTTTGATCCTTTGATTCACTAGACAAATAAGGAGTTAAAGGAACTTGCCCAGAGTTACACAGCACAGAACTAGGGTTCTCACGGTGGCTATCTAATGGCAGATCCTGACTCCAAATCTCCAGAGACATTCTAGTCTTGGCAGCAAGAGATTTCCCAGAAACAGTGAGAATACTGCACGATTCTGACACTGACAAGTGTCAGTGTCACTGACCAGAGTTTATTGAGAAGCCACAGTTCTGGGAAATTTCTCCTGCAGGCCGCAGAGGAGCCTTGGTGCTCACTGGAATCTAGCAGTGTTCAGTGAGGGAGAAGGAAGATGCGGAGAAGGCATTCCCCTTCTGAGCTGTAATAGTATCCACAGGGGCCAGTTGGGCGCTGGGGGCCTTGGATTCATGAACAGGAGATATAAAGGGACAAAAGTGGGCAGGTCTCCTTCACACTCCGGGGAACCTCAGGTCCTAACGTAACAGCTCCTGTGGAATGAGCCAAACCAGTAAGTGCTAGTGATTCTCTTATGTATGGGGTGATAGATGGGCTCCCTCACATTTTAAGCTGTACAGTTGTGATGTGTTGATCATAGAGCCAGTTCCCGCTGGCTCAGCAGTCCTGTGTGCTGTCTAGCCCGAAAAAAAGAAAAAATGTAGCCATTTGAACAAACCACTCCCTACTCCCGGACAGCATCACAGTCCAGAGTAGGGAAGCCACGGAGGGACCACACTGAGGTCTAAGGCATTTCATGGAGCCTATTTTGCCTCTATCACTTGGCTTTCAGAACCCCCCACAGGTCTTCAGCACAGGCCTGGTGCTGAATTTGGCCATGGTCTGCAGCCCTAATAACACAGGAGGCTCTAGCCTTGGCGGCTGGGGCTGGAGGCCTCATTACAGCATGATCTGCTCCCTTGTCACTCTTGCTCCCACTCCATACAAGAAGGAAGCCAACAATGTTCACACCCACTGTGTGATGAATATAACTGTAACTCCTCTATACATCACCCTGACAATAAAATAAAATAAAAAGGGAAGCCAAGTTCAGCCTTCTCAGTCCTTGTAGGACTGAAAGCAGGATCCTCAGGCTCACAGTTTGAATTAGTAGAAAGACCACAGGAAAATCAAAGCTCAGATGACTTCAAGCAGAATCCAATTGTCTTCCCATCGCCAGAGTTCACAGTGCCTGGGTGACAGTTTTAGCCTTGGAACAGAACTGAGGAGCACTCATGACATTTCCTGATGTTCTCTCTCTCTCTCTCTCTCTCTCTCTCTCTCTCTCTCTCTCTCTCTCTCTCTCTCTCTCTCTCGGGAATTAGCCACCCTCAGAGAGGGACCATGATGGGGTAGACATCAGAGCATGGAAGGGATATTGGAGGAGCAGTTGAGTCCTTTGAACTAGAGTGGGTGAACATGACCTCAGAGGGGGGAAGACCAAGTATGAGGAAATTTCTGAAGGAAGCAATCCAAGAAAAGAGGGCAGAGGTCAGCCTGTCAGGCTCCCCGTCAGTTGTAGGCTGTAGGGAAGGGGCATTGGTGCTGGACTGGCCACTGACTGCCACTCAGGGTGCTCTGTTCACACAGAGCTGCTTTCTTGCCCCGCCCCTATCTGATGCATTCATTACCTGGTACCCAGTCCCTTTCGGTAGTTGAGGTTCACTTTGATCTGAGGGGAGAAGCTGCGGTCTTCACCCTGGAATGGGGACTCCATCGGGGGTGGCCCAGGCTTTCCTTTGACCACCTCAGTGCCATCTTCTTGATCTCCATCGGATGTCTCCAGTCTGAAAGGTGGGGGGCTCGATGGTGAAGTCATCTCAGGAGGAGGAAGAAGCTAACTACAGTTGGCTCCTCTGTGGTGACGGAGATGCCAGGGGTCCGTCTTCCATGCAGTCCTAAGTCAGGCAGGCTTGGCTGGAGCCTGCAAAAGGAGATGTTTAGAAGCAGAGAGTAAGAAGAGCCACAGTATAGGTGCACAACCCTACAGGAGGGGAAGTGAGCCAGAAGGGAGGGCAGCGTGGGAGGGGAGGAGGAAGCCTGTTTTGTAAGAATGGCCATGTGTGAGTAATGGGATGGAGGCTAGGGAACCGAAGGGCTGCTTCTGACATTGTTCCATAGGAGAGTCATGATTACCTTCCAACTTTCCCTCTGGGACTTCCAGATCTGAGAAGCCCCCAGTCCCTGCTCTGAAGGCAACAAATAGTGTGTTCACAGCGTAACTTTCTGTACATAACATCTTGCTCAGTGGCCAACATTCAAAAAAGATAAAAGCACACGTTGCTGCCATGGGGTGCATCACTCAACGCTGGGGAAACTTGAAAACCACTGGATTATCAAACTCCTCTTTCTCCTCCTGCTCCTCTTCTTTCTCCTCCTCCTCTTCCTCCTCCTCTTCCTCTTCCTCATCTCCTTCTCCTGCTCCTTCTTTTGTTTCTGGGTTTGAACTCAGGGCTTTGTTTGCTAGTCAGGCACTCTACTCCTTGGGCCACACTTCCAGCCTCAAACCCTTCATTTTGCTGCCAGGATAACAGGCTCAGAAAAAGGAAATGACTTACTGGCTGAGCATGGTCTAAAACCCTCTCGATCTAAAGCCACATGTTCCTCTTCAGTGTTGAGATTCTTTCACAGCCCCACTGTAGTGTCAGTCGGACTTATGTCTGAAGGTATCAAATGCCACCTGTGTAGACGCTTCAAAACCAGGAAGAACCCCCCCCACACACACACACACTCACACACACTCGTCAGGGGAGCCCTAGGGACTGGGCTCAGGGAGGTCAGCTGACAAGCACCATCTCACTGAAAACGGAAAAAAGACAACCACAGCCTCCATCACAAGGCAAGGGGTGGAGCACCAACCAGGGTGGGGGAGCCTTTGTAACCCAGTGAGTACAAGGAAGAAGACAAAATAGAGCTGGGTCAGGAGACAGCAAGGCAGGAGGGAGTGGACAGAGAATGGGCTGGGGTGGGAGGTGGAGAGGGTGGACTGCCTATGGGCCCACTAACCGAACCAGAAGAGCTGCTGGGCTGCCTTAATTCAAAGACATGATCCACCACCTTTCTGTCCCCAGTAGCACCGGGGCATCCTTCCTTTTCTCCAAACCTCATCGCTTAGCTTTAGATCCCCAAGCAAATCCTGGCCCATTCTACCTCCTTGGCCACCCCCTCGCTCCACGCTGACCAAGCCCCAGCGGCAACAGCTGTCTCCCCAACTCTTACCCCACCTCCTAGGACCCCACTACCTCCCAGGCAGCCCACGAAAGGGTCTGGAGGGTGCATGGAGCCAAAGCCCCCGCGGACCCCTAGCTCTTGGCTGGAGAAGCCTGGAGCCCACTCGGGCTTCGGTTCCCGGATCTTTCTCTGCCAGGCTTGGGGGATGGGGTGGGAGAGGGACGAGGCGGTCGCCCCCCCTCCCCAGCCTCAGTCCCTGGACTTACCTCTTAGGCTGGGGCCAGGGTGTGGTGGTGGCCGCCGGCTGCGGGCCTCCGCGGATCCGCGAGCCTCTGCCCTGGAGGCGGGGGGGGGGGGGGGGGGGGCGGGAGGAAGTGCAGCCGGGAGGGGCGAGCCTCCCCAGCTTCCCAGATGTTGACAAGCACTGGAGGTTGAATTCGGCCCTATCAGCATCGCCTGGCCGCCCAGCACGATCCTCTAGACCGCTAGCCACACCCTGCTCTCGGGGAGCCTTGCCCCGCCCACCCCCTGAGAGCTGTCGCCCATCCCCCACTGCCGAGGCCCCAGGTGCAAGGGGGGGGTGTGGTCGGGGGGAGATAATCAGAGACCACCTTTGGGTGCCTGGCCTCTGGTGGGAGCTGGCATGAGGTGGAGGATCGAGGGGTATCCTTGCCCCTTCCCCCCTCCCCCAGGTACCTGGGCTTTGAAAGCCCACCCCCTTTGTCATGGCTTTCCGCGGAATAAAAAGCGAATTCCCTGCCACAACCTCATACCATCCATTGCGGTGCCTTCTTTGATGGCCACCCAGTCTTCCATGTTACACTCCAGCCGCTCCCGTGAGATCCCTACCTCCACTCCCGGTCCCAGGGACCCTAACAGCCTGCAGCACTCCCAGCACCAGCCAGGAGGTGGAGGCAGGGAGGCCGCATGCACAGCGGACAGGGAGTGCAGGGCCCAGTTCTGGATTCAGCCTTGGGGTTTGCAAACAGAGCCACCATTCCTGGGATGCCTCTCTTTCTCCCAGTCCTATCACTAAAATGTCTGTTTGATCCAAACTACTATCTTCTCTCCCCTGAAAGACTACAGCCATCTTCTGCTCTCCTACTCCATTCCCCTTTTTGTGACGAAAGCGATCTGTTAGAAACAAAAACAGGCCATGAGCTAGTGGCTCCTGCCTGTAATCCTAGCTACTCGGGAGGCTAGATCTAAGGTTCACAGTTTGAAGTCAGCCCCAGCAGGAAATTCCATGACTCTTATTTCACCTGCAAAAAAAAAAAAAAAGCCAAATATGGAACTCTGGTTTAACTGGTAGAGCTCCAGCCTTGAGCAAAAAGGCTCAGGTCAGCATCCAGACTCTTGAGTTCACACTCCAGGACTAGCACCAAAAATAAGAGATTCTTATTCTCCAGTTAACTAGCAACAAAGTGTAGAGCACCTGCCTTGAGTAAAAAGCTAACAAGAAGAAAACAAGCATGAGACTCCAAGTTCCAGCCTCAATACTGGTACACATACAAAAAAAAAAAAAAAAAAAAGTGGTGGGTGGGAGAGAGAGAGAGAGAAGAAAAGGCATTTCATCTGGGTAGTCTTTTCTAGACCCTGGACTTGGATGAGAGGGCCCCAGTATGTGTTCCTGTGACACTTGACTTGCCTTTTTAGAGCTGGCATGTACTTTTAATTTCCTCCATCATAACTGATAATACATTATTGTTATTATTTATTTAGTGTTGGAATGGTAGAAGGCTTACCTTGCATACACAAGTCCCTAGATTTGCTCCCCATTTTCTCTATCTCTCTCATACATACGCACTTATACACAAAGTTTATTGTAGATAGAAATTTTTTTTTGCCAGTCCTGGGGCTTCAACCCAGGGCTTGGGCACTGTCCTTGAGCTTTCTCAAGGCTAGCACTCTATCACTTGGGCCACAGCACCACTTCCAGCTTTTTCTGTGTATCAAGGAATCCAACCCAGGCCTTTGTGCATGCTAGGCCTGTAGATAAAATTTTTAAACATAATTTTATGGCTTCATCTTTTTTTGTGTGTGTGGGTCATGAGGCTTGAACTCAGCCTAGATGCTGTCCCTGAGCTCTTCAGCTCAACGCTACACCCTACCCTTGAGCCAAGCCCCATTTCCCATTTTCCAGCGGTCAACTGGAGATAAGAGTGTCAGGTCCTTTTGTGCCCTGGTGGGCTTTGAACCTTGATCCTCAGATCTCAGCCTAGGATTACAGGTATGAGCCACTGCACCTGGCAAGGCTTCATCTTTAACAATAACAAAGACTTACTGAAAACTAGCTATGTGTTAGACTCTGGGTAATTCCCAGGACAATCTTATTTTCTGGATTTCAGAAAGATGAGACACCTCCTCCAAGGTCACATGGCTAGGAGACAAGAAATTCAGGACTGGAAGACAACACAGGAAAGGGTAAGATCTTACTCTTTGTATCTAAGGCACTCAACACAGGGCCTATCTCCCAAGGAGTTCTTAAGGCCTTAAGTGGCAGGTTGACTAGCCATAATTACAATGTAGAGCCATTACCATGCTGTTGTGGGAAAAGTAAAGAATAAGTGGAGATCTTCAAGTCCTACAGAGCCATCACCAAATCGGGTGACAAGGAAAATTAGGCAGATAATCATCCCTAATTTGAAATTCAGCTTTGGATTATTAGTCATTGCAGAAATGCAAATCAAATGCACAAGAAGATTCCACTTCCAGCACCGTGATGAGCATTTTTATTTTGCTTTGTTTTGTTTTGTTGCCAGTTCTGAGGCTTGAACTCAGGGCCTGAGCACTGTCCTTGGGCTTTCCTCAAGGCTAGAGCTCTACCATTGGAGCCAGAGCACCATTTCCAGATTTTTCTATCTATGGTACAGAGGAATCGAACCTGGGTCTTTGTGCATGCTAGTCAAGCAAACTCCTGAGTTTGGCTAGTGGCTCTACCAACAAAACAAAACAAAAATACAAAACAAAAAAATAGCTTGGTGCTGGCGGCTCATGCCTATAATACTAGCCACTCAGGAGGCTGAGATCTGAGAATGGAAGTCCAAAGCCAGCTCTGGCAGGAAAGTGCTTAAGATTGTTATCTCAAAATAACTACTAGAGCTGGGCACAATGGCTCACATTGATAATCCTAGCTACTCAGGAGGCTGAGATCTAATGATCACAGTGCAAAGCCAACTGGGGCACTAAAGAACCTGAGACTTGGCCGGGAGTTTGGCCTAGTGGTAGAGAGCTTGCCTTGCATGCACGAAGACCCAGGTTCAATTCCTCAGTACCACATACATAGAAAAAGGCTGGAAGTGGTGCTGTGGCTCAAATGGCAGAGTGTTAGCCTTGAGAAAAGCCCAAGGACAATGCTCACGCCCTAAGCCCAAGCCCAGGACTGGCAAAATAAATAAATAAATCAGAAAACCAAAGAATCAAAAAAAAAAAAAAAAAAAGAACCTGAGACTTGAGCCAGGAGTTTGGCTTAGTGGTAGAGTGCTTGCCTTGCATGCACGAAGACCCAGGTTCAATTCCTTGGTACCACATACATAGAAAAGCCAGGAGTGGTGCTGTGGCTCAAGTGGCAGAGTGCTAACCTTGAGAAAAAGATCAAGGACAGTGCTCAAGCCCTGAGTTTAAGACCCAGAACTGGCAAAAAAAAAATTAGCCGGGCATGGTGGCTCGTGCCTGTAATCCTAGCTACTCAGGAGGCTGAGATCTGAAGATCAAGGTTCAAAGCCAGCCCGAGCACAAAAGGACCTGAGACTCTTATCTCCAATTAACTTCTAGAAAACGGGAAGCGGGGCTGTGACTCAAAGAGTAGGGCAGTAGCCTTCAGTTGAAGAACTCAGGGACAGCACTCAGGCCCAGAGTTCAAGCCCCATGACCCCCCAAATAAAAACAATTAAAAAAAAAAACTACCAGAAAAAACAAACTAGCAAATAGAAACAATGGAAGTAGTGCTGTAAGGCAAAGTGGTAGAGCACTAACTTGGAGCAAAAGAGATCAGAATAAGTACTAGAACTGCCATACATGGCTGTGGCCCTCTTTGGAAAACAGTCTAGCAGTCTCTAGAAGGTTATATAACCCAATGATTCCAGTCCTGAGTACATATGCAGAAGGATGCAGCACATGACCATAAGAATCCTTGTACACAATGTGAATATAATACACATAATGTAACTGTAGCACTACTCACAATAACTGAGTGGAAACATCTCAAATGTCTATCATGAGTAAATGCACAAAATATGACATTCAGACAATAGAATATTATTCATTTTTATATTTTAAAAAATGAAGTACTAACATAGAAGAGATTTAAGAAATTTTTACGGGCTCATTTATGCCTGTAATTCTAGCTACTCAGGAGGCTGAGCTCTAAGGATTGTGGTTCAAAGCCAGCCTAGGCAGAAAGTCCATGAGACTCTTATCTCCAAATAACCACTTAGGTCACCACTACAGCCACTGTGAAAAAGAATGTGATGGTCATAAAGGCTTTGAACCATGATCCCCAGATATTGGCCTCCTGAATAACTAGGATTACAGGAATGAGCCACCATTACCCAGCTCTGATCTCTTTCTGCTAAGTACTAGAAGTTCTGCTTTACAGGGATTGGCTTAAAATTATTATTATTATTATTATTATTATTATTATTATTATTATTATTCCAGTCCTGGGGTTTGAACTGAGGGCCTGAGCACTGTCCCTGAGCCTCTTTGTGCTCAAGGCTAGCACCATTTGAGCCATAGCACCACTTCTGGCTTTTTCTGTGTACGTGGTACAGGGAAATCTAACTCAGGGCTTCATGAATGCTAGGCAAGCACTCTACCACCAGGCCATGTTCCTAGCCTCCAGCTTAAAATGATTGAAACCACTGTTTTCTACTTCCTATTTTCACTTTGTTCACACTTTAACTGATTGTACCCCTCACACTGAGAAATACTGTGCAAGCCATGCACTCCTATCTAGTGTTGCAGATTGCACTTAGTTCAAAGCCTCTTTTATGACAAAGCTGTTGTAGATTTGAGCTATTCACGTTGGGCCTGAACATTCTGCCAACATAGAACAGTATGCCTTTCGATTCCACAGGGAAACTTAATTTGTTTTATTTTCAAGTTAAATTTTCTTCCATAGATTGTCTTAAGTCAGTTGCACCTACTATAGTTTATCTTCAAGTTATCAACATAACCAATAGAAATGTGGTCAGATGCTAGCGACTCATGCCTGTACTCCTAGATACTTAGGAAGCTGAGATTTCAGATTTGCAATTTGAAGCCTGCCTGGGCAGGAAAGTTCTTGAGATTCATCTTCAATTAACCCCCAGAAAAGCTGGAAGTGGATCTATGGTTCAAGTGCTGGCCTTGAGCATTAAAGCTCACAGACAATGCTTAGGCCCTGAGTTCAAGTCTCAAGACCAGCAAACACACACACACACACACACACACACACACACACACACACAAAATGCTAGGGGCTGAGAATGTAGCTTAGTAGTAGCGTACCTGCCTAACGTGTATGAAACCCTGGGTTGTATTCCTCAGTTCCACATAACCAAAAAGCCAAAAGTGGTGCTGAGGCTCGAGTGGTAGAGTGCCACCCTAGAACAAAAAAGGTAAAAAAAATAGCAGCCACACCCTAAGTTCAAGCTTCACGACTGTTGGGGTAGAGTAGAGAAGTGGGGGGAGGGAGGAACCCAAGTATATGGCTAAGAATTTTGAGGTTATCTGATACCGCTGATAGGGAGGCATTCTGGGCTTGACAAAATCAGGGAGTTAAGGAGTAGCTGAGGTGAGGTGGACCCAGGAGAGGAGAGATGCCGTCAGACGCTCTAGTCCTCTTGGAAGATACTGAAGTCACTTGGGATATGGGCCAAAAGAGGGATGGTTTGAAACTTGAGGCCACGAGGGGGAGTATCCTCCGTTTTTTGTTTCTCTCCCCAAAAAGTTGATCCTGTACTGATCAGTTCATAGAGAACTGGAGACACTGTCCCAATAAAGTCCTCTTGCTATTTTCATGGATAGAAAAAGATCTGCCATTCCCGGTACTCAGAGTAAAGGGTCTGGGTAGAGACACCACCCAAGCTACCCATGGTCCCTGGGCTGAGTTCATGCAGAATATGGGGTTTCAGCCCTCAGTCTACACTCAGTGACTCAGGCTGGGCTGCTTCCTTGGGCCAACTGATACCTGCTCTATGGAGAGGGGGGGGAGGGAGGAGATTAAGAGAGGAGAAAAAGAATTTTGATACATATATATATATATATGTGTGTGTGTGTGCATTTTGTTTTTTGTGGATCATGGGGCTTGAACTCTGGGCCTGGGCACTGTCCCTGAGCTCTTCAGCTCAAGGCTACCACTATATCCCTGGAGCCACAGCCCCGCTTCCTGTTTTCTTGTGATTAATTGGAGATGAGTCTCTCGGTCTTTAGTGCCAGAGCTGGCTTTGAACCTTGATCCTCAGATCTCAGCCTCCTGAGTAGCTAGGATTAAGGCATGAGCCACTGCACCCTGCTGGTGCATATGTTTTGTACTAATTGAAATCATTTCAAAACAAATGTGGCATCTCCTGTAGGCACAAGAAACAATCCAGCAATCCAGCTGAAACATGACAAGAGATATCTCAGGCATGTGTAGAATCCACATGGATTCTAAAAAGAGAGGAATTCAGAGTCTGGAAAGTAGAAACTGCTCCGTTTTGTTGCCTTAGAAGGAGGGAAAGGTGGGACGTGTGGGTGGTACTGGTGGGAGGGGGGGACAAGCCAGGACCTAGACTTGGCAACTGTGCTTCTCTTTGTGCCATTTCTAAACTGGGTTCAGAGCCAGAGCTGGTGCCAGGTCTCCCAGAGCAGATTTTGTCTGACACTGTCAGGAAAGAAAACAGAAGTAAACTATCTTGGTTACACTGCACAGGCTTTCTAGCACAGGGGAGACTGAAGCAGTGGAGAGAAAGGACAAAAAAAAAAGTCTAGATGGTCCCCAGAGAGAGAGCGCAAGAGGGTCACAGAGGCCAATAGTCACTTCTGGAGAAAAAATCAAAATCCAGCCATCTGGACTCAAGATGCTGAGACCTGGGAGCAATTCTGGTCTCACAGAAGTGGGTTGCCCCTTCCCATACCACCCCAGGGAGACTGAGTGACTGCTGCTCAGCCAGGATGCCAGAAGTTCTGCCTTTCTCCCAAGACCAAGAATAGCCCTAGGCAGGCTCCAGGCCAAATCTGGGAGCCCAAGCCTTTGCCCTTATCTCTCTGAGGAATCTCAATTCCCAACAGTCTCTGCCCTAAAATGGATGTCTGACTTTTAACAAGAATAATAATAAAAATACCAGGAGGGGCAGATGTTCAGACATCTTGGGGATTCCCAGAATAAAAGGAGGTAGGGGAGGGCTAAGTGGAAGGAAAGACGGAGCAGAAAGAGGTGCTAATCAGAGAATAGAAGGGAAACTGAGGCCAGCTATGGAGAGAAAACCTAGTATAGGCAGGGGCAGTCTGGGCAAGGGTGCACAAAACCAGTCATGGCTCCCTGGTTCTCAGCCCACTCTTGAACTTTCCATGAGCCCACATCGAGCTCCCCCGTGGTGCTCTGGGTCATCTCCCATTCCTTGCTCTCCTAGGCCTCCTCACACACTGTGCCTGCTGCCCCCATTTTTCATCCCTTTCTGCTGCACCTGCCAACCCCAGCTCACCCTACTGGACCTGCTGGGGTCTGCTGCCCCTCACAGACCAGGACAGTGAGGGCATCAGAGCTGTTTGGCTCCACCTTTCAAAAAGAGAAGGGGCCCTATTTACCTGTTCTGAGTGTACCCAATCCATATCCCACAGAGAATTTGTAACTTTCCGTTTTCCTTTTTCCGGTCTACGGTTTGGTCACCTGAGAGACCCTGCATAGATTTAATATTTACTTTGCTGTATGTTTGTAGGTCCATTTCCTTATAAATTTCCATGTTAGAAATTGGTATCGGGCCCAGTGGGCAGAGCATGGAGTCATCTTGTGCTGCCCTGTCCTAAAAAAACAAATGGAAAGGACAGAACTGAATGTGGAATAAGTGAATTATTTTAGGTGTATGAAGTCAGTCTGCAGAGGAGCCATCACTTAGAAGAAATAAGCATATTGCTGGAAGCTATTGAGAGCCCTAAGTTGAGTTCCTGTGGTTTGGTAAAAAAATGAGGAGACAATGGAGGCATGAATGGTATGGCAGTGAGTGGCTGATATCCAGCAAAGCGGAGACAAGACAGTCTACCCTCTTTAAATCTCCAGCCCTGCAATTTTTGCCCTTCAAATCACTCTGATGTCTTTGGAAACCCTTTTATTTTCTTTACTACCTCTCTCTCTCTCGTATTATTTTTTTGTTAGTCCTGGGAATTGAACTCAGGGCCTGAGCACTGTCCTTGGGCTTCTCATGGCTAGCACTCTACCACTTGAGGCACAGCACCACCTCTAGCTTTTTTCTGTATATGTGGTACCTAGGAATCAAATCCAGGGATTCATGTATGCTAGGTGAGCACTCTACCACTAGGCAACACTCCCAGTTATTGTTGTTTTTGTTGGTCATGGGATTTGAACTCTAGGCCTGGGCATTATCTCTGAGCTCTTTAGCTCAAGGCTACCGACCTACCCCTTGAGCCATAGTGACACTTCTAGTTTTCTGGTGGTTAATTGGCGATGACTCTCATGGACTTTAGTGGCCGGGCTGGCTTTGAACCTTGATCCTCAGATCTCAGCCTCCTGAGTAGCTAGGATTACAGGTATAAGACACTATACCTGGCTTTGGCCTTCTTTCTTTGTCAGTCCTGGAGCTTTCAGGGCTTAGGCACTGTTCCTGAGCTTCTTTTGCTGAAGGCTAGCACTCTACTTCTTGAGCCAAAACACCACTTCTGGCCTTTTCTGATTACATGGTACTGAAGAATCGAACCCAAGGCTACCTGCATGCTAGGCAAGCACTCTACCACTAAACCACATTCACAGCACCCCCCACCTCAACTTCTGATGAATTAAAAATAAGCTACAGGGGTGCTGAGGCTCAAGTGGTAGAATTCTAACCTTAAGAAAAAGAACCCAAGGGCAGTGCTCAGGCCCTGAATCCATGCCCAGGACTGGCAAAAAAAAAAAAAAAAAAGCTACAGGATGGTGAGATCAATATGAAGAAGAGCCAATACTTATTTGTCAATATTGGTTTTTTTTTTTTTTTTTTTTTTTGCCAGTCCTGGGCTTGAGCTCAGGGCCTGAGCACTGTCCTTGGACTTTCTCAAGGCTAGAGCTCTACCACTTGAGCCTCAGCACCACTTCTGGCTTTTATCTATGTATGTGGTACCGAGGAATCGAACCCGGGTCTTCATGCATGCTAGGCAAGCACTTTAACCACTAGGCCAAACTCCCGGCCCCTATTTGTCAATATTGTTGCACTAAGATCCTTTCCCAGAAATTAGCATGTCTTGAACCTTTTATTTGGAACTGGCTGCTCTTTGGATCTAATATAATGAAGACAGAAGTGTCTGATTTCAGGACAGAGTTACACTGTCCTTATACATGGGGTGCTTGTGAACAATGCTGATGGCTACATGGGTGGCAGGTTTGCAAATATTTAGTCAGGAGTTGAAATATTCTGCCTCCCTTCTCCCCCTTCTCCCGAATAGCAGTCTACACTTCATGCTTTTATCCATATTCTTCCAATAGAACTTTTTTTTCTTTTCTTGTGCTGGTCCCAGGTAGCAAGTAGTTACAGATGTGAGCCCAGCTAAGCACTTTTGTCAGTTGTTTGTGGGGCTTGAACTCTGGGCCTGGGTGCTGTCTCTGACATCTTCAGCTCAAAGCTAGTGCTCTACCACTTGAGCCACAGCAACACATCTGATTTTCTGGTGGTTAATTGGAGATCAGTCTCACTAACTTTTGTGCTCAGGCTGGCCTTGAACCATGATCCTCCAATTTCAGCCTCCTGCATAGCTAGGATTACAGGGGTGAGCCACCACACCCAGCCTAAGCAGCACTTTTTTTTTTTTTTTTTGGCCAGTCCTGGGCTTGGGCTCAGGACCTGAGCACTGTCCTTGGGTTTTCTCAAAGCTAGGGCTCTACCACTTGAGTCACAGCACCACTTCTGACTTTTTTCCTATGTATTTGGTAACAAGGAATCAAACCTGAACCTGGGTCTTCGTGCATGCTAGGCAAGCACTCTTACTAGTCCAAACTCTTAGCCCTAAGCAGCACTTTATAATTTTTTTTTTTTTTTTTTTTTTTTGCCAGTCCTGGGCTTGAGCTCAGAGCCTGAGCACTGTCCTTGGGATTTCTCAAAGCTGGAGCTCTACCACTTGAGCCACAGCACCACTTGCAGCTTTTTTGGTCTATGTATGTGGTATGGAGGAATCTAACCCGGGTCTTCATGCATGCTAGGCAAGCACTTTGCCCCTAGGCCAAACTCCTGGCCCCTAAGCAGCACTTTTTAAAGAAATATTGTCACCCATTCCTATTGCTTTCTTTCCTTTTATTGCCTTACAATTTACAAATTGCTCCCCCCTTTCCTTTTTTTGCCAGTCCTGGGGCTTTAACTCAGGGCCTTGAGCAATGTCCTTGGGCTTTCTCAAGGCTAGCACTCTACCACTTTAGCCACAGCACTTTCTTCTGCATATGCAGTACCAAGGAATCAAACCCAGGGCTTCATGCATGCTAGGTAAGCACACTTCACTAGGCCATACTTTTGTCCCCTAACTACTCGATAAGCAATCAAATTATTGTCAGTTGCAGTTTGAACTCAAGAGCCTGGGCACTATCTCCCAGCTTCTTCGAGGTTGGCACTCTACCACTTTGATGTACACTCCACTTTCAGTTAGATGACAAGTCTCCTGGTTTTTCCTAACTGGGCTGACTTTGATCCTCCCATCTCAGCCTCCTGAGTAGTTAGGACTACAAACTAGATAAACTACCAGCACCCATTGTTTTTTTTTGGTCTGAAACTCTATTGCCTAGAGTTCTATCACCTGAGCCACCCTCCAACCTGCTAAAATTGTCAGTTTTGGGGTTGAAACTCGGGGCCTGGTCTGAGTCCCTGAACTTTTTTGCTCAAAGATAGCACTCCATCACTTTGAGCCACAGTATCATTTTGGTTTCCTGGTGGGGAGTTAATGGAAGATGTCTCACAGACTTTCCTGTCTGGACTGGCTTTGAACCATGACTCAGATCTCAACCTCCAGACCAAGGATTACAGGAGTGAGCCACCAGCAGCTGGCGGGTATCTAGTATCTTTTGAAGTGTAATTTTTCCAGGTTAAAGCACTTCAGATGTAATTCTCAGAACTACTCTAAGGGGCAGGCTGGAATTGTGGCTTAATGGTGTATACTTGTGTGAAACCCTGGGTTCAATTCCTCAGTACCACATAAATAGAAAAGCCAACAGTGGCACTGTGGTTCAAGTGTTAAACGTGCTAGCCTTGAGCAAAGAGCATCTCAGGGACAGAACCCAGGCCCCAAGCTGTCAAGCCCCAAGACTGGCAAAACAAAAACCCCAAACAAAAATGCTAGGCAAGCACTCTCCACTAGGCCACAGCCAGCCAATCTGGAGGCTGAAATCCGGAGTTCTGAAGTTATAATTCAGTCCAAGAGGTCTTGAGATTACCTTCAATTAACCAGTAGAATGCTGAACTGGAAGCATGACCATGAATTGTCCTGCTGAGAGCTAAAAGTGTAAAGCTACCATCCCTCATGATCTGTTAACAGTAACCTTTGAATTGTCAACTAGGAGGGAAAAAACAAGCTTAACTGGCAATACTTTTAGGCTTTTCCAAGGCACATATGTATCTTTTATTTTTGGTCCAAGTTCTGGGGTTTGAACTCAGGACTTGGACACTATTCCTTGAGATTTTGCTCCAAGCCAAGTGCTTTACCACTTGAGCCACAGCTTCACTTCTTTCTTCTAATTGTTTTTCTTAGCTGGGTTAGCCTCAAACCATGGTACTCAGTCTCAATCTTCAGAGTATTTAGAATTACAAGCATGCATCACCAGCATTAGACAGCTTAATCTTTTTATAGTCCTAGTTTTCTTCTCTGGCCAGCGTTTTTACCACACTAAGCAAGTCAGCTGTAAAACTAAATGGGTCTCATGTCATTACTTCAAACTTACTTTATATTGAAACTCAGAAACAAAATTCTCAAAATTAACCATTCTGTCATGCTTAATTTCTCTAGCTAAATGTCCGCAGTAACACTTGTGTATTTGCCTTATGCCAAAATGATATTCCTAAAATCACTTATGCTATTTCTGTACCATGTTACTGTTTATTTGGGGGGAAAGAAAAATCACAGTTCAGGAAGGCTCACAACCTGTGATACCTGAGGCTTGCAGTTCAGCTTAGGCTTACTTCCAAAAGCCTAAGCCGAACTATGGCTCAAGTGGTAGAATACTAGCCTGGAGCACAAAGGCTCAAGGACAGCACCAAGCCCCGAGTTCAAAAGCTTTAGTACTGGCATAAAATACACAAGGCTTACCCACCTTTTTTTTTTTTGCCAGTCCTGGGCTTGACCTCAGGGCCTGAGCATTGTCCTTGGGCTTTCTCAAGGCTAGAACCATACCACTTGATACACAGCACCACTTCCGCACCTTCCCTCTGCCCCCCAGTGTATGTGGTAGAGGAATTGAACCTGGGTCTTCATGAATACTAGCCAAGTACTCTACCACTAGGCTAAACTCCCGGTCCCTTACCTGGACTTCTTTATATACGCTTCCCTCACACATTGTATTTGTCTTAAGAATCATTAGCCCCATTACAGCTCTCTAGACACACAGGCCTCTAGGTGACTATGACCCACTCACCTGTACTTGTGACTCTTGGCAGGCAAAAGGACTTCCACCCCTGTATTTCAGAAAACAAGATTACTTCATTCTAGTGTGAACATTATGTCCAAAAGCCCAAGTTTTATGATGTGCTGAGTATGGCAGAAAATTACTTTTTGAAATTTCTACCAAGTGCTTTTACCAGTTTAATGCTTTGTTCTCAAACAAAAAATGATAAAGCTCCCACATCTCACTTGTGCTAATTCTAATCATAATACCAATTCTGCTTTTACATCCCCACCCCACTTAACCACATCATTACAAAATTTCATACTGGACACCAAATATGCTATCATGCAACAAAACCTTTATTAACATTTTGAACAGGTTCAGCTATTACTGAAACTGGTTTATTTCTAAACTTAAATTGGGGGCAAATGGCTATAGTGCTGAGTAATGCCATCACTGGGCACTGGGAGGGCAGACTGTAAAACTAATAGCCACCCCTCAGACGGAGGACCAGATGCAGGGTGGACTCTTTCTGGATGTTGTAATCAGAAAGGGTGCGGCCATCTTCCAGCTGCTTGCCGGCAAAGATCAGCCTCTGCTGGTCAGGAGGGATGCCCTCTTTATCCTGGATCTTGGCCTTCACATTCTCAATGGTATCGCTGGGCTCTACCTCCAGGGTGATGGTCTTGCCGGTCAGGGTCTTCACAAAGATCTGCATACCACCTCTCAGACGCAGGACCAGATGCAGGGTGGACTCTTTCTGGATGTTGTAGTCAGAAAGGGTGCGGCCATCTTCCAGCTGCTTGCCGGCAAAGATCAGCCTCTGCTGGTCAGGAGGGATGCCCTCTTTATCCTGGATCTTGGCCTTCACATTCTCAATGGTATCGCTGGGCTCCACCTCCAGGGTGATGGTCTTGCCGGTCAGGGTCTTCACAAAGATCTGCATACCACCTCTCAGACGCAGGACTAGATGCAGGGTGGACTCTTTCTGGATGTTGTAGTCAGAAAGGGTGCGGCCATCTTCCAGCTGCTTGCCGGCAAAGATCAGCCTCTGCTGGTCAGGAGGGATGCCCTCTTTATCCTGGATCTTGGCCTTCACATTCTCAATGGTATCGCTGGGCTCTACCTCCAGGGTGATGGTCTTGCCGGTCAGGGTCTTCACAAAGATCTGCATACCACCTCTCAGACGCAGGACCAGATGCAGGGTGGATTCTTTCTGGATGTTGTAGTCAGAAAGGGTGCGGCCATCTTCCAGCTGCTTGCCGGCAAAGATCAGCCTCTGCTGGTCAGGAGGGATGCCCTCTTTATCCTGGATCTTGGCCTTCACATTCTCAATGGTATCGCTGGGCTCTACCTCCAGGGTGATGGTCTTGCCGGTCAGGGTCTTCACAAAGATCTGCATACCACCTCTCAGACGCAGGACCAGATGCAGGGTGGACTCTTTCTGGATGTTGTAGTCAGAAAGGGTGCGGCCATCTTCCAGCTGCTTGCCGGCAAAGATCAGCCTCTGCTGGTCAGGAGGGATGCCCTCTTTATCCTGGATCTTGGCCTTCACATTCTCAATGGTATCGCTGGGCTCTACCTCCAGGGTGATGGTCTTGCCGGTCAGGGTCTTCACAAAGATCTGCATACCACCTCTCAGACGCAGGACTAGATGCAGGGTGGACTCTTTCTGGATGTTGTAGTCAGAAAGGGTGCGGCCATCTTCCAGCTGCTTGCCGGCAAAGATCAGCCTCTGCTGGTCAGGAGGGATGCCCTCTTTATCCTGGATCTTGGCCTTCACATTCTCAATGGTATCGCTGGGCTCTACCTCCAGGGTGATGGTCTTGCCGGTCAGGGTCTTCACAAAGATCTGCATACCACCTCTCAGACGCAGGACCAGATGCAGGGTGGACTCTTTCTGGATGTTGTAGTCAGAAAGGGTGCGGCCATCTTCCAGCTGCTTGCCGGCAAAGATCAGCCTCTGCTGGTCAGGAGGGATGCCCTCTTTATCCTGGATCTTGGCCTTCACATTCTCAATGGTATCGCTGGGCTCAACCTCTAGGGTGATGGTCTTGCCAGTAAGGGTCTTCACGAAAATCTGCATTCTGACCTGTGGTTTTAAAATGGAAATGTGTCATTTCAGGCTTTATAAAACATCCACAACTCGTACCAAGACATGTGAAAGGGTATCAATGTATGTGAATTAATGCACCTTCTATCTGGCAAATATCATGTAACCCTTTTACTAATTACAATAAAAAAAAATTAAAAAAAAAAATCCACAACTTAGTCCTTAGGAGACAGTTCTATTTACTGAAAACACATTAGCCAATCTAATTGTCACAAAAAGTTAATTACAAGAGCAGTTAACAATTGGCCTTCAGTGGCTCACATCTGTAATCCTAGCTACTTAGTGAGATCTGAGGACCTGGAATTTGATATGGTGGTAAAGTGCTTGCCTAGTATGCATGAAGACCCCGGTTCGATTCCTCCATACCACTTACATGGTTCTGTGACTCTAGTGGTAGAGCGCTAGCCTTGAGAAAGCCCAAGGTCAGTGCTCGGCCCGAGTTCAAGGCACAGGACTGGTTAAAAAAAAAAAATCTGAGGATCACGTTTCGAAGTCAGTCTAGATAGGGAAGTCTCTAAAACTTATCTCCAAATAACCATTACAAATATAACTATAACTTATGCAGTAAGACGCCAGCATTGAGCGAAAAATTCAGTTCAAACCCAGTACCGGCAGGGAAAAAAAAAAAAATCCAAAGTGTTTTCTAGTAATGACATCCAGTCAATTTTAAAATCTTTCTACACCTTCAGCAAGGTGTTAAATTGAAAATAAAACCGAACCACAGGGCCCAAAACTCCCACTGAAGAGAGGCGAAACGGGCCGGGAGTTTGGCTTTGTAGTAGAGTGCTTGCCTAGCATGCACGAAGACCCGGGTTCGTTTTCTCCTCACCAGGTACATAGACAAAAAAAGGTGGAAGTGGTGCTGTGGCTCAAGGGTAGAGCTCTAGTCTTGAGACAACCCCAAGAACAGTGGTCAGGCCCTGAGTCCGAGCCCAACTGGAAAAAAAAAGATTAAAAAAAGAGACGCGAAACGCTGGCCCGACCCGTTGAGATTCAATATTAAAGACTTTCGGAAACTACAGACCACCTCTTTCCCTCCTTCCCCCTCAGAGGCAAGCGCAACGGAATCTCCATCGGTTAGGCGGCCGTTGGTCTCTGGCGCGCCGGCCGCCTCCGCTCCCCGTACGCAAACAAGGCCCACTATTCCGGCAAGGCCCGTGCCGCGTCACTCCCCACCCCCATCCCCACCTCCACCGAGACCCACTCGCCCCAACGAACCAGCGGCCTGGCTTCACCGAAGGGCCTTTCCACTCGTTCCTACAGACCAATACCTGTTACCGAAGATGACGAGGCCGAGAATTGTCAGTGATTTGGACACACCACCGCAGCAGCAAGTCCACAGCCAAGCCAGTCGCCACTAACAGCCTCAGCCCCGCGGAGCCGAAATTTATACGACGTCTGTTACGTAACTCTTCACCTCCACGTAGCTGACGTCTCCGTGCGCCAATAAAAGTAGTTCCCCCTTTTACAGCTTCAGTGGCGCACTTAGACCCCTTAATTGAGCTCGAAACTCCTCACAGATGAAATAAAAGAAAATAAGGAATTAAATCCCTTTTCCTTCAGTCTTTTCATCTTTTCCTTTACAAAAAAGGTGAAAAATTACTGGGCGGATGAATTCATGTTAAAGGCTCCTTCCTCGAAAGCTCTGGAAAGTTCTTTGCAGCGCAGGTGCTGATTGGTGAAGATGGTGAAGGCGTGGCCGGCGCTGATTGGTGGGGCGTGCGGCGGCTCCACTGTTGCTGGGCTCCGAGGTGCGGCGGTTAGGAGCCAACGTTGCTAAGAAATACTGCGCGTGCGCCACAGAGCGCGCCTTCCCAAAAGACCAGTATTTCCGGCTAGTCGTGGGGGAGGGGTCTTCGGCTCCCGCCTGTCCCCTTTTCGTTCTCGCTTGCACGACTCCCCCGCCCCCCCCCCCGCCGCCTTTTGGGTCCTAGGGTCGAAACAGCGGATTCAGCTGCTTCTTTCCCTTCGGGAATGGCCGCCGAGGCCCCCTTCATAGGTCATTAGCAGCGCGGCGGCGCAGACCGCCTTTGTGAAGAACTTCCCTCACCCCGTATTAAAAATGCACGGCCCTCATGTTGGTGGGTTTGTTGGGTTTTTTTTTCTTCTCTCGGTTACTGCTTTAATCGTAACTGTCGTCATAGCGCTTTTAGGTGCTTTGGTCGTGTTCAGACCTCATAACAGCCCGAGGATGGTCTGCAAGCCGACTTCGGAGTGGAGCCGGCTGAGGGGTCGGGGCCCTGTGGTGGGCAACCGGGCCCTGTGGTGGGGGATCCGGGCCCTGTGGTGGGCAACCGGGCCCTGTGGTGGGGGATCCGGGCCCTCTGGTGGGGGATCCGGGATCTGTGGTGGGGGATCCGGGCCCTCTGGTGGGAATCCGGGATCTGTGGTGGGGGATCCGGGCCCTGTGGTGGGGGATCCGGGCCCTCTGGTGGGAATCCGGGATCTGTCGTGGGGGATCCGTGCCCTCTGGTGGGAATCCGGGCTCTGTGGTGGGGGATCTGGGCTCTGTGGTGGGGGATCCGGGCCCTGTGGTGGGGGATCCGGGCCCTCTGGTGGGAATCCGGGCCCTCTGGTGGGAATCCGGGCTCTGTGGTGGGGGATCCGGGCCCTGTGGTGGGGGATCCGGGCCCTGTGGTGGGGGATCCGGGCCCTGTGGTGGGGGATCCGGGCCCTCTGGTGGGAATCCGGGCTCTGTAGTGGGGGATCTGGGCCCTGTGGTGGGGGATCCGGGCCCTCTGGTGGGAATCCGGGCCCTCTGGTGGGAATCCGGGCTCCGTGGTGGGGGATCCGTGGTGGGGGGTCCGGGCCTGTGGTGGGGATACGAGCCCTATGGTGGTCCTGTGGTGGGGGATCCGGGCCCGGTGGTGGGGCCTCTCCAAGGGAAGGTTAGGGATCAAGGTGATTCCCTGACTGGGCTTAGATCTCAATCTCGCAATGCCTATGGATCCCTTTTACTTTGCTGTTTCTCTAGACTGAGGAAGGAGGAGAAATGACCTGGGATCCAAAAAAAAAATCTAGCTACAGAGACGGGGTGTGGTGAGGGTGGAGTGGGGGAGGGTGTCCTATTTTTATGAAATTTTTTTTTGTTTGTTTTTAATGGGGTTTGTTTTGGTGCTTGGGAGGTAATCAGTCCAGAGCAAATGACGCTACAGGCTGGCCAGGAGATTAGCTAGGAATGTAAATCTTGGGTTTGCCGGAAGCCTTCTCGCAGAGTCATGGGGTGGGGGTGGACATAAACATGAAATGGCTGTTTTCAAGTGAGGAGTGTTTTAGAAACTTGGATGTTAATTAACTTAGGACATTAATATAACACTAATATTGTTCCAGACTGCCTAACATGCCATGGCCAAGGCTTTATGATTCCATACCCAGTTCTGCCAAGAAAACAATAGGATGAGTTAACACCTAGATAGCTTTCAGTTAAATTATTGAGGTGAATAAAGACAAAGAACTTAAAAGTAATTTCAAATGACTTGGAGGTATTTACGAAGTGTTTTATAAAGTGATTTTTTTTTTCATTTTTGTTAGCCTAACTGAATTGGAATTTGTTTGAGCAATCGGCACTTCCTCGGATTCATATTCGATGGTGGATAGAACTGGAACGCAGATCTCATGACTGGTGATGACTCAAGCTGAAGGTTCTAGCATTTTCAGTTAGTCACACTGCTTCCTCGTTTATTGTTTTCCCAAAGTGAGTCATTTAGTAACCTCACCACAGCAAAAATATTTTCAGAAGGAAATTTTAAGCTGTCCTTATGCAATAAACAAGATGGATTTTTACAATCTGTTTACAGACAAAACTTTTTAGTAAAACAAATCTCTGGTAATTCTAGGAGGTAAATTTGTAATCAGTAAAAAAAAATCAAGTGATGAGAATTTTAAAGTCAGAAACTCAGTAATCTAGCACAGTACTTGGCACTTTGGCCAACAAATATTTGTCTAATAAATTACGATTTTTCCTTTTCAGCTAAAGTTGTGATGACCTTAGGCACTAAAATCGAAAAGACAGTAATACTGTATTTAATGGCTGTAGACAAATGGTTTTGGCCTGGGTAGTTTCTTTGAAAATGAAGATGTGATTTTCTTGGGCTTTAGTCTCTCTTGAGATCATATTAAATCTCTTGCTCTTTTTTTACTTGGCTACATGTCCCTTCAACACAATTTGTCATGAGCCAATTCCAATTTAAAATTCACGATTGGTTTCTTGGCTTTATCAGTTGATATTTAAAATATTGTATGAATTCATAGTTTGTCATTTCCTTATATTGTACATTTCCACAAAGTTTTGAGACTTAGTCCTACTTTATTATGTCAGAAATTTTGGTATTGAATATCTAAATGATTGCAGAGCAGAATTCTGTACTGTCATTATTTGGGGCCCTGAAATTACAGAAATCTATTTAAATGGATTGTTTGGGTTGGTGGATCACACTTGTAATCCTAGCACTGGGCAGACTGCTGCTGAGTATGAGGAGTTAGAGGCCAGCCTAGGCTTTGTAGTGAAACCCTGTCTAAAGCCATACAAAAAATAATTTACTTTGGGCTGGGAGTTTGGCCTAGTGATAGAGTACTTGCCTAGCATGCTTCAATTCCTCAGTAACACATGCATAGAAAAAGCCAGAAGTAGTGCTGTGGCTCAAGTTATAGAGCTCTAGCCTTGAGAAAGCCCAATGTGCTCAGGCCCTGAGTTCAAGGCCCAGGACTGGCAAAAAAGAAAAAAAAAGTGAGCTGGGCATGGTGGCTCACGCCTCTAATCCTAGCTACTCAGGAGGCTGAGATCTGAGGATTGAGGTTCAAAGCCAGCCTGACACTAAAGTCTGGGACACTCTTTTACCTCCAATTAACCACTAGAAAACCGAAAGTGATGCTGTGACTGCAGGAGTAGGGCAGTATCCTAGAGCTGAAGAGCTCAGGGACAACACCCAGGCCCAGTGGTAGGGCAGTATCCTTGAGCTGAAGAGCTCAGGGACAACACCTAGGCCCAGAGTTTAAGCCCCTGGACTCACAAAAAAAAAGTGGTAGAGTGCTAGTCTTGAGCAAAAAAAGTCACGGACAGGGCACAGGTTCTGTTTTCAAGCTCTAAGACTGACAAAAAAAAAATACATACATTCATAAATAAAAGCAGCTACTTTAGGTATATCTGAAGCCATACACACACATGAAAGTTGTAGTTGAAATGCCAAATACACAAAGTTTAGAGATATTACAAATATCATTTACTTAAATTTTAAAAGTGTTTTGATTTTTATTTTTTGGAAGTACTAGGCTTTGTGAACACAAGGATTTATGGTTGCTAGAACAGGTAGGTACTCTACCATTTGAACCACTCCATCAACTTCTCCTCCTGTTAGTTATTTTTGAAATTGGGCCTCAATTTATGCCAAAGACATCAAACTTCCTATTTGTATTTCCCTAGGCCTGAGATGCCAGGTATTTATTAGGCTCAACCATTGGTTGAGAAAGAATGTATTAGGTTTTCCCAGAAACATGGTCCCTTTACTCATTATTCTCCCTTGATGCGCTCCAGCTCTACTTCCACTTTTTTTTGACAGTTAACTGGACATAAGGGTCTCTTGGACTTTCCTACCAAGGCTGGCTTGGAATCGATCCTCAGATCTCAGCCTCCTGAAGATCTAGGATAACAGGTGTGAGCCATCTGTTCCTTGCAATTTCATCAATTTTTATTTATTTATTTATTTATTTAGCCAGTCCTGGGCTTGAGCTCCGGGCCTGAATATTGTCCTTAGACTTTCTCAAGGCTAGAGCTCTACCACTTGAGCCACACACCACTTCTGGCTTTTTTCCTCTGTATGTGGTACTGAGGAATCAAACCTGGGTCTTCATGCATGCTAGGCAAGCACTCTACCACTAGGCCAAACCCCCACCCAATTTTTAATTTTTTGAGGAACTACCATGTTTTTCCTAGCATCATTTTATATTTCCACCGATATTAAAAATCTTTGTGTATTGACTTGTATATACACATGTGTGAGAATGTCTATAGAAAACCTAACTAGGGTGGCCAGGAATGTGGCCTAGTGGTAGAGTGCCTGCCTAGCATGCGTGAAGCCCAGAGTTTGATTCCTTGGTACCACAAACACAGAAAAAGCCGGAATTGGTACTGTGGCTCAAGTGGTAGAGTACTAGCTTTGAGGAAAGCCCAAGGACAGTGCTTAGCCCTGAGTCCAAGCCCTAGGACTGGCAAAACAAACAAAAAACATAACTAGGCATAGAATTGTGGAATGTGCCAGGTGTTGGTGTGTTACGTCTATAATCGTAGCTATTCAGGAGGCTAAGATCTGAAGATCATGGTTCCATGTCAGCCTAAAGTCCATGAAACTCATCTCCAGTTAACCATCAAAAACCGAAAGTGGTGCTATGGCTCAAGTGGTAGCGTGATAGCCTTGACCTGAAGAGCTTAGGGACAGCTTCCAGGCCCAGAGTTCAAGTCCCATGACTGAGACACACACACACAAATTGTGGAATATATCTTCAAATGTGGAATGTAGCTTCAAAATGATTTTGAGGATAGAGTATCCCTTTCTGAAGTGATTGGCACCAGAAATGTTTTGGACTTTAGAGATTTTTAGATTTTGGAAATACTTGAAGTAGTGATTGTCCATCTTTATTTTATTTTATTTTATTTTTTGCCAGTCCTGGGCTTGGGCTCAGGGTCTGAGCACTGTCCTTGGACTTTCTCAAGGCTTAGCACTCTACCACTTGAGCCTCAGCACCACTTCCAGCTTTTTTCAATATATGTGGTACCGAGGAATTGAACCCGGGCCTTTGTGCATGCTAAGCGAGCACTCTGGGTCTCTGGACCCTTTTGTTTTGCCAGTCCTAAGACTTGAACTCAGTATCTCAGTACTGTCTCAGAGCTTTTTTTGCTTAAGGCTAGCACTCTACCACTTGAACCCTAGCATTCCTTTTGGCTTTTTCTGTTTATGTGATACTGAGAAATAGAACCCAGGACTTCATGCATGCTAAGCAAGCACTCTACCACTAAGCCACATTCCCAGTTCTGTACAACACCTTGAGAAAACAATGTCGAGCCTAGGTGCTGGGGGCTCATGTCTATACTTCTAGCTACTCAGGAGGCTGAGATCTGAAGGTTGCAATTCAAAGCCGGCCTAGCGGGAGAAGCATCAATTCTTAATCTCTAATTAACCACCAGAAAATAAGAAGTGGTGCTATGGCTCCAATGGTTGAATGCTAGCCTTGAGTGAAAAAGCTCAGGGACAGTGCCCAGACCCTAAATTCACACTCTATGACCAACACAAAGAAGTCTAGCAATCTTTCAATTACATATCTCTTTTCTATAAGTCTTGCTAGTGATTACTCATTTTTCCCCCTTTAAATGTTTCTACTGAGAGAAATCTTTGACTTGGTCTGTCTGATGATGATGATAAATTTGGCACATATTCATAATTATCTGAAAAGATTTTTAAACACTTCGTATCCTATAAAGTGCAAGAGACTTGGCATGAACAAGAGTGCTTAGAGGGCTGAAGGTGTAGTTCACTGGTGAGCACTTGACTTGCATCATAGAGCACTGAAAAAAAGAAATAAAAGCACTTATTTGTATTATTTATTTATTGTTGATTGTGGGGCTTGAACTCTGGGCCTTTGTCCCTGAGCTCTCCAGCTCAAGGCTACTGCACTACCCCTTGAGCCACAGCCCCATATCCCCTTTTCTAGTGATTAATTGGCGATAAGGGTCTCACGGATCTTAGTGTCCAGGCTGGCTTTGAACCTCTATCCTCAGATCTCAGCCTCCTGAGTAGCTAGAATTACAGTGGTGTGAGCCACTGCATCCGGTTTTGTATTACTTTTTAAATCCTGAGGATGTGTCTTAATGGTAGAATACTTACCAGGCATGTACAAATCCCTGTTTGATTCCTAGTACCACAAGAAAACCAAACAACACAAATAATACTTAGGTGAGTATTGTACAGAAAAAAAACCCTGTAAACAATAATGAAATAAAGACAGTTGGAGAATGTTCATATAATTCTGTCATGTGAGCACATATAAACTCCAGTTGTATACATCAACATGGAGGAATCAGGAAAGATGTCCTACCTGATGTATTAGTTAACTTGTACAGAGTTAAAAAAAAAAAAAATAGAGGGCCGGGAGTTTGGCCTAGTGGTTAAAGTGCTTGCCTAGCATGCATGAAGACCCGGGTTCGATTCCTCGGTACCACATACATAGAAAAAAGCCGGAAGTGGTGCTGAGGCTCAAGTGGTAGAGCTCTAGCCTTGAGAAAGTCCAAGGACAGTGCTCAGGCCCTGAGCTGAAGCCCAGGACTGGCAAAAAAAAAAAAAAAAAAAAAGATAATACTACTAGGGCCTTAGGTGTAGCTCAGTGGGGGGTCATTTGCATGTGTAAGGCTTTGGCACAATCTTCTGCTACCCCCCAAAAGACAAAGACAAGACATTGCATTTTTTCTTTTCTTTGCCAGTCCTGGAGCTTGAACTCAAGGCCTAGGCACTGTCCTTGCACACTTTTTGCTCAAGGCTATCACCCTACTCAAGTGAGCCACAGAACCACTTCTGGCTTTTGTAGTATGTGGTACCGAAGAATTGAACCCAAGGCTTTGTGTATGCTAGGTGAGCACTCTACCACTAGGCTACTCTCTCGGCCCCAAGCCATAGCATTTTTTAGACATACATATAGATGTCAGAATGGTGATTTGCCTCTTGGGCCCATAGAGGATTCCAGGAAAATCAGAGAAGTCGAAAGAGTTCTTTAACATGGTTAGAATAAAAATAGAACAATAATATTCTATTAATATTATTAATAATCTATTGTTTAACTCTACATATATATTAGTATAATAAGATTTTTTTTTTTTAATGTTACTCCTGGGGCTGAACTCAGGTCTTTAGCACTGTCTTTGAGCTTTTTCCTCAAGGCTAGCACTCTGCCACTGGAGCTTCAGCTCCACTTCCGGCTTTTCTATGTATGTGGTACCGAGGAATCAAACCTGGGTCTTCGTGCATGCATGGCAAGCACTCTACTACTGGTCAAACTCCCAGCCCCCAATAAGAATTTTTATTTATTTATCAATTTTTACATTTTCTTTTTTTGCCAGTTGTGGGGCTTGAACTCAGGGCCTGAGCATTGTCCTTGGACTTTTCTCAAGGCCAGAGCTCTGCCATTTAAGCCACAGCACCACTTCCAGTTTTTTTTTTTTTTTTTTTTTTTTTTCTTTTCTATGTATGTGGTACCAAGGAATTGAACCCTGGTCTTAGTGCATGCTAAGCAAGCACTCTACCACTAGACCAAACTCCTAACTCCTCCAATAAGAATTGTTTAAATGTCAGGCATTAGTGGCTCACACCTGCCATCCTAACTATTTAGAAGGCTGAAAATGCAGTTCAAAACCAGCCAGGGCTGGATTATCTAGCTCAGCTGGCTTTGAACCATTCTCCTCAGATCTTAGCCTCTTGAGTAGCTAGGATTATAGGTGTGAGCTACTAGTGTCTAGTTTTTTATTTTTGTTTTAGTTTTTGCCAGTCCTGGGCCTTGAACTCAGGGCCTGTGCACTGTCTCTAGGCTTTCTCAAGGCTAGAGCTCCACCACTTCCGGCTTTTTTTCTATGTACGAGGTACCGAGGAATCGAACCTGGGTCTTTGTGCATGCTAGGCAAGCATTCTACCACTAGGCCAAACTCCTGGCCCTCAGTCTGCTTTCAAAGTTCCATGTCCACAATGCTGAATGTTCCGAGAGATTTTTTTTTCCTAATTGGCACAAAGATTAGCGATGTCTCTGCAAATACTCAGAAAATAATATTTACTCCCGGCAATTTAATACTGAGATAAGTATTATCTAAGAAGCAATGAGGCCTATTATGAGCTGAGGAACTTAGTTGTTATGGTTGAAAGAAGGTACCCTAACCAGCCCATCCTACTTCTGTCAGACTATTTGTTGCCTTGCTGTACTAACTCTCAAGATATAAAGCAGTGCTCCTTGACTACATTATCTGCTAGTCATTATTCCTGGTTGCTATGATACAGGGCCTCCTGGTCCCTAGTGGCCATTGCGGATTCTGCATACTTCTACTTTTTTTTTTTTGGCCAATCCTGGGGCTTGAACTCAGGGCCTGGGCGCTGTTCTTTTGGCTTTTTCTCAAGGTTAGAGTTCTACCACTTGAGCCATAGCACCATGTCTGGCTTTTTCTATATATAGGGTACCCAGGAATTGAACCCGGGTCTTTGTGCATGCTAGGTAAGCACTCTACCACTAGGCCAAACTCCCACCTCTCTGCATACTTTTGGGAGCTAATTAACAGTACAATTAATTAGAAGCTAATTAACAAGTGCAAATTGTATTTGAAAAGCACATTTATATATGAAAGTAGTTATTTTATTTTTTGCCAGTCCTGGGGTTTGAACCCAGGGACTGAACATTGTCCTTGGGCTTCCTCAAGGCTAGCACTCTACCACTGGAGCTACAGCACCACTTCTGGCTTTTTCTATGTATGTGGTACCAAGGAATCGAACCCAGGGCTTTGTGCATGCTAAGTGAGCACTCTACCACTAGGCCATGCTCCTGGCCTTTATTATTATTATTATTATTTTATTTGTCAGTCCTGGTGCTTTATTTAACTCAGGGCCTGGATGCTATCCCTGAGCTTTTTTGTTCAAGGCTAGTGCTCTACCACTTTGAGCCACACTGCTACTTTTTGCCAGTCCTGGGGTTTAAACTTGGGCCTGAGTACTGCCCAGACTTTCCTATCTGGTCTGGCTTTGAACCTTGATCCTCAGATCTCAGCGTCTAGCCTCAGATCTCTACCCTTAGCAGCTAGGATTACAGGTATAAGCCACCAGTGCCCAGTAAGTACGGTTGTTTTTTTGTTTTGTTTTGTTTTTTTAATGCCTTTATCTTGCTGTCCCAAACAGAAACTTTTTGCTTTAAGGAAAGCAAAATGAAGACATCTCATGTGATTCCCATTTTCACAAAGGGATTTACAAGGCTGTGTGTGTGTGTGTGTGTGTGTGTGTGTTTTGTGCCAGTCCTGGTGGGAACTCAGAGCCAGGATACTGTCTCTAAAATGTTTTGCTCAAGGCTAGTGCTTATCACTTGAGCCACAGCTCCACTTCTTCTACAGCCTTTTTGTGGTTGAGATAAAGTTTCATGGACATTTGACATTCCTGCCTGGACTGGATTTTAAGTAGCCAGGATTAGTGGCATGAACCACAGGTACTAGGCCAGAAACTTTTTTTTTTTGGCAGTAGTAGAGTTTGAACTCAGGGCCTCATACTTACCTAGCACTCTACTTCTTTTTTTTTTTTTTTTTGCCAGTCCTGGGCTTGAGCTCAGGGCTTGAGCACTGTCCTTGGACTTTCTCAAGGCTAGAGCTCTACCACTTGAGCCACAGCACCCCTTCCGGCTTTTTTCTATGTATGTGGTACCAAGGAATCGAACCCGGGTCTTCGTGCATGCTAGGCAGGCACTTTAACCACTAGGCCAAACTCCCGGCCCAGCACTCTACTTCTTGAACCATGCCTCCAGTATACAGACTAATTAAATCATAGCTAGAATGTATACTTTCTAGTTCATTCCATTTCTTTATTATGTTTTCTTATTTCTTTTTATTTTTCACAGCTCAAAGTAGAGGGATTGCAGTTGTGAACTTCTTTTTTTTTTTTCTTTGCCAGACCCCCGGTTTGAACTCAGAGCCTAGGTGCCTGGGCACTCTCCCTGAATTTCTTTTGCTCAAGGCTAGCACTCTAGCACACCACTTCCTACTTTTTTTTTTTTTTTTTTAATGTAGTACTGAGGAACTGAACCCAGGGCTTCTTGCTTGCTAGGCAAGCACTCTACCACTAGGCTACGTTCCCGGCACTTATATTGAACTCTTGATTCTCCTGTCTCAGCCTCCTGAGTACTGGGATTACTGGTGGTTTTGTTTTCTTCATCATCTTTGGGAATATTCATCTTATTGACACTCAGGAGTAATTTTTGTTTTTCCAGTCCTGGGGCTTGAACTTGGGGCCTACGTGCTGTTCTTGAGCTTTCTCAAGGCTAGCACTCTAGCATTTGAGCCACAGCACCACTTCCAGCTTTTTCTGTGTATGTACCAAGGAAATGAACCCAGGGCTTTGTGCATGCTAGGCAAACACTCTAACCACTAGGCCACATTCCTGGTCCCAGAGAGAAGGAATAATAACAATAAAAAAGACATACACATCTTGGCAAAATTCCTGAACTCCATGGGAAAAAAGAATGTCCAAGGTTGGTGTGCCTGCGTGTATGCGCACATATGTATGCATGTGTGTGAGTGCCAGTACTGAGGCTTGAACTCGAGGCCTGAGTATTTTTCTTTAGTGGGGTGTGTGTGTGTGTGCGTGCGCACATGCATGTGTACCAGTGCTAGGGCTTGAACTTGGGGACTGGGCACTGTCCTTGAGCTTTGTATGCTCAAGGCTAGTGCTCTACCAGTTGGAACCACAGCACCAATTCTGTCTTTTTGGTAGTTAATTGGAGATGAGTATTTTTTTTTTTTTTTTTTTTTTGCCAGTCCTGGGCTTGAGCACAGGGCCTGAGCACTGTCCTTGGACTTTCTCAAGGCTAGAGCTCTACCACTTGAGCCTCAGCACCACTTCCGGCTTTTTTCTATGTATGTGGTACCGAGGAATCGAACCCGGGTCTTCATGCATGCTAGGCAAGCACTTTAACCACTAGGCCAAACTCCAGGCCCTGGAGATGAGTATTCTTAACTTGTTGCCTGGGATGGCCTTGAACCTTGATTCTCAGATCTTAGCCTCCTCAACTGCTAGGATTACAGGTGTGGGCCACTGATGCTTGGCTTTCTTAGCTTTTTTTGCTCAAGGCTAACACTGTTCCATTTGAGCCACAGTTGGTTAACTGAAGATAAGAATCTCACAGACTTTTTTGTCCAGGCTGACTCCTAGTGTGATTCTCAGATATCATAGCCTCCTTAGTAACTAGGATTACAGATGGGAGTCACTGATGCTTGGTTGGGTCCAAGGAGGAGGCTATTTTTAAAAGGAAATTAAACAACTAGTAAGAATTCTCAGGCAAAATGTCTGTTATCTTTCAAGCAAAATGCTCAGAATATCTATCACTCATGCTCTAGATGAGGAAAATACTCAAAAGTTCTCTGATGAATTAATAACTATGTTAGAAAAGTGATCCCAAGGGGCTGAGAGTTTGGCCTACTGGTAGAGTGCTTGCCTAGCATGCACGAAGACCCAGGTTCGATTCCTTGGTACCACTTATGTAGCAAAAAGCCAGAAGTGGTGCTGTGGCTCAAGTGGTAGAGCCCTAGCCTTGAGAAAATCCAGAAACAGTGCTCAGGCCCTAAACCCAAGCCCAAGACTGGCAAAAAAAAGAAAAAAAAAAGAAAAGAAAAGTGATCCCAATACTGGACAGATGATAAGCACAGTACTTATTTTGTGTGTGCTGGTCCTGTGGCTTGAATTCAGGGCCTGTGCACAATCCCTCAGCTGTTTTGCCTCTACCACTGCTCTAATCCCAGCATTTTAGTACTTAATTGGAGATAAGAGTCATCCGGACTCTCCCGCCCTGGCAGGTTTGGAACCATAGTCCTCAGAACTTAGCCTCCTGAGTAATGACGTTTACAGTCTCCTGGCAGTACAGTACTTTTGAACCATCAATCTTATAAAGTGTAGGAGTTCTTCTAAATCCCACTATTGGGACTCACATACCTACACACACAAACAAGTTAATAATATAATAGTTCAATCTAAATCTAGCTGCTATAGATGAACTGTTTTAATCATTCAGCAAACATTTCGGATGCCAAACTCAGCACAAAATACATAAGCAAAGCCGGGAGGGTTGCCTAGCATGCATGAAGCCTTGGGTTTGATTCCTCCATACCACACACACAGAAAAAAGCCAGAAGTGGTGCTGTGGCAGAAGTGGTAGAGCGCTGGCCTTGAGAAAGCTCAAGGATAGTGCCCAGGCCCTGAGCTCAACCCTCAGGACAGGCTGGAAAAAAAAAAAAAAAAAGGATAACTCTTAGAGCTAACAGTATTTTATAATGCCAATGGGATAAGGTACACAGTGCAATTTAGGCACTCATGATTCAAGCCTGTAATTCTGCAGTCAAGCGGCTGAGATCTGAAGATCATGGTTGGAAGCCAGTCCGGGCATTTTTATCTCCAATGAATTACACAGAAATTACTCAAAAAAGCTAGAAGTAGCTCTGTGGCTCAAGTAGTAGAGCATTAACCTTGAGCAAAAGAAGCTTAAGGACAGTGCCCAGATCCAGAATTCAAGCCCTATTACCAGAAAAACAACAACAAAACCAGTGCAGATGTTTTGGGAGGAGTGTTGTAATAGGAAGTATACCAAGATCTTGGAATGGTCAATGGGAAAGAGGAAGAAAACCTTCAACTTCTAACATTTTCTAAGGATTGCTAAGTAAGCAAGCAAAAAATAATTTTTTTCCTCCTGTCCTTAGGCTTACTCTGGGCCTGGCTACTGTCCCTGAGCTCCTTTTGCTCAAGCCACTTGAGCCACAGTTCAACTTTTTTTCTGTGATTTAATTGGAGATAAGAGTATCACAGACTTTCTTGCCTGGTTGGCTTCAAACAGGATCCTCAGATCTCAGCCTCCTGAGTAGCTAGATTACAGGTGTGAGCCACCAGCACTTGGCTACTAATTGACTCTCATTTTAATAAATGATTAAAGATACAGTGAAGCTGAGTTTATTGACATAAACACTCAGGTGACTAAGGCAGGATTGTCAGTTGGCCAGCTTGGGCTACATAAAGAGATACTAACTCAAAATATTTTAAAAGATAAGATAAATAAAAACAAGGAAGTAATAAAGAAGAAAATTCAAGTAAAAGAAAAGAAAATGTAGAAAAACAAGGAAAAGTTACTAGTTTCTGAAGAAAGGCATAAAACAGCAAATGCAGGATGAGGAAGTTTTCTTTTCTTCCAACAGCCATTTGCAAATGTATAACTTTCTCTGGTCATACAAGATTGCTGATGTAGGCAGAGGCTAAGGGGTATGTGTCTCATGTACCAAATGAATTCCTAGGCCATATAATGTTCTCTGCTCCTGGCCACTGTTTTACTAATGGTCCTCCTGATTTTTTTTTTTGTCTTTATAAACTTTCTCTGCCATATTTGTTGTGTTTGATCATGCAAATAGAATTTTATCCAGGATTCGTTCATATATTTAAAATAAAAACCGAAATCTGTTGACTAGAGATATCTAGACACTGTTGCATAAAATGATGGAAAAGACTAATAAGCTTGGGCAGGGAGTGGGGTAGCGTGCTTGCCTAGCATGCACGAAGCCCTGGGTTCGATTCCCCAGCACCACATACACAGAAAAAGCCGAAAGTAGAGCTGTGGATCCAGTGGCAGAGTGCTAGCGTTGAGCAAAAAGTGTCCAAGGACAGTTCAAGCCCCACGACTGGCAAAAAAAAAAAAAAAAAAAAGAGTAATAAGCTTACGACCTAGGATTCTGCAAGCATCGATGCAAAGCATGATGGGTGCTGCAAGGTAGATTAAGAGATGAACTTGAGTTAATGTGTGACTGAATTAATTAAGTCCTGACCGCAGTCTGTCCTGGTCTGGAGGGATTCAGGGAGGGCCAGGCACCTGGCAGGTTCAACAGGCCCGAGGTGGTGTCAGCGAGCCAAGGCCCGGAGGCGCAGTCTCCGTAAGACCTAAGACCTGCGGGACGCTCGGGCAGGTGCAGGTTCCGGTGCCGACTGGTCCAAGGTCTGGGTCCGCCAGGCCGGCGTCTGGCAGTCAAGTTCCGCGAGCGAGTCGGCCCGGGGTCAGGGGTCCGGGGCTGCAGGGCGCAACCTCCCCTCCGCCCGCGGACGCCTGGCGGCGGGAGCGCGCGGGGGCCGGCGGGCGCGCGCAGTGCTGCGAGGCCTGCGCACCAGGCTGCGGAAGCCATGCGGCGGGGACGGACAGCCGGAACCTCCCAGTTGCGGGAACCAAAGCGTTCGGGGTCGTCTGGGGTCCCCGCGGCTGCCGCTTCGGCCCCAGGCGACAGCCGTTCACGGCGCTCCACGAGCAGAGCCGCCGGAGGTGGGAAACGGACGGCCAGCAGACAGCCGTCGGCTAAGCGGCGGCCGCGGGCCCAGGAGACGGGCTGTGAGGAGCCTCCGCCGCCCGCGGATCTCGCGCTGCCCCCTCCGCCGCCGACCCCGACCCCGACCCCGACGTCCTCGGTGTCCGCGCTCGACCTGGGCGAGCAGCGAGAGCGCTGGGAGACGTTCCAGAAGCGGCAGAGGCTCAACTTCGAGGGAGCCGCCAAGCTCCTGCTGGACACATTGTGAGTGCAGCGGGCCACCTAACAACACCTTTGCGCCGAGTGGGGCCGCGGGCGCCTTCGGCTTCTGCGCCGGGGAGGATGCAGGTCAAGCCTGGTCCGAGCTTGGTCTCGGAATGCCCAGAGATGCCGGGGCTGCGCGCGGAGAGCGCGCGCGCTGGGCGCGGGGACATTTCCCCACCCCACCCCCATCCCTATCGCCGGTTGGGGTTGTGCCGGGGGGGGGGGGGCAGGGACCCGGGTTCCCCCAGGGAAGATCGCGAAGCCCGCGATCTCCCACATTCTCGAATATAGAAGCTTGGGCAACCCCTCTCTTGTGGGTTCTTCCATCTTGCTTCTGCAGGCCTCCAGCCTCTTCGATGGGCACATGGGGATCTCAGAGGTCCTTTGTGTAAAAAAAAGCTATCAACTGCTCTGGCCAGGGCTGCCTGCCGTTTTCTGAATGTGATGTAGGTCCTTTGTACCACTGTGCTACCGAGAAATATTTTAATACCTTAGTAACATATCTCATTGTCAGTTATTTTATGAAAAGAAAAAAAAAGCTTCACACAAGCCAAAGGTTAACAATTGGTGTAATAACCTGAGATTGCTTACTCCTCCAATTCTCTTAGTTTTGGTGCATCTTCTCAAAAGTGGATTATTGTTTTTTTCTACGCACTTTTCATTTATTGACTACAAATTGAATACTTCAAAAATATGCATCAAGTATTTGTTGAACACGTTGTGTGCCATCTGCTGCTTAGTGTGAAGAACAAAGAAGCTTTAGAAATGTAAAATTCAGGGCTGGGTAATGTATGGATTTAGCGGTCCTGAGTTCAGTACTCCCCAAGAATGAGAAACTCAAACATTTTTTAATACTAAAAGTAATGTTTAAAAATACGAAAACAAACCGATAATGATACAGAAAAAAAAACATTGAAACTTGTCACGATTAGGTATGGTAGAGCCTGCCTGTATTCTCAGCACTCTTGAGGCTGAGGCAGAGAATGGAACGTTCAAAGCCAGGATATTGCATTTGGTTAGGCAGGTGTTTTGTCACTTGATTATGACTCTAGCCATCTTTTTCCCATTCTGGAGTTTGAACTCTGGGCCTAAGTGCTGTCCCTCAGCTTTTATGGATAAGGCTACTATTACCACTTGAGCCACTGCTCCATTATTGTCTTTTTCTGTGATTAACTGGACATGAGTTTCATGGACTTTCCTGCCCAAGCTTGCTTTGAACTTTGATCCTCAGATCTCAGCCTCTTGAATACCTATGATATTTGGGAAGGGCTGCAATGACCCATTTGTACTGGTGTTTGAACTCAGCCTTCAGTTTCTTGCTTGCAACTCAATATTTGACCACGTGAGCCACATCTCCAGGCCTGTTATTTGCTGGTTATTTTGGAGACAGAGGCAAGGCTCATCTAGAACAACAGTCCTCTAGATCTCAGCTTTCTGAATAGCTAGGATTACAGGTGTGAGTCACTGGCACCCAGCCTCATAGCCATTTTTTTGCTTTTATGTCTTCTCTTTCCCTTTCCTCTTTCTTTCTCTTTCTTTCTTTCTTTCTTTTCTTTCTTTCTTTCTTTCTTTTTTTTGCCAGTCCTGGGGCTTGAACTCAGGGCTTGAGCACTGTCCTTGGGCTTTCTCAAGACTGGCGCTCTACTCCTTGAGCCACAGCACTATTTCTGACTTTTCTATGTATGTGGTACTGAGGAATTGAACCCAGGTCTTTGTGCATGTGAGGTAAGCACTCTACTACTAGGCTAAACTCCTGGCCCCTTCTTTTTCTTTTTATGATGGTACTGGGTTTGAAATCAAGACCTTTATTTCCTTTGACTTTTTTTTTCCCACAGTGGCACTTTACCACTGGAGCTATGCCTCCAGTTTAGCATTTTGGTGATTGAGTTAGGAACTAGAGTCTCACAGATTTTTCTGTCCTTCCCAGAAGGTGGTTCTGGAGGACTCACTTCCTAGCTAAGTCTCTCTACCTAGTATCTGAGTTATCTAGGTAACTGGCATACTTAGAAGCAGTCACCTCCCCCTTCCCTGAGGTCACATCCTGGACCCCTCTCCATTCTCTACATAAGTTGGGGCCACACAGCTGCACTGTGCAAGGTGGGGCACAGTTTAGAACAAACTTTTCCTTCTTACCTCAATACTACATGGTGTTCTCTTTTCATTGGCCTAACTTAATTTCAACCTAATACTGCCCACACTGGCTTCTAACCTCAATCTTCATATTTCACCCTCCTGTAATTAGGATTACACATGTGAACCATTGCTTTCTGTTTGATTTTAGTTACTGTATAAATTAGGGTCTGACATTAATGCCTGGGAAGCCTGCACCTTGATCCATCTACAAGATGTTGGTAAGGATGGTATCTTGCAAAGTTTTGTCTGGGTAGCCTCAAACCTCCAATCTCTTAACTCTCAAGTAGCTAGGATTACAAACCTGAGTCACTGTGACCAGCTACCTTTCTTTAAAAAGTGTATATAGGGGCCGGGAGTTTGGCCTAGTGTTAGAGTGTTTACCTAGCATGCACCAAGCCAGGTACCACATACATACAAAAAGGCAAAAGTGATGCTGTGGCTCAAGTGGTAGAGCTCTAGCCTTGAGAAAGCCCAAGGACAGTGCTCAGGCCCTGAGTTTAAGCCCTAGGATTGGCAAAACCAAAAACAACAACAAAAAAACCTATATATAATATGGTAGTGATTTTGTTAAAATGTTATTTTATAGAAAACAATTTGCAGTGACTGGGAGTGTGGCTTAGGAGGAAAGTGCTTGCCTAGCATGCATGAAGCCCTGGGTTTGATTCCTCAGCACCACATAAACAGAAAAAGCTGAACAGAAAAGGTCTTGTGGCTCAAGTGGTCGAGCTCTAGCCTTGAGCAAAAAGAAGCTCAGGGACAGTGTTCAGGTATTATGGAGTAATGGATAGTCCATAATACCTCTTGGTGGGACCATTCCTTTAAATGTTATCAATATGTATGTGGTATGGCAGACTCGAACCCGGGTCTTTGTGCATGCTAGGCAAGCACTCTACCATTAGGCCAAACTCCTGGCCCCATTTTTTTTTTTTTTTTTTTTTTTGCCAGTCCTGGGCTTGATCTCAGGGCCTGAGTATTATCCTTGGACTTTCTCAAGGCTAGAGCCCTACCACTTGAGCCTCATCACCACTTCCAGCTTTTTTCTATGTATGTGGTACCAAGGAATTGAACCCGGTCTTTGTGCATGGTAGGCAAGCACTCTATCACTAATTCAAACTCTGACCCCAAATAAGCTTTTTGAAAAGTAATGCTTTTAAGCCAGGCATGGTGACTCACACCTGTAATCCTAGCTACTCAAGAGGCTGATCTGAGGATCAAGGTTCAAAGCCAGCTTACGCACTAAAGTCCAAGAGACTCTTATCTCCAATTAACCACTAGAAAACAGGAAGTTGCACTATGGTAGGGCGGTAACCTTGAGCTGAAGAGCTCATGGTAGCGCCCTGGTGCAAAGTTCAAGGCGCATGACCTACCAAAAAAAAATGAAAGAAAGAAAAGTAATGCATTTATAACATGCATTAGTTGTATATGCAAGGTGGAGTCAAAATACATTAGTTTGTAAGAAATTTTGGAAAAAATAGTCTTAAAGCAAGTTAAAGCTTCATTGTGTTATTTCCCCTGTGATTACTGCTCAAAAACTATAGGGAAATGCTTCCCTATTATTGGTGAGGGTGTTTAGTCTGCTTAGAAAGTGGTTTCTATGTTAGATCTTAATGTTCCGTTATGGGCCTAGCTTATCTGTCTTAAAAGGATCAAAATTGTATGAAATGCATCTACAGTTATGTAAAAAGTCATTTACATGAAAAATACTAGAGAACAAAATGAACATAAGTACAACAGCCTTTGTTACTATCTCAGAAGGCTTTTCTGTACTTTTTCATAGCAGCCCCCACCATCCTTATCACATCAAAATTATTATTTGGGTCATTTGCTGAATGGCGGCTTAAGGTTGCAGGGGCAGCAACCATGGCTTCTGTATCTTGTTTACTTCTTTCTACTTGGTGCTTAGCTTGGAAGATTTTTCTTTCCCTTGACATATAAATAAAAATGTTTGGCTGATGGGATGAGGATCCTCTCCTCCCTGAGATTTTTCTGAATTCTGAGAATGCTTTGTAATTTCAATAAAATTTAAGAAGTATAGAGAGAGCTGGTAAACAAAGAAGGCAAGAAACCCATTCTTCTTTTACAAAATCTGCTTTGCCCTTTTTAAAGCAGAAATCCATTTTGTTAGCTTATAGAAAAGACTTCTTTCAACAACACCCGAGTGGTAGGGAGCCAACTTTAGGAATTCTTATCTTACTGGGTTTTGTTTCATTTAGTGAATACCAGGGCCTGGTGAAGCACACGGGAGGCTGCCACTGTGGAGCTGTTCGTTTTGAAGTCTGGGCCTCAGCAGATTTACATATATTTGACTGCAAGTGAGTATTTTTCTCTTCTTAAATTTTTCTCTTCTTCAGAAATTGAAGTATTAAAATGCAATGCTTCAGAAATAAGCTGGGGATGTGGGATGTAGATGAAACAGCACTGGCCCAGAGTTGATAATTGTTGAAATCAGGGTGGAAACATGGAGACATAATTATTCATTGAGCTCTTCTTTCTTCCTTTGAATATGGCTTGGCATTTTCAATAATTAAAAAAAATTAAGGTGGAAGCTAAAAATAATGATTGTGTGTGTGTGTGTGTGCATGTGTGTGTGCGCGAGTGCCTGCATGTGTGTGTGCGCAGATACATGAACATGGGGTCAGGTATCTCTGTCTGTTTCACACAGAGCTCCTACAGCACAACTCAGCATGATATACAGCAGGTTTCTTTGGAGATGGGTCAGACTGGCCACAGAGTGAAAGTACTTGATAGCAAACTCATCTTTTTTTTTGTTTTTTGGGTTTTTTTTTTTGGTGCCAGTCCTGGGGTAAGTCTGGGGATAGGTGTTATGCCTGAGCTTCTTTGCTTGTCTGGTAATCTACCACTTTGAGCAGTTCTGTTTTTGGCTTTTTGGTAGTTATTGGAGGAGATAAGAGTCCCAAGGACTTTTCTGCCCCAGTTGGCTTTGAATCATGATCCTCAGATTTCAGCCCTCCTGAATATTAGGATTGTAGGCTTGAGATATAGTTGCCGAGCACAGAAGCCTTTTCGTAGGAATCCAGAGTCTGGGAGAGGTGAGGCCACTGAATGAAGGGAGTTTATGTCCAGAAGCTCCTCCACATCACTGGATTTCTTACTTCATTCTTTTTTTTTTTTGTGGGTTGTGGGGCTTGAACTCGGTCTAGGTGCTATCCCTGAGCTCTTCAGCTCAAGGCTACTGCCTTACCCTTGAGCCAAACCCCACTTGCCATTTTCTAGAGGTTAATTTTTGTGACTCGGAACTCAGCCTCCTGAGTAGATAGGATTCCAGGTGTGAGCAACTCCGCCGGCTTCTCTTACTTCGTTCTTGAGATGAGGCTGATGGTACCTCCAGATCAGTGGAGGGCCTGTTTCTTATTCCTTTTCTTTTTCCCTCTCCCCACCCCCTCCTGTCTCTGTCTGTCTTTGTCTCTCTCTCAAAGCTAGTGCTGTATCCCTTGAGCCACAGCTCCATTTACAGCTTTTCTGTATAGTTTATTGGAGATAAGAGTCTCATGGACTTACCTGTTCCAGCTGGCTTCAAACTGCTATCCTTAGATCTCAGCCTCCTGAGTAGCTAGAATTACAATATGCATGAGCCACCGGCACCTGACTTAAGTAGAACTTTTTTAAACAATATTTTGTTGTTATTACTAAGGTGTACAGAGGGGTTACCATTTCATAAGTCAAGTAATGAGTACATTGCTTTTGTTGGACAATGTTACTGCTTCCTTTGCTATCTCCCTGTTTCCCTCTCCCAGCCCTGCTAACTCAGAATCTTTTTTTTTTTTTTTTTCAGTCAGTCATGGGGCTCAAACTCTGGGCCTGGGTACTCTCTCCCTGGGCTCCTTTTGCTAAAGGCCTGCACTCTATCACTTGAGCCACAGTGCCTCTGCTGGCTTTTTCTGTGATTAACTAGAGATAAGGATTTTATAGACTTAATTTCCTGGGCTGGCTTTGAACTTTGATCCTCAGATATCAGCCTCCTGGGTAACTAGGATTCCAGGTGTGAGCCACTGGTGCCTGGCCACGTCAGATAATGTTTTTTTCCCCTGGTCCTGGGGCTTGATCTTGGCCTGAGTGTTGTCCCTGAGCCTTTTTGAGCTTAAGGCTAGCTAGCTCTGCCACTTTCCGAGTAATAGAATCCCGGTCTTCCTGCATGCTCGGCAGGCACTCTACCACCAGGCCAAGCTCCTGGCCCATATCCAGCTTTTTCTGAATAGTTATTGGAAATGAGTCTCAGAGACTTTCTTGCCCAGGCTGGCCCAAGTCAGATTTTTTTTTTTTTTAAGTGCTGGGCACTGGTAGCTCACACCTGTATTCCTAGCTACTCAGGAGGCTGAGATCTTAGGATTGAGGTTCATAGTCAGCCTGGGCTCAAATGTCATTGAAACTTTTTATCTCTAGTCCACTGCCAGAAAACAGGAAGTGGTGCTGTGGTTCAAGTGGCAGAGTGCTAGCCTTGAGCTGAAGAGCTCAGGGACAGTGCTTAAGCCTAGAGTTCAAGTCCCATGACTGACCCCACCACCCAAAAAGAAATGTTTAAAAAAGATGAATTAGGGGCCGAGAGTATGGCCTAGTGGTAGAGTGCTTGCCTAGCATTCACAAAGACCTGGGTTCAATTCCTCGGTACCACGTACATAGAAAAAAGCTGGAATGGTGCTGTGGCTCAAGTGGTAGAGCTCTAGCCTTCAGAAAGCCCAAGTACAGTGCTCAGGCCCTGAGTTCAAGCCCCAGGACTGGAAAAAAAAATAATAGTAAATAACAAAAATCCAGTGTTTCCCTACACAGTGATGACTCAGGCTAACAGAAATGTGGTCCTGCTGGTCTGCGTTGCCGACTTGACAGTCGCTTCATTTGTGGTCTGGGTCTCTGCTACCGATCAGAGCAAAGGTCCCAGGTTCCAGGCCACTCGCTTCACTTCATCTCTGGATGATGTTGAAACGGGCTGTCCACAATTTGTGTTTTTCTGTCTTTCTGTAGCTGCAGCATCTGCAAGAAGAAGCAGAATAGACACTTTATTGTTCCAGCTTCTCGATTCAAGCTCCTGAAGGTTAGTACTGAAGTCAAGGAGGATAAAACCCAAAAGTGAACTCCTGTGGAGTGAGAGGTGCAGGGCCTCTCCTGGGCTCTCATGATTTCTGTTGTTTTTATTTATTTATTTTGCAACAGGACCTCCCTATGTAGCATATGCTGGCTTTCAACTGACAACCAACTGCCTCAGCCTTCCAAATTCTGAGATTACATGTGTAGGCCATCATGTTTAGCTTTTCTTCATTTTAGAAGGCTCATTGATACATCATGGAAACACTTTCAAAGAATCAGAAAATTAACTCTGGCAGTGTTTGATGGTGTGTGCCTGTCATCCCAGCTACTTAGCATGTATAAAATGGTCATGGTCAGAGACTAGCCCTAGGCAAAAATGCAGGATTCACTATCTGAAAAATAACTCAAGCAAAAAAGGGCTGGGGCATGGCTCAAGTGGTCAAGTGCTTGTTAGCTCAAGGTTCTGAGTTTAAGGTCCTTAATACTGCAAAGTAAAGATTGTCTAAATGGGTAGCTATATTAGTCTTGGTTATTCCAAATGGATGAGATTTAATCTCAAATGTGGGACTCTAGTTGTGTGTATATATGTGTTTTTATCTTATTATTTCTCTTTACCTTCTCCTCTTGTGTCTTTCTTGGTCTCTTTGTCATTTTTGCTATGTTACCCCAACTATCCATGTGAATATGTGTTCCAGGCACTTGCCCTCATAATCTCTTGCTTCCTGTCTCCACATTCACTTTCTTAAATCCATTCTCCCTTTAGAGCTGGAAAATATGAAGTACTGAATCAGGCTTTGTCACTACCCTGCTTACTACCTTGCATGGGTCTTGTACTGCCCAAAGCATAAAATCTGCCTGTTCATCAACTTCTGTCTATTGCTTCAGTTCTGCCTCAGACTACCTTTTCCAACCCCTGCACCAACTACCCCCCAGACACAGCTGTCCCTCTTTGGTTCATGCTCTATAATTTCTGGTACTGCACACCCCTTGGCTTAGACATCTACTGTCTACATCATCCTCACTGTCTCAGGCCTTCCTGCCCTGACTCTAAATTATGATCCTCAGATCTTAGACTACTGAGTCGCTAGGAGTACAGGTATGAGCCACCTAGACCCAGCTAAGATTGATTGATTTTTGCCAGTCCTGGGGTTTGAACTCAAGCCTGGGCATTGTCCTTGGACTTTCTCAAAGCTAGTGCTCTACCACTTGAGTCACAGCACCACTTCTGGCTTTTTCTCTTTATGTGGTACCGAGGAATTGAACCCAGGGCTTTGTGTATGCTAGGCAAGCACTCTACTACTAGGCCACACTCTCAGCCCAGGATTTATTTTTCAAATGACATAAGAAAAAGCGTATTTGTTTCTGTTTCCCCTAGGGAGCTGAGAGCTTGACCACGTACACATTTAACACACACAAAGCTCAGCATACCTTCTGTAAGAAATGTGGTGTTCAGAGCTTCTACACTCCCCGCTCCAATCCTGGAGGGTTTGGTAAGTAAATCTCCAGAGGCTGACAGGTCTGGGGTTCTTGGAGTTAGAGCGCTGCTTGGACAGGGGGCACTGGTGTTTTGGTATGACTCCTGTCTGGCTAGGTGCTTTAACATGTATGCTTTAGAAGAATAGGGCTTTTAAACATAGCTCTTCTTCTGTAGGTTGTAGAACAGACTAATCAAGTATCCTGAGTCCTACATGGCAAAGTCTGTGTCAAAGTCCATCAAGATTGTTATTATTATTATTTTTTTTTTTTACTGGTGCTACACAATCCCTGGGAAGAATGCTGATGGGGAGAAAGAGGATGGATTCAGCAAGGGACCTGTGGAGTAGTAGAAATCACTGGAATAATGACAGGGTTAAGGGAGTAAAGGAGGCAAGGATGAGGACTGTTATTTATTATTTTTTTTTTCCCAGTCCTGGGGCTTGAACACAAGGCCTGAGTGAGCAATGTCCTTGGGCTTTCCTCAAGGCTAGTGCTCTACCACTTGAGCCACAGCACCACGTCTAGCTTTTTTTTTTTTTTTTTTTTTTTTTTTTTTTTTTTTTTTTTTTTTTTTTTTTTTGCCAGTCCTGGGCTTGAGCTCAGGGCCTGAGCACTGTCCTTGGACTTTCTCAAGGCTAGAGCTCTACCCCTTGAGCCTCAGCACCACTTCTGGCTTTTTTCTATGTATCTGGTACTGAGGAATCGAACCCGGGTTTTCATGCATGCTAGGCAAGCACTTTAACCACTAGGCCAAATTCCAGGCCCTGGAAAGGTTTTTGTTTTTTGTTTTTGTTTTGTCAACCATGGGACTTAAACTCAGAGCCTGGTTGCTCTCTCTGAGCTTTTCTGGTGGTTAGAGATTAAGAATCTCAGGGACTTTCCTGTCCAGCTGGCTTTGAACTCAGATCTCAGCTTCTTAAGTAGCTACGATTGCAGGCATGAGCCACTAGCACCCAGCAAGATTTTTATTTTTGGTGTTAGTAGTACTGGGGCTTGAACAACTCAGGGCCTTATGCTCTTACTTGGCATTTTCACTCAAAGCTAGTACTCTACCACTTGATCTACAGTCATTTCTGCCTTTTTGCTGGTTATTTGGAGATAAGAATCTCAGATTTCTCTGTCCAGGCTGGTTTCTCATTTCCATCCTCAGATCTTAGCCTCTGGAAAAGCTAGGATTATAGGTGTGAGACAACCATGGTGTGGTTTTGAGAAGCATAAAGTCCTGTGCAAATGGGAAGTATTTAGTTCTTTGTTAACACAGAAGAGATCTGAGAATCTTCAGGCTGCTAGTCAAGAGTTTGTGCTAGGCTACTCTTAGAATGATATGCTGTCTTGATTCTCTGGCTCAAAGAGCCTCAGCTCATCTGTTAGGTAACGAGTGTGAGGCAGAAGCCTGAAGTCATAAGTAATAACCAGGACCTTCTTAGCACAGCAAGCCACACTTGTCAGTTGCCTAAACTGAGGTCATTGGCATATCACTTGGAAGTCTCATGTGGAAGGATGATGCTTTCAGGTGGGAGATTATCCAAATCAATATGTTCTCTGGTCTCACCCATTCTTAGGATTCCTTTTTCTCTGTGCCACTTGCTTCTAGGAATTGCTCCACACTGCCTGGATGAGGGTACCGTGAGGAGTATGGTCACTGAGGAATTCAATGGCAGTGATTGGGAGAAGGCCATGAAGGAGCACAAGACCATCAAGAATATGTCGAAAGAATGAAATTCTGCTTCTGCCTTCCTGGAAAGGAGCAATGCAGCTCTATAGGCCCTGTGCCACCTTGATGGTACTCTGATATGGCTGATCAGGCTGCTGGCACTGTTGGCTGGCAGCCGTCTTGTTCTGTGAAGTTGCTCCAGCTACCAGTTTCTTTAGGCAGCTCTTCATCCTTCCATAGTGCAGATTTTGATGTAGGATAGTTAACCCTTTTACTTCTTTTTGCCAAATTTTGTGTGATATTTTAGAAAATAAATATTTTTAACATGGTTACTGTGCTTCCTTGTTTCCTTTGAACTTTGATTTTAGCCCCTGGGGCCTGTCATTTAACAACAGATATTTATTGAGCACTTAAACACTTTGAACCAGTGAACTGTACCTAGAAGATTATGACTGATCATAGATCCTGTGAGTTGTGGAGATAAGAATTGTAGGGTTCAAGAAGAGACTTGAGTTAGTCAAGGAAGATTTGAGGTGGGCATAATATGAGCCATGTTGGCTATTTTTTTTTCCTCCTTGTCCTGGGGCTTAACTCAGGGCCTGGCACTGTGCCTGAGTTTTGTTTTTTTTTTCTTTCTTTTTTTTTTGTACCAGTCCTGGGGATTCAACTCAGGGCCTGAGCACTGTCCTTGGGCTTTCTCAAGGCTAGAGTTCTACCACATGAGCCACATCACCACTTCTAGCTTTGTCTATATATGTGGTACTGAGGAATTGAACCTGAGTCTTTGTGCATGCTAGGCAAGAACTCTTACCACTAGGCCACACTCTTGGCCCCTGAATTTCTTTTGCTGAAGACTAGAACATCCTTTTTTGTTTGGTTTAGGATTTTAGGGGTTTTTTTTGTTTTGTTTTTTTGGCGAGGCCTAGGACTTGAACTCTGGGCCTGGGTGCTGTCTCTGGGCTCTTCGGCGCAAGGCTACTGTCTTACCCCTGGAGCCACAGCCCCACTTCCCATTTTCTAGTGATTAATTGGAGATAAGAGTCTCACAGTCTTTCGTGTGCTTGGGATGGCTTTGAACTTGAATCCTTAAATCTGAGCCACCTGAGTCGCTAGGATTATAAGCATGAGCTAAGCCCGCTCTAGTTTTTGAACTTTTTGTTTGTGTTTTTGAGACAGGGTCTTGTTATGTAACTCAGGCTGATTCTCTTCTCAGTCTACTGAACAATGGCATTAGTTACTACCTCGAGGTAATGAATACCCTTTAAATAATTACTTTTTTTTTTTTTTCAAATGCCATCCTGGGCTTGAACTCAGGGTCTGAGCACTGTCTCTGAGCTTCTTTTGCTCAGGGTTAGCACTCTACCACTTGAGCAATAGCACACATCTGGCTTTTTCTGTTATATGGTACTGAGGAATCGAACCCAGGGTTTTATGCATACTAGGCAATCACTCTACTGCTAAACCACATTCCCAGCCAATACATAATTCTTTACATATATGTATATATATGAGTATCATTTGATAATATAGAAGTGAAACTACTGGGTTGAAGAATAAGCAATAGTTGTGTTAACTAAAACACTGCTAAATTGCTAGTATGGTAATAACTTCTGTAATGCCAGCACTTAGGAAACTAAGGCAGGAGAATTGTAAATGATAGGCTAGCCTGGCTACATAGCAAGTTCAAGATTAGCTTGAACAACACAGTGAGACTTTGTCTAAGTTGCCCTCAGAAAGTGTATATAACAGCCTGAAGTGGCCTTATGTAGCAGAGTATGTAACATCATCAACATTTGATGTTATCAGTCTTTTAGATGAATTTTACTCTTAATGAATTAAGTCCCATGTAGAATCATGTTTGGGTTTTGATTACAGTTGTGTTGAATTTATAAGTTAAGATGGGTAGAAGAGATTTTGTATGTGTGTCTGTACATGCTTTTGTAAATTGACACATAATTGTACATATTTGTAGGTATCATATATTTCAATGTGGGGGCTGGGAGCATGGCCTAGTGGTAGAGTGCTTGCCTAGCATGCACGAATCTCTGGGTTCAATTCCTAGGTACCACATACACAGAAAAAACAGTGGAAGTGAAGTAATACTATGGCTCAAGTAGTAGAGTGCTAGCATTGAGAAAGTCCAAGCAAGTGCCCAGGCTCTGATTTCAAGCTCCAGGCCTGGCAAAAAAAAAAAATAAAAAGTATATTTCTATGTGTACTGATCAAGCTGAGGTACATCAAATATTTTTTCACTTCTTTGTGGAACGAACATTCAAATTCCTCTAGGTATTTTGAAATTTATAATAAATTGTCAACTGTAGATACCCACTATGCAACACTGGAAAAAAAATCAAAATTAGGAAATCATGCCCTGTGTCAGTATTAATACAGCATCGTTGAGTAATCTGGTCATCTCTGACTCATGTCCCTTTTTAGGGAACATTTGTTTACAGCCAGTAAGCATCCATATATGCATCTTTGTGCTAGTTTCTACTGACTGAGAATAAAGTTGCAAAAGGAAATTGCAGCATCAAAAAATAGATGTCATTCAGCCATTTTTTAACATATTATCTTCCAGAAGTCTATCACTTAATGTTTCTTCCAGCAGCAATTATACATTTTCTCACCTAAAGAACATTGTACATTTTTATTTATACAAAACTGTATAAATTAAATAAGTGATAATGGCATTTTCTTTTTCTTTTTTTTTTCCCTTTTTTTTATTGTAATTAGTAAAAGGGTTACATGATATTTGCCAGATAGAAGGTGCATTAATTCACATACATTGATACCCTTTCACATGTCTTGGTACCCATTTCCCTCCCCCTGCCTCCCCCTGGCATTTTGTTTTTCATCACCTCTCTTTAGTGGTATGATTCATGTCTTCACATTTACTTAGGTGTATGAGCTGTCCTACTGATGGTCCCTGGAAACTTCTCCCACGTGTCCACTCAGAAATTTAGGTATGGAAGCTCCACCCAAATGTGAAAAATGCATTTCATTTCCTTTCTTCTCCTTTCTTTTTTCTTTCTCCTCCTCTCCCTACCTCCTTTTTGGGGGTTGATCTTGAACTCAGAGTCTGGGCATTGTTCCGGAGCTCCTTTGCTGGAGGCTAGTGTTCTACCACTTTGAGCCTTAGTGTTACTTCCAGTTTTCTGCTTAAATGGAGGTAAGAGTCTCACAGACTTTCCTGCCCAGGCTGGCTTTGAACTGCAACCCTTAGATCTCAGACTGCTGAGTAGCTATGATTTCAGGCATACACCAGTTCCTGTAATCTCTGTCTTTTATGCTGGTCATTTTGGTAAAAATACATTATTCAGCTATTTTGCCAATTCTTTCATACTAATAATAACTCTTTGATATCTCAGGTTTCTTAACATATCTGTTTTCTCTTAATACTTAGGCTAGCTATTTTATTCTTTGTTAGTTTGACTCTTTAAAACAATGTTGAGGCCGGGAATTTGGCCTAGTGGTTAAAGTGCTTGCCTAGCATGCACAAAGACCCGGGTTCGATTCCTTGGTACCACATATATAGGAAAAGCCGGAAGTGATGCTGAGGCTCAAGTCGTAGAGTTCTAGCCTTGAGAAAGTTCAAGCACAGTGCTCAGGCCCTGAGCTCAAGCCCAGGACTGGCAAAAAAAAAAGAAAAAAAAAAACCAATGTTGATAATGACGATGATGCCCTGCTTTTCAACCTTATTGACTTAGCAGTTTAGACTGTTAGATTTTAGTACAGTATTATATTTCGGTAATTTTCTCATCTATTTTTATTAAGATTGTTATTAAGAATGGAGCTCTGGGGGCTGGGAGTTTGGCCTAGTGGTTAAAGTGCTTGCCTAGCATGCATGAAGACCTGGGTTTGATTCCTCGGTACCACATACATAGAAAAAAGCCGGAAGTGGTGCTGAGGCTCAAGTGGTAGAGCTCTAGTCTTGAGAAAGGCAAGGACAGTGTTCAGGCCCTGAGCTCAAGCCCAGGACTGGCAAAAAAAAAAAAAAGAATGGAGCTCTGGGCCGGGAGTTTGGTGGTGCTTGCCTAGCATGCACGAAGATCTGGGTTTGATTCCTTGGTACCATATACATAGAAAAAAGCTGAAAGTGGTGCTGGGCTCAAGTGGTACAGCTCTCGCCTTGAGAAAAGTCCAAGGACAGTGCTCAGGCCCCTGAGTTAAAGCCCCAGGACTGGCAAAAAAAAAAAAAAGAATGAAGCTTTAAGTAGTTTAAGTGGTAGAGTGCCAACCTTGATTTGTCAGATGTAATGAATTGTGTTGATTGATTTCCCAAAGTGTATATTTTTACATTCCTGGAGCGATAACCTACTTGGTCATGGACTAGTTACACTTATGTACAATTCGTTCTTTTTTGTTTTTTCTCCAGCTTTCTTTTGTGGTACTGGAGCTTGAACTTACAGAGGGCCTTATGCATACTGTGTACTTGCTTTGCTACTTAAACTGTACTTTGAGCACTTTTTTGAGGTTTTTTTGGTAACATTTTTATGTTTCCTTTCACAAATAAACTTGTTAAGTTCCTCACTTTCTTTTCTTTTTTTTTTTTTCTTTGTGCTGGTCCTGAGCTTTGAACTTAGGGCTGAGCACTGTCCTTGATCATTTTTGCTCAAGGCTATTACTGTACCTTAGCCATAGTTCACTTCTGGCTTGCTTGCTTATTTATTTATTCATTTATGTGGTTAATTGGACATAAGTCTCAGAGACTATATTGCCTGGTCTGACTTCAAACCATGTCTTAGCCTCCTTAGTAACTAGGATTATAGGTATGAGCCACTGGAGCCTGGCTCTGGTTTTCTTTTTAGGGGGAAAGTTGTGCTTCATCTATGATTTGGAGCAATTTTCTTTTCTTTTCCTTTTTGTTAGTTCTGGGGCTTGAACTCAGGGCCTGGGCATTGTTCTTGGGCTTTCTCAAGCTTAGTTCTCTACCACTTGAACCACAGCACAGCTTTTTCTGTGTATATGGTACCAAGGGATTGAACCCAGGTCTTTGTGCATGCTAGGCAAGCACACTACCACTAGGCTACACTCCTGGCCCACTTTTATTTCTAGGTAGTTTGTAATAAGTTCTGATTTCCTCTTTGAGCTAGGAATTATTTAGTAAACGTCTTAATTTCCAAGTAAGATTGATTTTTTTCTTCCATTTGGTAATTTCATTGATGTGTATGTTAGCAGACACTTTTATCTCTAGCTAAACAGCACAAAGCTGGATCTGGAGGTGTAGCTCAAGTGGTAGAACTCTAGATATAAGTGGGGAAAGCAAGAGGCCCCGAGTTTAAACTCTAGTACTGGCACACTAAAAAGTTGACCTTTTAAATGCCATTTTTACCTTTGGTTGGTTTGATTTGTCAGTATTCTGGAAGGATATTAAAGCTCCCTAATGAGATTTTTTTTTTTTTGTTTTGGTAAGGGTTTTATATATAGCATGCTATCTCATGAAGTGAACTTGTTATAAAGTATTAAACACTGTCCAGTGTGCTGCTATTTGATGTTATCTTCAGTTTAGTCTGGATTTATAGGTTTTTTAATTTATCAGTTTGGAATATGGTGTGTAGTTAATGGGCTTATTCCTTCTTCCTCCTCCTCCTCCTCCTCCTCCTCCTCCTCTTCTTCTTCTTCTTCTTCTTCTTCTTCTTCTTCTTCTTCTTCTTCTTCTCCTTCTCCTTCTCCTTCTCCTTTTTCTTGTACCCAGATTTGTAGTTTGATTCAGCTCAATAGTAGAAGTTCAGCTCACTAGTAGTTTTTGGAATTAGAAATGTAAACCACTGGCACTTGTGTGTGTGTGTGTGTGTGTGCTAGTCCTAGGACTGGAACTCAGGGTTTGGCATTGTCCCTGAACTCTTTTGCATAAGGTTACTGCTTTATTACTTAAGCTAGCTCTACTTCCAGTTTTTTGGTGGTTAATTGGACATCTCATTAATTTTTCTGCTTGGGCTGGCTTTGAACTGTAATCCTCAGAACTAAGCCTCCTGAGTAGCTATGATTTTAGGTGTGAGCTGGCTCATATCCTGCTTTTTGGTGGTTCATTGGAGATAAGAGCCTTATGGACTTTCTGGCTGGATGAGATCCTCAGATCTCATCCTCCTGAATAGCTAGGATTATTGGTGTGAGCCACAGGCTCCTGGTCTGGAAGTCATTCCTAACTGATTTTATTTTATTTTTTTGCATTACTTCCATTCAACATATTATATTTTAGACTTTTTCCCTTTGTTATTCAGGCTCTTAAGTCTCTTTGCCATTTTTTTGCCCTCTTTTTGTGATTTTTGGACACTTTTCCCTTCAGTAGGTAGCTATCTTGAATTCCTAACACTCTACCCTGAATCTGTTGTCTGTCATATGTTCCTCTGCATTGTGGCGGTGTTGGTCTGAGGTAAGATCTTTAGAATATTTGTATATCCTTTCTTCCATTTGTAATTTAGGAGCCCTATAGCACTTTTCCTTTTGGTGGTACTGGGTTAAATACACCCCCCCCCCCCCCCCCCCCCCCCCCCCCCCCCCCCCCCCACCCCCCCAAGATAGGGTCTCACTTCCTACATAGGTGCACTCTAAGTAAGTCTCATGCATAGGTAAGCTAAGCTACTGTGTCCAGTTTTCCATTGGGAAGGAGGTCTCCAAACTTTTTACCTCGCTGGCACTCTGCCACAATCCTAAGTAGGACTACAGACATGGTGCTAAACTGTTTTTGTTGTTGTTTTGGTTATTTGTAGAGTTGAACTCAGGCCTTGGTCCTGTCCCAGAGCTGCTTTGTGTTCAAGCTAGTGTTCTACCACTTGAGTCACAATGCCAATTCTGTTTTTTTTTTTTTTTTTTGTCAGTCCTGGGCTTGAGCTCAGGGCCTGAGCACTGTCCTTGGGATTTCTCAAGGCTAGAGCTCTACCACTTGAGCCACAGCACCATTTCTAGCTTTTTTCTGTGTAGGTGGTACTAAGGAATCGATCCTGGGTCTTTGTGCATGCTAGGCAAGCACCCTGACACTAGGCCAAACTCCCAGCCCCCACTTCTGTTTTTTGATCCTCAGATCTCAGTCTTCTAAGTAGCTAAGATTATAGGTGTAAACCACTGGCTTCTGGCCTGCTTGTTTTTGTTTTTTTTTTTCCCCAGTCCTGGGGTTTGAACTCAGGGCCTGAGCACTGTCCTTGGGCTTTCTCAAAGATAGAGTTCTACCACCTAAGCCACAGCACCATTTCCAACTTTTCTATGTATGTGGTGCTAAGGAATTGAACCTGGGTCTTTGTGCATGCTAGGCAAGAACTCTACCACTAGGCCAAACTTCCCCCTCCCCTGCTTGGGTTTTAATGGGATTTTCTAATATACTGACTTACTCTCATTCAGCTTCTAGACATTCTCCTTATTTTGCCCCTGTTCACCTGTGGCTTTTAACCCCTCTGGAACTTCTATCAGTGGTGTTGCCTTCTCATTTCTACCAGAATCTCTATTTTTTGGCTACCTCTCTTTGGTTCTGAAATTTATCTGACCATTGGGCCAATGTAGAGCTTTCCTTATAGTGTTTTTGTGTTTTTAGTTGGTTATGAGGCTTGAACACAGGGCTTGAGTGTAGTTCCTGAGCTCTTTTGCTCAAGGTAGTGTTCTGCCACTGAGCCACACTTCTCATTAAGTGGTCAACTGGAGCTGAGCGTCTGATGGGGACTTTTCTGTCTGAGTTGGCTTCCAATGGCAACTCTGAGATCTCAGCATCCTGAGTAGTTAGGATGACAGGCCTGAGTGTCAAGTGCCTGGCTCCTAATCTTTTTTTTTTTTTTTTTTTTTGCTAGTCCTGGGGCATGAACTCAGGACTTGAGCACTGTACTTGGGCTTTTTCCTCAAGCTTAGTTCTCTACCACTTGAGGAAAAGCACCACCTCAGTGTATGTGGCACTGAGGAATCGAACCCAGTTCTTCATGCATGTCAGGCAAGTAATCTACCACTAGGCCAAACTCCTGGCCCTCCTAATGATTTTTAATAGTTTCTTCTTTAGAGAATGGAATTCCTCTCCCTCTCTGCCTTTGTATTGTGTCTGGCTGGTTTTGCTTTTTTGTTTCCTTCATCAATTTAGGTGCTTGAATAGTGACCAGCTGGTGAGTGGCATGAGACTGGTACTTTTTGCTCTTATATGCCAGGGTGAGAAATGGCTAATCGTCAGTGCTTTGCTGAGAGGGGATGGATGGGGAATGGTGTACTGGTTTCTCAGACATGTAGGTAACTCTTTTTCTATCTCATCAGCCCACCCCTAGTCAGGTGGCTCTCCCAGGTAGATTCTGAGTTATTTTTTTTTGTTCTTCTATCATGTGAGTGAGGGAATATCGTTTCTTTTTCTGGAATTCTCCTGGGTTCCTTATGCATATGATACAACAAAATAAAACAAAACAAACTTTTTTTTGAGAGGGGAGGGGGGATAGCATCTCACCATGTAACTTACATAGGCTCATACCTACCATTCTCCATGCCCAGCAACAAAATCTGCTCCAGGCTTTTGGGCAACTGCCTAGTTCAGTAGGTTGTTAACCACACAAGGGCACCTGACCCACGTTTTTGTGCCCTGAAGAGCTCCTTTTGGATAATTTGCACAGAGAGCTGGGTGTGGTGGCCGACGCCTATAATCCTACCTACTCAGGAGGCTGAGATCTGACGATCAAGGTTCAAAGCCAGCCTGGCCACAAAAGGACCTGAGACTCTTATCTACAATTAACCTCTAGAAAATGGGAAGTGGAGGGTCAGGAGTTTGGCCTAGTGGTTAAAGTGCTTGCCTAGCATGCACGAAGACCCGGGTTCGATTCCATGGTACCACATACATAGAAAAAGAAGCCAGAAGTGGTGCTGAGGCTCAAGTGGTAGAGCTCTAGCCTCCTTGAGAAAGTCCAAGGACAGTGCTCAGGCCCTGAGCTCAAGCCCAAGACTGGCAAAAAAAAAAAAAAAAAAAAAAAAGAAAATGGGAAGTGGAGCTTGGCTCAAGGGATAGGGCGGTAGGATTGAGCTGAAGAGCTAAGGGAGAGCGCCTAGGCCGAGTTCAAATCCCTTGACCCATACATACACACACACACATATACACACACAATTTGCAGAGATTTTCCTCTTGTCATGACAAGTGTCTTTTTGGCTGCATTGCACCTTCTATAACAATATATTTCTATGGCTGTCTTAATGTCCTTGAGAGCTTACATTCCTCCCTGTGTTGCTGCCTCTTTTGCTCCTGGAAGCAAGAAGATCCTAGTTCTGGCTTCACCTTTTCCCAGAATAGAACCTGATGCTCACTTGGCTGATGTGATGATCCAGAGAAGGTGCTGAGATGGAGACCAGGAGTGGAAGCTGGCCTCAAACATCAGTGTCATTCAGTGGATCAAAACAATAGTTTACTTTCCAGTTCCCTGTTTGCTAGGGTTTTGTTTGTTTGTTTGGGCATGTCCTGGGGCTTAAACTCAGAGCCTGCGCACTGTCCTTAAGCTGAAGAAGCTGAAGAAGCTCAAGGACAGTGCTCTACCACTTGAGCTACAGCTCTTTCTGTGTTTTGGGTAGTTCATTAGAGACAGAAGTCTCATGGGGACTTTTCTCCCCTGGCTGGCTTTGAACTGCAATCCTCAGATCTCACCCTGCTGAGTAGCTAGGATTACAGTGTGAGCCATTGGTGCCCAGTTAATAAATCAGGTTTTCACAGATGTGAGCTCATACTGAAAGTACATCAAACCAATCTTTCATAATTACAAACATGTATTGCCAAAGGATGGCCTTGCTGGTAACTGTTTTTTTTAGGATAGACACTGCTTTGTTTGGCTAGTCTTGGAGCTTGAACTCAAGGACTGGACACAGTCCTTGGGCTTTGGGCTTTCTGAAGGGTAGTGCTCTACCAGTTGAGCTACAGCACCACTCTGTGTGGTACCGAGGAATTCAACCCAAGGCTTTGTACAAGGTAGGCAAGCACCCTACCACCAGGCCACACTCCCTGCCCTAGATACATATCTTTAATCATATACAGCACACTTCTCACTTAACACAAAATAGCATCATGCCATTCCTAATCTGTGAACCTTATCTGTGAACCTTTTTCCTTGTTACAGAATGTGACTGTATTACTGGATTTTTCTAGTTGTGCTACTTTAAGTAACCACATGATAATCTAAACACTTCCTGAGGCATAGAATATCTTTTTATTTTATTTTTAATTTTTGGTATGTTTGTTTATAATTTTTGGTGATTTGCTGGTCTTGAACTCAGGGCCTGGGTGCTGTCCCTGAACTTTTGTGTTCAAGGCTAGTATATGACCACTAGTCTGTGAAGTGGTTTATTTATTTATTTTTTGGTTGGTCCTGGGCCTTGAACTCTGGGCCTGGATACTGTCCTTGAGGCTAGCACTCTACTACTTTGAGCCACAGTGCCACTTCTGGTTTTCTGCTGGTTAATTGGAAATAAAAGTCTCAGGGACTTACATGCTTGGGCTGGCTTTGAACTGTGATCCTTAGATCTCAGCCTTCTGAACAGCTAGGATTAGAGGTGTGAGCCACTGGTGCTCGACCTGTGAAGTGTTTTTAGGGTACCTTTATATTCATTTACCATAATGGCAGCCTGCCTAAGCTCTGTGTTAGGTGTTGACACACCATTCTTATTACCCCCAGGAAAAAGATGAGTTTGAGTGCTCCACTACTGGACCTACATGATCCCTCTTCTGCAGAAGCTGCTTAGCTGAGATCTCCATGTTTTAGATCTAGGCCAACCTCCTGGACTTCTCGTCTATTTCTCCTCTTTATTCCTTAGATCTGAAAACTCTTCAAGGCTTCAGAGGAAGTTCAATGAGTTGATTTTCATGTATCTGGAGAAGAGGATGTAGAGGTGACGGAACCAGAGGAGCTGGCTGTGGTGGCAGGACATGGCTCTCTAGAAAAATCAAAGAGAAGCAATTATGGAAACCTGCTCGGGAACTGGATCTGGATCTGTTACTTTTAGATCTGCTCATTGACCTAAAATCCTTCCTCTCAATAACCCCTTTATGCTATACCCTTACTTGGCTTCTTTCTGTAGCGCATGATACTCTCTTGGTTGGCCCCTCCTTTCCATCTCTTCTACTGCATTTATTATTGGCGGAGTAATCAATAATATGATCTCAGCTAGACACTGGTGGCTCACACCTATAATTCTAGTAATCCTAGCCCAAGAAGGTAAGTCTGAGATACTCTTTTTTTTTGGTGGGTCATGGGGCTTGAACTCCGGGCCTGGGCACTGTCCCTGATCTCTTCAGCTCAAGGCTACTGTCCTACCCTGTGAGCCAAACCCTACTTCCCATTTATTTATTTATTTTTTAATATATTTTTATTGTAATTAATAGATGGGTTACGTTATATTCGCCAGATAGACGGTGCATTACTTCACAAACATTGCTACCCTTTCTCATGTTTTTTTGTCCCCATTTCCCTCCCCCCACCCCTCCCCTCCAACTTCCCATTTTCTAGAGGTTAATTGGAGATAAGAGTCTCAGGTACTTTTATGCTCAGGCTGGCTTTGAACCTTGATCCTCAGATCTCAGCCTCCTGAGTAGCTAGGATTACAGGCGTGAGCCACCACGACCAGCTAAGTCGGAGAGACTCTTAAGAGAGAGAGTGTGTGTGTTAGTTAGCTCTGGAGCTTGAACTCAGGGCCTGGGCATTGTCCCTAAGTTCAAGCCTCAGGACTAGCACAAAAGAAAAAATTCTCACTATAATAACCCTGTGGGTTATGTACACTTGTTAATGCTATTACAAGAACAATAACAGCAGCAATAGCTGGGCACCGGTGGCTCACACCTGTAATCCTAGCTCCTCAGGAAGCTGAGATCTTGGTTCAAAGCCAGTCTGAGCAACAAAGTCTGTAAGACCCTCATCTCCAATTAACCACCAGAAAACTGAAAGTGGTAGCTCAAAGTGGTGGAGTTCTATAAGCAAAGAGCTCAAGGATAGCACCCAGGCTTGAGTTCAAGCTCCAAAACTAACAACAACAAAAAAATAAGTGAGCAAATAAATAGATTAGAAAACTCAACAGTCTCAAATAGCTAGTAGGGAATAGATGATATTTAAACCCAGAGGCACTGAGGAATTGAACCCAGGGCCTCATGCATGCTAGGCATGAGTGATTATTTCTGAGTGATGGAGTATAAGCTATTTATTTTTCCTTTTTTTTCCTTTCTCACTTTTTCCTTCCCTCTGCTTCTTTCTTTCTCTTTCCCTTCTCCCTTCCTCCCTCCTTTCTTTCTTTCTTTTTTTTTTTTTTTGGCCAGTCCTGGGCTTGAGCTCAGGGCCTGAGCAATATCCGTGGGCTTTCTCAAGGCTAGAGCTCTATCACTTGAGCCACAGCACCACTTTTTCTATGTATGTGGTACCAGATAATCAAACCTAGGTCTTGGTGCTTGCTAGGTAAGCACTCTACCACTAGGCCAAACTCCTAGCCCCTCTCTCTCTTTTGTTGATACAGAGTCCTGCTTGAATCCAGGGCCTTCCACTCTTGCTTGTTCATAGCTGGTGTTCTACCACTTCAGCCCCCTTCCAGCCCAGCTTTTTGCTGGTTAACTGAGATGTAGTCTATGACTTTTCTTGCTCAGGCCGGCCTGAAATTATTGTTCTCTCTCAGTCTCCCACATAGCCTGGAATAACCGAAATGCACCCCTGCTCCCTAGTAAGGGTTGACAAAGAAGACTCATGACCTTTTATGCCTGTGCTGGCCTCAAACTAACTGTAATCATCCTATTCTGTTTCTCAAGTAGCGAGGATTATAAACATGAACCAATGGTTTCATTTTTCTCCCTCCCCTTTCCCTCCCTTTTTTTAAATAGTACTAAAGAATAAACCTGGAGCCTTGAACATGGCAAATACTCCATCCTAGAAAAATTTTTACTCTTTTTTTTTTTTTTTTTGAGAGTCTCACCAAGTGGCTTAGGCTTAGCCTTAAACTGGTGAGCTTCCTATCTCAGGCTCCCATGAAGCTGAGATTATAGGCAAGCATTACCATGATTACCTCTTATTTTTATTTTACTGATGCTTTTATAAATACTAGATTTTATACTAATAAGCATGGTGTTGTTTACTTTAAAATTTGGAATTACAGAAATAAGGTCAAAGTGTTTGAAAATTCTATCTTAAGACCAAGGTCTCTCTTGCCTAATCTTTACACTGAGCTCTCCTTTTGGAAGGTCTACAGTGAGGTCTTCTATAGGAGGTAAAGCTTTGAGGAGCACTGGAGTCTGGAGTCCAGTTCTGAGTGAAAGTATTTAAGATTCACAATCCTCACCTTGGCCTGTGCCACTTCTTCACTGGTGAGCATGAAGAGGACATCATGCTTGCTCAGCAGGGACCAGGGCAGGTCAAGGAGGGAGAGATACTTCCGAAGCACATTCACAGACTGAAGTGTCAGCACAGAACACCCTAGTGGGGAGGGAAAGGGAGACATAACAGTTCTGCTGCTCCCAGCCAGCCATTCTAAGCACCTTCCTCTTAGGCATTCGTCAGGGGATAGGGGTCAGTTTCTGAGGATTGCCAAGAGTCTTACAACACTAAGGCTGTTCTTTGCCCAGTATTCTCCTAGATAGAAAGAGAGAAAGGGGGGCCGGGAATTTGGCCTAGTGGTAGAGTGCTTGCCTAGCATGCATGAAGACCTGTGTTCAATTCCTTGGTAGCACATATGTAGAAAAAAGCCAAAAGTGGTGCTGAGGCTCAAGTGGTAGAGCTCTAGCCTTGAGAAAGTCCAGAGACAGTGCTCAGGCCCTGAGCTCAAGCCCAGGACTGGCAAACAAAAAAAAAAAAAAGAAAGAAATCGGGGCTGGGAGTTTGGCCTAGTGGTAAAGTGCTTGCACGAAGACCTGGGTTCGATTCTTCAGTACCACATACATAGGGGAAAAAAAAAAGCCAGAAGTGGTGCTGAGGCACAAGTGGTAGAGCTCTAGCCTCGAGAAAGTCCAAGGACAGTGCTCAGGCTCTGAGCCCAAGCCCAGGACTGGCAGAAAGGAAGGAAGGAAGGAAGGAAGGAGGGAAGGAAGAAAGAGAAAGGGAAGATGAGGAGGCTGGCCACCCTCCACCCCATTGTGGGACTTAGTAAGAAGAGGTGGCTGCTCTGAGGTTGGTATCTACCAATTTCAAGGACAAAGGGAAGGTGATGAAGATAGAAATGTTGGTATTGACTGGTGAGAGGCCTGTTTCTAGGCCTGTCATTACGGAAAATCCCTTAATTGCTATGAATCTGTTTTCTTTTGGTAACACTGGGGTATGAAATCAGGGCCTCATGCTCTGACTCAGCTTTTTCATTCACAGTTGGTGCTGTACCATTTGAATCATGCCCAGTTTTTTGTTGGTTAATTGGAGATAGAATCTCTTGAACTTTTTTTTCCAATCCTGAGGCTTAAACTCAGGGCCTGGGGATTGTCCTTGAGCTTCCCCAAGACTACCACTCTACCACTTGCACCATTGTACCACTTCCATCTTTTTCTGTGTATGTGATACCAAGGAATCGAACCCAGGGCTTTGTGCATGCTAGGCAAACATTCTACCACAAGGCCACATTTCTGGTTCTCTTTTCAATTTTTTTGCCTGGGCTAGCTTCAAAGAATCTATGCTCTCAACCTCCTGAGTAGCTAGTATTTCAAGTGTCCAGCATGGTTCACAGTGCAAAGGTAGGATATTGTAAAGTTTGATCCATGCTGCCAGTTCCTGGATCTCAGTTTTCTAGTTCATAAAATAGTGTTCATAATGTGGGGTGTGCTCATTTTACAGGGTAGATATAAAAATCATATTGGCTACAGCCAGCTTCTGAAGACTGAACAGCTTGGTCAGTCCATGTAGAAAAAGCACATATTTTTTATTTCTGTTTGTTGAATTGTCATATTGCCCTGTGAGCAGGACACAATTAGATTCTAGCTCAGAAGGGTTTACGCAAGGGAGTAACTTGGTAAATACCAAATGGTCAGATACCTTACTGTAGGTTACAAAGAGTTCCTATGTCAAGAATATTAGTATATCAGATATCTGTCAGGCACTTACAGCCTTGTTAATTAACTGTGGGGAGGGTGGATAAAATATGAATCTGAAGCCAGGTGTCAGTGGCTCATACCTGTAATCCTAGCTACTCAGGAGGCTGAGGATAACAGTTCAAAGCCAGCCAGCTTTTCCAGGGAGGAAAGTCTGTGAGACTCTTACCTCAGAAAAAGCTGAAAGTGGTGGTGTGGCTCAAGTGGTAGAGTGAGAGCCTTGAGCAAAAGAAGCTCAGGAAGCCCAGGCCCAGAGTTCTAGCCTCAGGACTGTTGAGGAAAAAGAAACGGGGGGTGGGGGGGTGGTGAGGGGAGAGAAGAAAAAAGATGAATTTGAAAGGGCAGAGTGACAGACTACTGGAGGCAAAACAGATCTACCTACCCTGTGAGAAAACTAGACAGGCATGAAGGCAAGCCTGACCTGTTTGCACATCAAGACTAGCCCTGTTGGCAAGGTACTCGGCAAAAGACACCACCTGATAAGCATGCAGTTGAGTCAGAAAGTGTGACTTTCTTTCTGCCCAGGGCACTCTCAATATACATGTGTCCCATAATACTCCAGGTTCCAGGACCCCAGAACATGCAAGTGCAAAGATCTGTGGATGTTTGCTCAAGTGTCTTTTCTACAATGACACAATGTTTGTGTAGAGCCTGCATATACCCTTCTGTATACTATAAACCATTTCTAGGTTACTTATACTCCTTATGTGTGAAGATTTTCCTACCATATTATTTTGGGTCTCATAACAAGAGAAGTCTGTTCATGTAAATACAGACACCATTTTCCCATAAAGTAATTTTGATCTATGGTGGTTAAATCCAGATGCCAAATTCAGAGATGGGGGGAAGGGAGGGGAACTGAAGCTGACCATATTTGCAAACGTTACCTTTTATTACTTTATGAGAGGAACAACTAATGGCTTTTTGTAAACGGGACTGGCCTTACCTTTAGGAAACTTCCCTTTTGAATGCAGGGCCCTGGAGGAGGGAAAGTGCAAGAGTGAGAGTGGGTAGTCACCTTTCCTTTGTGCCGACAGGAGGGGCTAAAGAGGAAGGCCTGCAGGGCTATGATTCTCCCATCCTATAGGTTCCTTGTGGTTTTGTTTTTCCTTTTCCTTTTCCTTCTTTGCATACTTCACCATTTAGGTTTCTGGAATTCCATACTTGTGGCTACAACTAAGGGACCAGGCTGGGCACTTCATCTAAGGGCAGTTAACTTAGGAGGTTGGTCTCTCATTCATGAAATGCTGGCCCAAGCTTTAACTACCAAAGAGTACAGGATGTTGGTCCAAAGTTTTTCTCTTGAAGCTAATATGAGATGTTGTTTATATTTCTTCCCTGACGTTCCCTCTTTCCTTTCTGACCTCCCCCACTCCCAACTTTCTCACTACTTTGAAAGGAAGGATGAAGCAAGTCCAACACTAGTAATCTCTGGGCTGGTCTCCTGCTTTGTTGTTTGAAAGTGCCTGCCAAGCACATTAGACTCATACTTAAGAACAGGAACTCTAGGGAGCAAGAGGTAAAGAGGGTAGGAGAGAGGTGAAAAACTTAGGGAATTGACTCTCTCATCAGAAATAGAAGACCTGAAAAACATTTCTGGGATATTGAAAAGGAAGTGATTTGTCCTGTTATAGGCAGATTCCTGGGGATATTGTGACTTCAAAATGGATATCCTAGGAAAGAAATGAGTACTAGAATCACTCCCTGGAATTGCTCAGATTATAGTCATGCAAGAGTCTCATTCAGAAGGAATTCCTAGGGACAGGGACACCCAGGAAATCTTGGGTAGGAAGGAAGCCAGGGAAAAGACCAAGAGAAGTGACCTAAGAGGTTAGATGGGGAAGAAACAGATGGTGCTACACAAAGTCAAAATGAAGTCATTTTGAAAAGTGACAGGCAGAGTCAAATGCCACAGAAGGGCCAAGACAATGAGACTCATGAACTTAACAGCCATGAAGACGACCATGGAGAAAAGTTTTCACAGACAGTGGCCATATCTATAAATTGTTTTATCTAAAGCCCAGTGGTTGTCCATAGTTTCAGAAGTTATGAGAGCCTCTTCTGAGGAAGTTTTATCTACAAAAATATGGCTTCTTAGGTTCTCTGTCTAGAAGCAAGTTTTCCTCGACTTCCCCACTCTACAGGTGATGGAATCAGGGATTAGAACCAGTTAAGATAGACTTGACTGGTTGACCTAGACAACACTGCCTATTGAGGTACTTGTGGTTGGTTTACAGTAAACCTGGTCTGCTCCTTTCTCTGGAGGAGTGTGGGTATGTGGGGAGGTCTCAAGTCTCACATACAACTGGAATGAGGTTGAGTCACTGTTCCTAGTCTCAAAGTGGCCTACTGTCCAGTCTTAGAAGCCCAAGGCCTCAGGGGAACTAAAACCCTTGGACTACCTCACTTCCCATAACCTGATTGGTGAGGCCATCTCCAACTTCAAATACTTCACTACCCTCACATGTTCAGAAGAAAGGTATGAAAGAAGTCCTCTTCCTCCGTTGCTAGTATAGGCCAGTATACTATTGATCTAGGCCCTAGCAGAAGCATTAATTTTGCTAGAGAACAGGAAACGATCATGATGCATGATCCTAAGTTACGGTTCAAAGCCAGACCACGCACTAAAAAGTCTGAGACTGTTATCTCCAATTCCAGAAAACCAGGAGTGGCATTGTGGCAAAGGAGTAGGGTAGTAGCCTTGAGCTGAAGTACTCAGGGACAGTGCCCAGGCCCAGGGTTCAAGTCCCTCAACCGAAAAAAAAAAAAAAAAAAGTTGTCAATGGAGAACAAACGGAAGTAGTATTTTTAGACAGGACTATGCTAGAAGGCCACATTGGCCTTACAGGTAGGTGTGTGTTACCACGTCTAGCATAACAACTGGGATTTCATATTATGTATGTATATTCCCCTTCCAAAAAAGATTGGAGGGCTGGGAGTTTGGCCTAGTGATATAGGGCTTGCCCGGCATGCACAAAGACCTAGGTTCGATTCCTTGGAACCACATACATAGAAAAAGCTGGAAGTGGTGCTGTGGCTCAAGTGGTAGAGCTCTAGCCTTGAGAAAGCCCAAGGACAGTGCTCATGCCCTGAGTTCAAGTACCTCGGACTGGCAAAAAAAATAAAAAAAGAAAAAGAAAAAGATTGGAAACTGTATACAAAAGTCTATAACAGGAGATAGAAAATCAGAGTAAAGGAAGGAAAAGATGAAATGGAGTCCAGTGATCCATAGAACCCATTTCCTGGAGTCTTATTCCTGAATTACAAGGGTTGTGAATTTGGCCTTGAACCATTCTGTTCCCAAAACAGAGAGAGAGAAAAAAAATCAGTCACTCCATTTTCATGATCCAGGGATGGGGTATATGCACACACACACATGCACACACACATGCATGCATACACACACACACACACACACACACACACACACACACACCCCAGGTGTTTAGGAGAGGAACATTCTTACTGAGAGATTTTTCATAACAAAGATGATTTGTAGTGAGGAGTGGGATAAGGGAGCAACACGACCAACAACAGCTCTGTATGAATATGTGGTAGTAAGATTCCCAGATAAACAGAGGAAAGGAGCTTTAGTAACCATGACCCCTGAACCAATGGGCAAACTTTTTCCCACCTCCATACCAGAGAAGCATACCTCACGGTGGCATACAGAGCAATGTGGTTGCTGTGACCACTGACTCCTCCAGCATCAAAAGTCACTACCTGCAAAGACAGATGAGGATAAGGGGGTGTTGTGTTTTACAGATGTTTTCTCCATTTTTCAGCTTCAAAGAAGCTGTCTGTTGTCATTGCCTTGGAAAAGGAAAGAGGGAACTGAACCTGCAAACTTAAAATTCTGGAATGCGGAAACTGACTTCTGAAAAGATTACGGTGTGTAAGCAGTTGGGCTGACTATAACATGGAGGCTGTTTCCATGGGGTTTACTGTTTACTCTTGTTTTTAGCCAGAAGAGCAAAGTGTAATTTAACCATGACAGAAACCGTTTCAGAATACTTATCTCCTAGCTCCTTACTAACATTTACTTTTCCTGGCTGGCAATTATATGAACTTTGTTCAAGTGGGTGCAGCCTGATGTTGGGGCTCTTTTCCTCATGTGATACTGTGGGCACAAAATCTATGAGCACCAATGTCCATTACAGCCTAGATTTGAGTTCATGGAAAAAGTATGTATGTTATTGGCTGTCTCTAATTTCATTTTCACAGATTTGTCCACATCTATTCATGAATTACAAACTCAGTCAAAGTTCCAACACTTAATTTCTGTATAGATGGATTAAAGCTCCAAAGGGGGAATAAGAATAACAAAAAGCTGGGCACCGGTGGCTCATGCCTGTAATCCTAGCTACTCAGGAGCTGCGATCTGAGGATCATGATTCAAAGCCATCCCAGGTAGAGAAGTCTGTGAGACTCTTATCTACAGTTAACCACCAAAAAGCCAGAAGTAGAACTGTGGCTCAAGGCTGGGAGTTTGGCCTAGTGGTTAAAGTGCTTGCCTAGCATACACGAAGACCCGGGTTCAATTCCTTGGTACCACATACATACAAAAAAGCCGGAAGTGGTGCTGAGGCTCAAGTGGTAGAGCTCTAGCCTTGAGAAAGTCCAAGGACAGTGCTCAGGCCCTGAGCTCAAGCCCAGGACTGGCAAAAAAAAAAAAAAAAAAAAAAAAAAGAACTGTGGCTCAAGTGGTAAGAGTGTTAGTCTTGAGTACAGAAGTTCAGAGACAGTGCTTAGACCCTGAGTTCAAGCCCCTGGAGTGGCACAAAAACCAATACAACCGAGGCTGGCTGGAAGTCACGAGAAGTTCTCCCACATACTAAGCACTAAACTCTACTCCGGCCTAGCACCCATTTCTGCTCACCTTAACAAATCTAGAGTTCCAAATATTTCTCTACTTGAGCACAAAAGCCTATTTGTTTATATATGCCCCATTTGTAATTTGATAGTCCCACCAGGGCTTAATCCTATCACCCTTTTTCCTCTTGGATTACCGGTCAACTGACCTTACAATCAGTTCCTGTCCTTTTGAATCATCTGCCAATAGGAATAATGATACCTACTGTATTGTGGGGTATATTGTCTTTGGCAGAACTTTCTCCCACTCACTGTACTATTTGGTTCTCAAAATGACTCCATGAGATAGGAAAACAGGTGTGTGTGTGTGTGTGTGTGTGTTTAAACTCAAATAACCAGTTTTAATCCTGGTTCTTTCTTCCAGGCCACCAGAGATGACCCAAGTCTAGTCTTCTCTGGCACTGGTTATTCATAGTACTTTGGGCCAGTCACAGAGCTGTATTGCCAGAAGTTATTTCACCTTGGAATGGCAGCTTCCTCATCTGTGAAATCAGGGAAATAATGCCTTCCCTACTTTCCTTGATGACTTAAGATGAAGATAAAATAAAGCCACATTAAAAGGTTTAAAAACTACAAATCAGGGCTGGGAATGTGGCTTGTGGTAGAGTGCTTGCCAAGCTTGCATAAAACCCTGGGTTTGATTCCCCATTACCACATAAATAGAAAACGCTGCAACAGGTGCTGTGGCTCAAGTGGTAGAGTGCTAGGCTTGAACAAAAGAAGCTCAGGGACAGTGCCTAGACCCTGAGTTCAAACCCCAGGACTTGCAAAAACAACAACAACAACAACAACAACAACAACAAAAAACAACCAACCAGGCCAGGAGTTTGGCCTAGTGGTAGAGTGCTTGCCTAGCACGCACTAAGACCTGGGTTTGATTCCTCGGTACCACATACATAGAAAAAAGCTGGAAGTGGTGCTGAGGCTCAAGTGGTAGAGCTCTAACCTTGAGAAAGGCCAAGGACAGAGCTCAGGCCCTGAGCTCAAGTCCAGGACTAGCAAAAACAAACAAACAAACAAACAAACAACCCTATGAATTAGTAAGTGCTAGTGTCCCAACTCCTGGCCTGTCACCATCAGATAGAGCTAGTAGCACACAGGTTAGTGAGATCAGTATCAGAAGGGTTGCTGGAGGGCATTCCCTTGGCAAAAGGATTAGAGCCAAGTGGCATTCAGCTCAATTTCCTTTTTGGTGCTGGGGACAAAGTCCAGGAACTTATATATGCAAGCATGCACTATACCTTTGAGCAATACCCCCAGTCCTCAATTATCTTCAAATTCTCCAAGGCCTTTATTTCTCATCTTGCATCCTCTCATACTATTTTACTCTGTGGAGAGCTAGATGAACCAACTGGTACTCAGCTCCCTGGACATTCATAGATTCGTACGTGACAATCAGGATCTATGTGGTTCTTTATAGAATTCCACCAGCCCCTTCTTTTGTTCCTTCTAGTTTTCACAAGTCTTGGTAAAAATGAAATCTTGTCCAGATTTCAATATATAGAAGACCCAACGGTGGAGATGTCTGGCGCTAAAGCATTGTCTCTTACATGGAGATGATTTTGTCCGTGGACATTTGGCAATGTCTGAAGATCTCTGTTGTGATATCTGAGGAGAGGGGTCGCTCCTGGCATCTACGCCAGAGATACAAACACATTTCATAACGCAAAGGACCACACCTCCAACAAAGAATTATCTAGCCTCAAAGGTCAATGATGCTTTCAGCATTTGCTGTAAGGGATATGTATTTTTGGCTTACTGCTTTATTTCTAGTTTCAACACATAGTGTAAAAGGATAAGGCAGGGACTGGGATTTAGGACCTAGCCTAGCTAACTGTAGTGAAGATACTGTGGAAGGCAGAAAGCTAACCTTTCCAAAGTCCTGTTCTGTTACTCTGTATAATTCTCATGATGCTCCTGTATCATGATCAAAGCAGATAAGCTGGTGAGCATAATAAAGACATGGGACCAGATGCAACCCTGTTTTCTGCCATCACACTATTCTATGGCCGTGGGGCTAGCTTCACTTTGGAGGAGGGGGCGCTTCTGATCTCATCCTGGCACAGTGTAGGTGACAGTCTTCCTGTGGCTCGGCTTCGGTTTCCCACTTGGTGTATGCTTTCTGTTGGTTCTTCCCTGTCTTTGTTGTGTAGTGGGTATTTCTGGACTGAACTGGGATCCCCACGATAAATTACTCAGCTTGGTACAGGATACTGCCTCTGAGAGCCTTCTCACCTGCCTAGTACTAACCCTCATCATTTATCATGGAGAGACTATAAGAGGAAAAACATAGTTTACTGTGGTACAAGGAGCTGAACAGAACCTGTACTTAGCTTGGTGATAGGCAATCCTGACAGCCTGGTCATGGTACTGGCATGACCTATACTTTTACTGTAGGTTAAGTGCAGATCAGGGAAAGAATTTCCAACTGCTTTGTGATAACCTCAATCTTCTTAACAGTAGGGTGGTTGCAAGTAACTTATTAATAAAGAATTGCTTTAAAATGATTTCCTCTGCCAGGTAACAGATGGCTCACACCTATAATACTAGCTGTCAAAGCTAGACAAAAGGAAGTCCATGAGACTATTAATCTCCAATTTGCAAAAAGCTAATGAAGCTGTGGCTCATGTGGAAGAGTCCTTAGTGAAAAAGCTAAGAGACAGCACGAGGCCTTGAGTTCAAGCCCTAATACTGGCACAAAGAAAAAAAACAAGATCTAAAAGAGACCTGAAAGGTGTATTTATTTCTAGGTAGGCTCAATAGGTTTCTAGAGCACTGGAAGTTTGGACACTTCATGGAGTGGCATCCTTTCTGATACTGAGCTCACCTATGTACTATCAGCCATATTTGATGGTGACAGGCTAGAAGTTGAGACACTTTAGCACTAATGATTTGTAGAAACCAACTGGTAGGATAGGTAGGAGACCATGGACTTTCCAGTCAGGGAGGTGTCCCCTTACCAGGTTGATACCATTGACTGCTATGTACTGGAGGAGAATGCTGGCCACACGCTCTGTGTCCCACTGGACTCCGGGGTCATCGGGGAAATCCCTGTAAGTGAGAAGCACATTAGAATACTTCTTCTAATCAGCCCCAACCTATTTTCTAAGCTCCAGGGAATTATGCCAGTGGTTGGGTAGCTCCTTATCCTTAAGGTACTAAGATTTCAGTTAAACAGTTACAATTTACAAACATAAAACGAGTAGAACTAAGTGAATAATTCTACTCAATGCCCTCTTGGGGCTTTAGCTTCTTGCTAAGGATAAGAAACAGCATCAATAAGACAAAGCTCTGTCCACAAGTAGGGAAGGGCAATATGTTAATAAAGAACACAAGGAGCTGGCATGGTGGCTTACACCTGTAATCCTAGCTACTCGGGAGGCTGAGATCTGAGGATCAATGTTCAAAGCCAGCCTGGGCACTAAAGTCTGAGAGACACTCTTATCTCCAATTAACCACTAGAAAATCGAAAGTGGTGCTGTGGCTTCAGGGGTAGGGCAGTAGCCTTGAGCTGAAGAGTTCAGGGACAGTGCCCAGGCCCAGATTCCAGAGTTCTAGATCTACAAAAAATAAAAACAAAACAATCAAACAACAACAAAAAAGGAAAGGTGATAAACACTTCGTAAGAATAACAGCAGACTCTGCGTGGTGGTATATTCCTGTAATACTAACTATTCAGGAGCTAGAAGTGGTGCTATAGCTCAAGTGGTAGAGCGCTAGCCTTGAGCAAAAGAAGCTCAGGGACAGTACCCTGGTCCAGAGCACTGTCCTTGGGCTTTCTTCAAGGTTAGTGCTCTACCACTTGAGCCACAGTACTGTTCTGCCTTTTTCTTTATTTCTTTCTTTATTTATTTTTTGCCAGTCCTGGGCTTGAGCTCAGGGCCTGAGCACTGTCCTTGGAATTTCTCAAGGCTAGAGCTCTACCACTTGAGCTTCAGCACCACTTCTGGCTTTTTTTTCTATGTATGTGGTACCGAGGAATCGAACCCGGGTATTTATGCATGCTAGGCAAGTATTTTAACCACTAGGCCAAACTCCCGGCCTGCCTTTTTCTTTATATGTAGTATAGAGGAATGCTAGCTCTACCACAAGGCCAAACTCCCGACCCCTGGCATATTTCACTTTTTAGCATAGTATTCAGCCATGTTGTCACAAATAGCACAAATAATATCCCACCTCCTATTCCAGTGCACATTGCCCATTTCCTTTTTTTTTCATGGAAGGACATTTAGGCTGTTTTTTTTCTTTTTCTTTTTTGGTGATTTGTTTATTTTGCAGTATTGGAGTCTAAACTTAGGACTTTCTATTTAGATTATGTATGTATGTATGCATATGCCAATATTGGGCTTGAACCTAGGGTCTGGGTATTGGCTCTTAGCTTTTTTGCTCAAGGCTGGTGCTCTTTCACTTGAGCCACAGCTCCATTTTTGGCTTTTTGGTGGTTAATTGGAGATGGGAGTTTCATGGGCTTTCATACCCATCTTGGCTTTGGACTGGGATCCTCAGATCTCAGCCTCCTGAGTAGTTAAGATTATACAACCTTTTAGAAAACACATTTCCTCCAGCCCTGATTTAGTTTATATCTATATACTGTCTCTTGGTCTATTGTGAATAATGCTAAAACGAATATGGTATGCAAACATTGCTGCAAGATGCTGATTTCATGTCATTTCCTTTGGATTATATATTCAGACGTGAGTGCTGTATTACATAGCAGGTCTTTTTTTTTTTTTTTAAGTGTGAATGCTTGCCAAGCAAGTGCTCTATCACTTGAGTCACACCTCTAGCCCTATTTTTAATTATTTGAAGAACCTTCAAACCATTTTCCATAACAGTTGTGTATATTTACAGTGCAATCCACACTATACAAGGGTTTCTTTCTCTCCTCACCAACATATGCTATCATTTGACTTTGGGGTAGGAGTTATCTTAACAGGTTAGAGGTCATACAGCACACTGTGGTTTTGATTACATTTCCTTAGTGACTTGTGATAATGAGTACATTTTCATTTACCAGTTGACCATTTGTATGTCATCTTTGGAAAAACATCTACTTAGGTATTTTAATTTTTAATCAGGTTGTCTGGGTTTTTTTTTTTGCGATATATTTGCTATATATCTGGATACTAGGCACCCACAGGGTATATGGTTTACAAATCTTTTCTCCCAATGTATAGCTTGCCTCCTCATTTTGTTGACTGTGTACTTTGGTGCACAGAAGCCTTTTAGTTTGATGTAGCCCTACTTGAGTATATTTGCTTTAGTTGTCTATAGTTGCTTTAGTTATATCCATAAAAATCATTGTCAAGACCAACATCAAGGAACTTTCTTAGTCTCGGGTTTTTTGCAGATCCAGGCCTTATATTTAAGTAACCAATTTTATGATAGTAAGCAATTTCTTTTTCTTTTTCTTTTTGCCATGCTGGGATGGAATTCAGGGCCTTTACATGCTAGGTCAGTGTTATACTGCTGAACTATATCCCCATCCCTGTAACTAGCTCCCAAGTACATTTAAAGTAATGGTGATGAATTATAATTGAAGTCTTGGATTGTAAGTAATGTTTGGATGGTCAAAACCACCCCACCAAATTCTTAAGCAGAACTCAGTCAAGTACCAAATATCTAATGATCTTTTGACATTTCAGTGTATTTTCTGTTGCTCTGCACTTTGCATGTAGACTTTCCCCTTACTATTTTATAGTATTTTCCTTCCTATTGCCCTCTGGTACCCAGGGAGGAGACAATATTCATCCTGTTTGGAATAATATTCATTGATTTTAGGCTATGATTCAGTAGCTGGAAAATTTCTTGTATCAACACCTTCCAAGTCTGTCTGGGATGGAAGCATTCCCAGCATTCCCAGAGAGGTAAAGACACTGAAGTCAGGAAAGGAGAACATTTTGCTTAATGCCCTGTGATCATTCCTTTGGTAGATTGAGTGCTTCTGGTTTCTGATAACTTGATATTCTCCCTGCTCTTCTCCTGTCTACTGCATTCTTCATGCCCACCTTTGGTGCTATCTCCTCCATGAGGCATTGTGCAAAGAGCTACAAAGTTCAAAGGACATAGATCTTTATGTTGTCTTCATTTCTTACATTAACTGCAAGTTAATGGGTCCCTTAAACTATGCTCAGTTTTGATGATTCACAAGAAGGACAAACACTACTCCCTGAAAACTGTTCTATGTATGTAAGATACCCCAAAGGATTTCTTCCCTTCAATGTAAGAAAATGTGAGGTTTTATTTATTTATTGTGGGTCATGGGGCTTGAACTTGGCCTGGGCATTGTCCCTGAGCTCTTTAGCTCAAGGCTACTATCCTACTCCAGGGCCTGGGCATTGTCCCTGAGCTCTTCAACTCAGGGTGTGCCCTACCCTTAAGCCAAGCCCCACTTCCTATTTTCTAGGGGTTAATTGGAGATAAGAGTCTCAGATCCTTTTGTGCCTGGGCTGGCTTTGAACCTTGATCCTTAGATCTCAGCCTCCTGAGTAGCTAGGATTACAGGCGTGAGCCACCACTCCCGGTTTGAGGTTTTATTTTTATTGTATTTATTATTATTATTATTATTTTGCCAGTCTTGGGCCTTGAACTCAGGGCCTGAGCACTGTCCTTGGGCTTCTCAAGGCCAGAGTTCTATCACTTGAGCTACAGCACCACTTCTGGCTTTTTTCTATGTATATGGTACCGAGGAATCAAACCTGGGTCTTTGTGCATGCTAGGTAAGCACCTACCACTAGGCCAGACTCCCAGCCTTAAGATTTTATCTTTGAGGGAATATAAAATTGAAAATTTCAGACCAACTTACATGAGCTGTTTTTGCTTAAAGTTCTATGAACTAGCTCAAGGTCTAGGCCCAAATAATAACCTTCTGCTCAGTTTCTCTTCTCTGGTAGAGAAACAGTCCTGCTCTGATAGCCTTGCTGCCTTGAATGTAAACAGGAGTGATGGGAGTTAGCGTTCAACCTTTTCTTAAGAGACAGTTGGTGAATGACCTTTCCCTGTTTTTCTTTTTCCTCTCTTTGCTGGCTGGAATTTGTATACACTAAATAGAATTGGAGTAGTCATTTTTATGCATGAAGTAATCTTAGGCTTAAAAAGTAGAGCAACTAGGGCTAGGAGTTTGGCTTAGTGGTAGAGTGCTTGCCTAGCATGCAGGAAGACCCGGGTTCAATTCCTTAGTACCATACATATAAAAAAGCCAGAAATGGTGCTGTGGCTCAAGTGGTAGAGCTCTAGCCTTGAGAAAGCCAAAGGACAGTGCCCAGGCCCTGAGTTCAAGGCCCAAGACAGGCAAAAACAAGCAAACAACAACAAAAAACAAACACCACAGACTCAGACTCAGGCTCTGAGGGTTCTGGTGACTAAGCCATCGTAGTATCCCAGACCATATACTGACTCTTACCACAGTTTAAGGTTTCTAATTTATGTTTCTAATTTATAGATGATGCAATTCTTAAAAGGCTCTCACCATATAATCAATTTTCTTAGTTTGTTTCCAGTTTTTAGTATTGTAGTAAGGCTGTAATGAACACTTATACACCTAATTTTGTATGGATCTCCCAGTATTTCCTATGACAAAATAAAAAAAAAATGTAATTATAAACTGGGTGCTAATAGCTCAGGCCCATAATCCTAGCTACTTGGGAGAGTAAGAATAGGAGAATCTCAACTCAAAACCCAGGAATTAAAGTTCATGTGACTCTTATCTGCAGTTAACCACTAAAAATCCAGAAGTAGAGCTATGGCTCAGGTGGTAGAGCACTATCCTTGAATAAAAAAGCCTCAAAGATAACACTCAGGCTTTGAGTTCTAGCATGAAGATCAGCACACAAAAACAAAAAACAAACCAGCGAAGAATGACGGGGCATTAATTCAAATGTTAGAGCACTGGACTACTGTGCTTGAAGTTCTGACTCAAACCCTAGAGCCACCAAAAGCAAAACACACATTACACACACAAAAAGACTGTTCTTTCCTTTAGGTGTACATTTGTCATGTATAAAAAGAGACAGAGAAAGAACATGTGAGAACTGTTAGGAAGGGTAGATAAAAACTACATTAATCCCCAAGGAGTATAGCACTAAGAGAGTGTTCTAAAAAAAGGGGACTAGCTAGAGGCCAAGGGATGGATAAAAAGAGATGCACTGCATAGGCAGAAAGGAAAACCTAGGAAGTACATTCCTATCAAATCTATGCTCTCTAAAAATCCAGGATGCCTTATGCTTATTTCCTGATCCTTCTATGTTCTCTGACAAATGTAATTCAATTGCTTCTATGGTTGGGAAAACCTGATTGCACAGCAATTACTCACTTATATGATGAGTTACATAGTCATTAAGAGGCTGGCAGGAAAAAGAACAGACTACACATATTGTAAAGATTACAACTTTGCCTTGTTAAGTAAACCCTCTTCCTGGGAAATCACCTGTCATTCAAAACCAGTATGACAGTAGCAGTCAAGTCCCAAGTTGCAGCAAAACCTCACCATCTGTCATCACCTATTCTATTTGACTAAGGTAGAATTGGGTACATGGATTTGCTCTAGCAACAGACAGGTTTTCTAAAACAATTTCCTATAGCCCACTGCTTTCCAAATTCAGATATCTGCAGGCCTACAGGAAAGGCAGTAAGAGTATTGGAATTAAGCATTCCTAGAAACTTCTTTTACTTATTAATAAGGCCTTTCATAGCTTTTATAGCAAGAAGTTCTTTGAAATATTTTTTTCTTCATGCCGTTACTGGAGCTTGAACTCAGGGCCTGGGTACCTGTCCCTTAGCTTTTTTTTTGCTTGAGGCTGATGTTCTACCATTTGAGACACAACTTCTCTTTTGGTGGTTTTCTAGATAATGGAGATAAGTCTCATGGACTTTTCTGCTTCAAACTATGACCTTCCTGAACATCTAGGATTATAGGCATGAGCCACTGGCTTTTGGTTCTTTGAAGGAATGTTAATGCACCCAACCCAAAATATTTAAAAAAAAATCGGAAAGATTATTGCAACTCTGTATATGCATTATAGTTCAGCAGTAGAGTGCCTGTCTAGAAGAATTGAGATTTATCTCTAATACTACAAAGCAGGGGAGGGGGTGATTAAAGAAAATAGATAATTTATTAAGGAAGAAATGCAAACTGGCAATATAATTGCCTATATAGGGCCGGGAGTTTGGCCTAGTGGTAGAGTGCTTGCCTAGCATGCACAAAGACCAGGGTTCAATTCCTCGGTACCACATACATAGAAAAAAGCCAGAGGGGCCGGGAGTTTGGCCTAGTGGTTAAAGTGCTTGCCTAGCATGCACGAAGACCTGGGTTCGATTCCTCAGTACCACATACATAGCAAAAAGCCGGAAGTGGTGCTGAGGCTCAAGTGGTAGAGCTCTAGCCTTGAGAAAGTCCAAGGACAGTGCTCAGGGCCTGAGCTGAAGCCCAGGACTGGCAAAAAAATAAAATAAAAAAAAAATAATAATAATTGCCTATACACAGTAAATTTTTTTGTTTCTCAGAAAGAATGAAAAAGTTGTGCTGTGTGCCCATGGCTTATGTTTGTAATTTTATCTACTCAGGAGGTTGAGATGCGAGGATCAAGGTTCAAAGCCATCCCAAGCAGGAAAGTCCATGAGATTCTTAGCTTCAAAGAGTCATCCAAAAAGCCAGAAGTATGTGGCTCAAGTGGTAGAGTGATAGCCTTGAGTAAAAAGAAGTGCAGGAACAGTGCCCAGATCCTGAGTTCAAGCCCTAGGGCCAGTAAAATAAAAAAATAAAAATAAAAATAAATGAAAGAAACACAAAATTGAAGCAAGATGTCTGTTTGGAGAAGGGCCCAGGGAAGGGGCACCATCATAGTACTGGCAGGTGTTTAAATTGCTACAATAAGTTAACTTAGTTATATGCAATTATGTGTGCCCTATGATCCTGTACTTCTAGAAATTTATCCTAAGGAAATAGAGAATCTTAATGACTGAAGTCAGAGGAGCTGAGATACCACAGTCACTCCAATTAGAGCAGAAGGAGGTCAGCAGTTCTGTTACTTTAGCACCAGGGAGCAATTTCTAACTTCCTGAATTGTGGCTTATGAAAAATGTTAAAGCTAACACAGAATTGTTGGAGCATGTTCAGAGTAAAAGCAAAGAAAGCATACATACACATGAGATTTAAAAGGTTAAAATACTTCAAATTAATCTTCTCAAGTCTCTACACTTGAATTTTGTTTATTTTCTTTAAAAGAATAAGTCTCATAGAAAGGGAAAATACATATAAAGAAATTGAACTCTAAAAACAAAATGTCTGTGAGAATGTCTACATAAAGGCTCTGAATGTATTCAAGTCTCCAGGGATTTTAGGCTTAGCTTCCAGGAAAGCCCATCCTAGTGCTCAGCCAGCACTTGACTGGGAATGTGGGCTGTGAGGAGGAGGAGGGAGGGAGGCAGGGGAAGGGAAGGCCTTTATTGACTTGGATCTAATTGCAGATGCTGCCTGGGTGATGTCATAGGACTCTCTGAAAGGTGTATGAAAAATATCTTACACCTGTCCTATCCAGGAGAAAAAAGGAAGTGTTTTTCTCCACATATGTTCATTCTATGTACTTCAGGGTTCAGCACACTTGAGCACTGAAGACTCTGAAGAACCTGGGGCAGAAAGCAAGTGGCACAGAGCAAACCTGAAGCAATGGTTTGTCAGAATGACACTGCCTGAGGGTCGCTCAGATGTCTTAAAGCATCTGGACGTAGGGGTGTCAGGAACCCAAGAAAAGGTAGGAGGGAAGGGAAAGGAGCTGGGGGAGACTCAGAGAATACACACACACTCACACATGTGCCTGTACTAAGGCTTGAACTCAAGGCCTAGTTGTAGTCACTTAGGTTTTTTGCCCAAGGTTAGTGCTCTACCACTTGAGCCACAGCATCACTTCTGGCTTTTTGGTGGTTAATTGGAGATAAGTCTCATAGACTTTTCTGCTTGGGCTGGTTTCAGTGCTCAGAATTCAGATACCTAAGTAGTTAGGATTACAGACATGAGCCTGGCTTAGTGCCTATGTCTGACCTGGACTAAGTACTTACTGTACTACACTTGGAACTAAGTTTCAGAGGCAAATATGGATACAAGCCACAGTCCCTGCAGGTGGGTACCTGCAAAATGAGAGAGAATCTGACGGGGAAAGGAGAGAGGGGCAAGGGAGGTTTGGTTCTGAAAACCTCTTAAGAGAAAAAGGTGGGCATTTTGGAAGCTGTCAAACCCTGCAGAGTTGTCACTTGCCAGCCTTTTGGTTAGATGTATACAAGCTCGACAATCCCTTGGGGGTGGAGGGGAGATTTAGCAAACATAGTGTTAAAATTGTTGAAAAATGACCCAGACTTCCAGCTCCGCCCTTGAACCAAGTGTTCAGTAAACAAGCCTGTATCACAGCCTGTGAGAGTTCATAAAAATAACGTTTGTTTTCTACTGGGTAATATCTTCAAACTCTGACCTTTCCTACACATTCTAATGACTCACCCTGGCTGGCACTTTTTAAAGCTGGGTCAGCAGAGCCAGGGAAAGGCTCTGGGAAAAGCATCAGAGGGTAACCAGTCCCTTCCTTCACCATATTCACACAAGGAAAGCCCCCTTCCCCTCTCTCCCTCGCTAGGACCACAGGGGATCTTCCTCCCTGAGACCCAGCCCAATGCTGAGGCAGACAGTTTTGTCTCTGTTGTGTTGGAGCTTGACCAGTGTTAGGTAATAGCTTATCTCTCCGAAAACTGAGTCCTACTTTTGCACACTGCACTCTGAACTTTAATACAGACTCAGGCAGCTCACACACCCTTATTTGGTCTTGTGGCCTGTGTAGCCAGAGCTGGAAGAGTCAGGCACCCCTCCTCCACCCACCTCTGGTATATTTCAAAACTAGATTACTTCCTTTGTCATCCAAAGGTCTGTAGGGTTCAATGTAACACTAGGACCTGCCCAGAGTCTGAAGGTTACCTGGAGCCCTTGCCCTTGGCCTCTCCCTATCCAGGGGTCTTTGTGGGAGGCAAGGACTATGTTCAAGGCTTGAGACCAAGCTGGGTTCCAGCTGCTTGAGTGCATTAAAACCAGGGATGTGCAAAGGACTTCGATCTAAGCTGAAGAAAGGTAGAAAGGACATTCTGCAGCAGGAAGAATCCACAACTTCTGGGGATGTCTTTGGATCTTTGCAGACTAGAAATATAGGTAAATGAAGACAGGAAAGGCAAAGGGAAAATAAGCAGAAGGGAAAAGTCTAAGAAAAGGAAGAAGGCTGAAGAAGTTTATAAAAATCAACTCAACTTTTTTTTTTTTTTTTTGCCAGTCCTAGGGCTTGAACTCAGGCACTGTCCCTTGGCTTCTTTTTCTCCACCACTTGAGCTACAACTCTTCGTCCAGTTATTTCCATTTATGTGGTACTTGAGGAATTGAACCCAGGGCTTCATGTATACTAGGCACTTTACCTCTAAGCCACATTCTCAGCTCTCAACTCACTTTTATCAAGTAACTGCTCTGATAAGGAGCCCAGACATAACTAAATGTCTATATAAGGGTTTTAAGCCCCCCAAAGGAACCATGAAATAGATATTTTCCTTCTTGTAGCTTATAAAAATGATTGGTAAATCACATATGGGAATCAGTTACCTGTGCTTATCTTTCTGAGAAAGATGCACTTCATTAAAGCAAAGCTTGCAAAGTGCTGGTAAGAAATCTTTCTTTAAAACTTGTTAATCTGCTGTTTAATGTGACTACAGAAAAACAAAAGAATCTATCCATTGACTCTATTCAAAGAGGTCAGAGTTCTGTTTGCCTGGACTAACCCCCCAGTGGTTTAAGAGCCAGCTGTCTAAATGTAAACTGCTTTCCCTCTACCCCCCTCCTTCCCCACTTCCCACATAGAGTGCGGTGGTAAACCTGGAAGAAGGACTCAGTAGCTGCTTTCCCTAAGCATGGACTCCTCACTTGATTTTCCAAGATAACTTCATGAAAGCCCAGACCTTCTGCTTTCATTCTGTGTCTCCTTTACCTTGGGTCCTATTCCTGTCTGCTTTATGTTTGTTTTGTGTTTGTTTCTGAGATAAGATCTTTCTATAAAGCTCAGCCTGTCCTTGAATTCATTATGTAACCCATACTGGTAATACTCTGGCCTGAGCTTCCTGGATACTGGGATTACAAGCATGAGTCACCACTCTCATCTTGTTTTTGTGTGAGATGGGGATCATGTTTGTGTTTGATGATAAGAGAATCTTGAACAAACAAATAGAGGGAAAGCCCAAACAAGGAAATAAGAATTAGGGCTGGGAATGTGGCTTAGTACTTGCCTAGCATTCATGAAGCCCTAGGTTCAATTCCTTAGTACCACATAAACAGATAAAGCTGGAAGTGGCACTGTGTTAGCCTGGAGCAAAAGAAGATCAGTGACAGTGCCCAGTCCCAGAATTTAAGCCCCAGGACTGGCAAAAAAAAAAAAAAAAAAAAAAAAATCCATTAATGTATATACAACAGGTATAAAAAAATTTGTATCAAGCCGGGCATGGTGGCTCACACCTAACTACTAAGTAGGCTGAGATCTGAGGATCAAAGTTCAAAGCCAGCTCCAGCACTAAAGTCTGTGAGATTCTTATGCCCAATTAACCAATAGAAAAATAGGAAGTGGTGCTGTAGTTCAAGGACTAGGGCAGTAGCCTGGAGCTGAAGAGCTCAGGGACAGTTCCTAGCCCCAGAGTTCAAGCCCCATGACTGACAAAACAAACAAACAATATATATATATATATATATATATATATATATATATATATATATGTATACACACACACACACACACATACACACACACACAAACACATACCATATATGTGGCAAATATCAGGAGTAGTGACATTGAAGCTATAATCAGTGGATATCAAGATATTGGCAACAAGTTCTGGAAATAAATTATTAATAATTATCGTAACAGGTCACTAGTAACTATACTTTTTTTTTGGTAAAGGTGATGTACAGAAGGGTTACAGTTATGTAGATCACATAATGAGTACATTTCTTTTTGAATGGTGTCACCCCCTTCCCTCATTCCTATATTGTCTTAAATCTGGGGATTTATTTATTTCAGAGATAAAGCAATGGAATAATCAGCAATTTGATAGTCACAACCTGTTTCAGATTAAAGACAGATGAGACAAGCAAGCTCACAGTCAAAAGTAGAACTGATTTTCAAACAAGAGATATGGCTCAAGGCGTGTTTCAAGGGGCAGAGCTGGTCAGCATGAGACCCTAAGATCCCCAGCACTGCCAATAACCCCCCCCCGCCAAAAAAAACCCACCTCCGAACAAATTTAAAAACAAAAACAAACAAGATGGCTCACACCTGTAATCCTAGCTGCTTAGGAGGCTGAGATCTGAGGATCATGAGCAGGAAAATCTGTGAGACTCTAAGCACCAAAAGAGCCAGAAGGGGAGTGGTGGCTCAAGTAGTAGAGTGCTAGTCTACAGCAAAAGGAAGCTTAGGGACAGTGCTGAGGCCAAGCTGTAGGACTAGCCAATAAATAAATAAAAATTAAAAAAAATTACAAAGCAATGGTGTTTTGGTTCAATACTGGATCCCAGTATTTGGATCCCAGTTTGAATTTTAGGTAAGTTAGAGGTATTTCCCATTAAAAAGAATAGTTTATCTGAAATTCAAAGGTAATTGGACCTTACATTTTATCTTCAATCCAGTTTAAGATACATACCTTTGTTCAGGGCAATTATTCTGTGTTGTCATAAGTATTTATTGTGAAAAAGACCTTAGAGATAATCTCTAACACATTTTTTTTTGCCAGTCCTGGGCTTGAGCTCAGGGCCTGAGAACTGTTCTTGGACTTTCTCAAGGCTAGAGCTCTACCACTTGAGCCTCAGCACCACTTCCGGCTTTTTTCTATGTATGTGGTACCGAGGAATCGAACCCGGGTCTTCGTGCATGCTAGGCAAGCACTTTAACCACTAGGCCAAACTCCCGGCCCCTAACACATTTTTTTTTTTTGATCAGTCCTGGGGCTTGAACTCAGAGCCTGAGCTCTGTTCTTGGGCTTTCTCAAGGCTAGAGCTCTACTGCTTGAGCCACAGCACCACTTCCAGCTTTTTTCTATGTATGTGGTACTGAGGAATTGAACCAGGGTCTTCATGCATGCTAGGTAGGCCCTCTACCGCTAGGTCAAACTCCAAGCCCAACTTTTTTTTTTCTTTTTTTGTGGATCATGGGGCTTGAACTCTGGGCCTGGGCACTGTCCCTGAGCTTTTCAGCTCAAGGCTACTGCCCTACCTTTAAGCCAAGCCTCACTTCTCATTTTTCAGTGATTAATTGGAGAGAAGAATTTCAGGGACTTCAGTGCCTGGGCTGGCTTTGAACCTTAATCCTTACATCTCAGCCTCCTGAGTAGCTAGGATTATAGACATGAGCGACCGTGCCCAGCAACATTTTTTTTTTTTTTTGCCAATCCTGGGGCTTGAACTCAGGGCCTGGGCACTCTCTCTGAGCTTCTTTTTGCTCAAGGCTAGCACTCTACCATGGAGCCATAGCACCACTTCTGGCTTTTTCTGTTTATGTCGTACTGAGGAATCAAATCCAGGGCTTCATTCATGCAAGTCAAGCACTGGATCACTAAGCCACATTCCCAGCCCACTTTTTTTTTTGGTGCTAAAGGAGTTTGAGCTCAGGGCTCATACTTGCAACGCAGGCCCTCTACTTGAGCCATACCTCCAGGTCCTTTCTACATTATTTTCAAGAAAAGGGTCTTGCTAAAGCAAGTGCCTGGGGCTAAGCTGGGCTGCAGTCCTCATACTTGGGGTGTTCTCTGTCCCCGGGGATGACAGGTGCACAATCAGTCAGTTTTTACTCCCATACCTGGGAGAAAAGGTGGGCCCCATGTGCCCAGCCACTGGTTGAGATGGAGTTTTAGAAACTTTATGCTAGAACTGGCCTCAAACCAGTGCATGCTAGGCAAGCACTCTACTACTAGGCCAAACTCCTGGTCCACCCCCCAGTCTATTTTTGATGTTTCTAGATCCTACAGATATAATTAATTTCTTTGAGATGCCTATGACAAACTTATTTTGTTTCTTGTGCATGCTAGGAAAGCAGGTTACCACCAAGCCCTATGACCCTCAAACTAATTTTATAATTTATTTAAAATGAATAATGGGGCTTGGAGGCATAGCTCACAGGTAGTGTATATGCTTGGCAGGCACAGGCCCTGGGTTCAATTTCCAATATAAATGAATAAGAAATATAATATCTATTTTATTATTTCTTAGGAATTTACTGAGAGATTTCTGTCGTGTGTGTGTGTATGTTGCTGGAGATAGAAGCTAGGGTGTCATATATGTTACACATGTTCTTTTTTTTTTTTTGCCAGTCCTAGGAACTGAACTCAGGGCCTGAGTACTGTCCTTGGGCTTTCCTCAAGGCTACTGCTCTACCACTTGAACAACAACACCACTTCCAGCTTTTTCATGCATGTGGTACCAAGGAATTGAACCTGGGTCTTTGTGCATGCCGGGGCCAGCACTCTACCACTAGACCAAACTCCCAGTTCATGCTGTATACACGTTCTATGACTGAGTTATAACACCAGTTTGAGGAACTATTGAGAAGAAAGGTGTGCTGCTACTTTGAGCAACTGTTCATAACTTATCCCAGTTAGAAAACAGTTGAGAAATAATAGTTTGCACTAGAATTAAGTTCAAAGGAGAAGTTATATCTACCTAAGTTTATGTGCATCTTTGTAAGCAAGAGGCTGATAATCACCTAATGAAACAGACTGAATAAACTCTTCTCAGGTTTTCTTTAGTACTTTGAATGTTAACTGTGGGATCAGAGCCCAGAAAACCACCTGCATGTAAGAACATGGGCCAAATGCTGAAGGTGAGAGTAGGGATTATAAAATGTAGTGAGAAGATGAAGAATGATAGTGAGGCTGGCATCTGATTAGGTTGTTGAAAGCATAAATTAGTGGTGAGGAGAACTGAGACATAGCTCTATTACTTTGTAAAGCATGGTGCATGAAGTGAAAGATCATTAAGATAACCCTGGTTGAATAAATTGACAGGCACAACGACACATTCTTGGTTTACTCTACTAGATGTGCAGGGGTTTGCGATGCCCAGAATATCACTACTTCCCTCCACACTCACTCTCACTGGACCCTAGTTCCCTACCTCCTGCTTGCTGGGTCTCTAGCCATTCTGACTCTTGAGCACTGGTGGTACAGATCCCCTGCACTTTTCTGTCTGTATCAGTGCCTCTGGCCCTGGAACATGGCACAGTCTCTGCCCTGGCTTCGGCTCTTGAAAGATGACATTGAGGCCTCTTCTGGAGGCAAGGAATTAAAACATACCTGGCATAGTGAAGACATATGAGGGAGGTCATGCAGAACACCAGTGACAACTTTAGAGACATAACAGCTAGATGAATTATAGTATCTGGAGTCTCATTATGTTGGTATATTTTTCTGAATATGCCCACCACTCTTTTCAGGATGAGAAATATTCTCTACAGTAAAGATATGTCAAATCCAGCCTCCCAATCCTCATTTCTAATGAGAATACTGAGGCTTTGGGATTACTCCCAAAAGGATATTTAAGATATTTATTCCCTAAACTATATTTAAGCTCTTCCTAAAGTATTGGATCTATGATGCTCTTAAGGACTTCTGGGCAGATCCTGAGGTCTCAGGTCCTGACAGGCACCTTTACTTCCTGTGCATGTTAAAACCTCAGCTGTTTCTAATAAAGTTATTTCTAGCTTGTAGG